>NC_047094.1:62617763-62934430 GCF_902459505.1 Geotrypetes seraphini
GCTGGATTATGTTTGAGTTAAAGAAGTGCCTGTTTTTGTATAAAGTTTATACCACCGGGGAAAACCAGGCTTGTTTGGTGTTGCTGAAGCCATTGACCTAATAAAAGCTATAATTTACAATTGAAGCCTTCCTGACTGCTGGCGTTTCTGTACCAGAACACACAACGTTTACCCCAGGCAATAAACTAAAGGTATCCCAGGTGAAAGGTCGCCCTACTCAAAAGGGGCTCACGCCAAATTTCAAGTCCGATGTTACCTAAATCCGCTCGGCCAAAGCCTAGGCAGTGACAATATGTTCAAATATTGTTAACTATAGACCAGCACAGTAACTGAATGACATCAGCCCATATTACAATAAGAGTTTATGGTAAGAGCTCATGGACTTATGCTTCTCAGCAATAACACTTTCATACTTTACTGTAAGACAAAGCATATTCCAACAGGTAACATAGTTCACCTTAGCCAAGTCTTTCAAACAATGTAAAATGTTTTTGAGAGCCATGAACAGCAGTATGTTAAGCAATCTTGCATTGTGATCAGGCAGTGTTTTTAGTAAACCATATATAATAACACGCACATTTAGAGGCTCCTGTATGTTTAAGATCATAGAGATGGTTTCCCATACTTTAGTCCAATAAAGCGATAAATGTGTACAGTCAAAGATCATATGCGTTAGTGTGCCTTCCTGTAAATTACAAGATCAACACATAGAAGAGAGTCCATTCGATAATTTTGCAATCCTAATTGGGGTCCAGTGTGTTCTATGCAAAAGGAAGAAAAGTGATTGGAGAACACCAGCAGAGCGGGCAGATCTACACATGTTTTTCCAAACTTCTTGCCAGGTCTCTCCCCCAATTCAAACTCCCAAATCACCATGCCAAGCACTCATCATACTTGTTAATGAGGAAGTTGAGGATTTTCTCATAAGGACATACCATCTTGAGGCAACTCCCTTGTGATTCGTATTAATTACTGATATCTGTGAAAGCAAGTCAGGTGCATGTTTTAAGAGCCCTACATTCGGAAAAAGAGCTTTCAGGCAGTGTCTCAGTTGTATCCAATGATACTGTTGATGTAGAGGCAAATTGTAATAGGATTGCAATTCAGAAAAGGACATCCAACAAGAGTCTCTTATTAAATCTTGAAGAGTCCAAATACCACAGTTCTGCCACTGTATCCAATTAAGGGACCTATCCTGTATCTTGATATGAAGAAGGACACGGTACTACTTGAAAGGGTCCAGAGAAGAGCGACTAAGATGGTTAAGGGGCTGGAGGAGCTGCCGTACAGTGAAAAATTAGAGAAACTGAGCCTCTTCTCTCTCGAACAAAGGAGATTGAGAGGGGACATAATCGAAACATTCAAGGTACTGAAGGGGATAGACTTAGTAGATAAGGACAGGTTGTTCACCCTCTCCAAGGTAGGGAGAACAAGAGGGCACTCTAAAGTTGAAAGGGGATAGATTCCGTACAAACGTAAGGAAGTTCTTCTTCACCCAGAGAGTGGTAGAAAGCTGGAACGCCCTTCCAGAGGCTGTTATAGGGGAAAACACCCTCCAAGGATTCAAGACAAAGTTAGACAAGTTTCTGTTGAACAAGAACGTGCGCTGGTAGGGCTAGTCTCAGTTAGGGTGCTGGTCTTAGACCAGAGGGCCGCCGCGTGAGCGGACTGCTGGGCATGATGGACCACTGGTCTGACTCAGCAGTGGCAATTCTTATGTTCTTATTATGCCACAATAGGATTAATCGAGATTCATGCCATTTGATTTCCATTAAGTTATCGTAAGCCTTGAGTACTACATGAGTAGAGTAGAAAATTGGTCGGGTTTTATCTTTGGGATGCAGAGGAGTGGAGAGTGTGTAGGCGAGGCGAGTACTCCCATATAAGCATTTTTCCAGTCGTAGCCATGTTGGGGGGTTAGTAGTGGACTCAACATCCAGTCACATTGAGCCATGTCTCATAATAAAAGCATGATGATAATGCAAAAAATCAGGGAAGTTTACCCCTCCCATAGCTTTGGCTTTTTTCAATTTATGTAATGCTATACGGGGTTGTTTATTTTGCCATAAAAAAGCACTGAGGCAGGCTTCAATATCATGATAGGTGCGTCATTTAAACAAAAATGGCACCATGCTCAAAATATAATTTGTTTTGGGTAATAGCATCATCTTGATGGTGTCCAGCCGCCCCCACAATGTTAACTTAAGAGGGGACCATTTCTGAGTAGAGACTTTAATAATATTTAGAATATAATCTGTATTATACTGCTCCACATCCTCCACCGTAGGGCCCACATATACACCAAGATATTTGAGTTTTGTCGGATTCCAGATAAAACCATGAGCATCAATTTCAAACTTGTCTGCAGTATAATTCAGCGGCATTAGCTCAGATTTAGTTGTATTAAGTTTGTATCCAGAAACCGAGGCGTAGCTGTCAATTACTTTCAGAACTGGTGGAAGTGAGTCCAGAGTCACATATAGAATGATGTCATCCACATACGCGGATAATTTCACCTCCATGTTGTTCGTCCGCATGAATAGCAGTCAGCATTGGCTCTAGTGCTAGATTGAACAGTAGTGACGAGAGCGGACACCCGTGTCGAGTTCCTCTATTTGGTGTAAAAGTGTCGGAAAGGTGGCCATTGATACAGATTTTAGTTGTAGGGGCATAATATAGAACTTTTATCATTTGAATAAATTGCACGGGAAAGCCAAATTTTGTGAGAGTTGCAAACAAGAAGGGCCATTCCACTCTGTCATAAAACAGTTAATTTATGAGGCAATGATTGACATGTTGATATAATATCAGACAGAGTACGCATATTATTTGAAGAATGTCGCCCATATATAAATCCTGTTTGATCCTCAGAAATTAAAGATGGTAAAACTTTCTGCAATCTGGAGGCCAACAATTTAGCGTAAATTTTAGTATCTACATTATCATCGAGAGAGGTCGGTAATTACCAACATGTTTGGGGTCTTTACCTTGTTTAGGTATCACAATGATTGTCACTTCCGTAAACGTCTCAATGGCCTTTCCATGTGATGCCATGTGATAAAAAATACTTTTGTAGGAACGGTGCCAATGTTGATTTGAAGGTTTGATAGGACTCAGTGAATCCATCCGGTCCCGATGCTTTATTTGTTGCCATGCTGTTGATAGTATCAATAATTTCAGTAGCTGACATGGGAGAAATCAATTTATTGTGATCTGACTCAGGTAAAAGAGGCAAATAAATTTTTCCAAGAAATGTACATGGATCATCATTTTGTGATTCAGACGTATACAAGACCTCATAGAACTTTTTGAATTCGTCTAATATCTCAGCTGTAGTGGAGAGGGCAGTATCATCCGAACTAGTCAAACTGGTGATAGTTGTATGCTCCCTCCTATGTTTCAAGTAAGATGCCAACAGGTGGCCCGATTTGTTGTTGTCTGTATAATAGTGGGCCGCTTGAACAAACACAGAGTATGCAGCAGATTTATGCAGTAGGGAATTATATTGGAATCTAACCTTCTGCAGCTCTCTCAAGATGATGTAATTGTTAATATCATTTTGATGTGCTAATTCTTTAGTTTTGATTAGGTTTTCAAGCTTACGAAGCTCTGTAGCATTTTTTCTTTTTAATCATAGTGCTATGATCACTCCTCTAATATATGCTTTGAAGGAGTCCCATGTGACACTCCAGCTAATGTCTTCAGGGGAATTAAAAAGAAAAAATTCGGAAATAGCTTTTTCCACATGCTCCTTAAAGCTGTCCTCTGCAAGCAAGCTAGAATTGAATCTCCATGTCTTGGGTGGCGTGGATGAAGCAAAGTTATTCAGTGTAAAAGTAATAGCGGCATGATCTGAAATAGAAATCTCCTTTATCGTGGATTCACAAAGAGAATGCTGAAGAGAGCTACTAATAAGAAACATATCGATCTTCGAATAGGAGCCATGTGGAGGTGAGAAGAATGAGTATTCTTTGTTATTCGGATGAATCGTTCTCTAGGCATCAATTAAGTCAAGTTGTGTCATTATATCTAACAGGGTAGAACTCGCCTTTGTATTTCAATATGTTGCATTAGAAATTTTATCCAGGCATGGGTTCAATATTAAGTTAAAGTCACCAGCAATTATATGATTGTTAGTATTGGCATTGACCACTTGATTTGCAATTTCCTCAAAAAACTCAGGACAATCCAGTGTTGGCGCATAAAGATTAGTAATAGATATAGGGAATTTGTCAATGCATAAATTAACTTGAACCCATCTACCATTGGTGTCATGAGAAGATGAAAGAATTTCAATATCTGGCCTATTTCTGACTAGGATAAGGACACCATTTCTAATGCCTGATGCAGGTGAAAAAAAGGCTGGTGAGCACAAGGTAGTCGTATTTTACTAACTTCAGCAGCACTCAAGTGAGTTTGTTGAAGTAAAATGGCGTCTGGTTGTGAGGAACTTAGATAGGACAAAATTTTCTTCCTTTTTATAACATTATTAAGACCTTTGACATTCAGTGATATTTTGTTAAAAGTCATGAGGATGTGTATCAAAAAGTATTGGAGTTAACCAAATCAGAACTCTTGGTGGCTCAAGTATATATTTCTCCGGTGTCATCTCAATGCAACCATAACATAAGAAGGCTGCAGTCATGCCGACACTCTCCCTGCAGGGAAAAATTCCCATGAGAAAGCACATGCGGGTTAGAGAAGAGAAAAGGAAAACCAGTCTCCCCACAGCGTCAAACAATAAAAAAAGGAACAGTTTCCCTTAACCGGGAAGAGGATCAAGCTTGGAACATCCAGAACAAGAAGTATTAGATAGCACAACAAGAAAAGACATATCTGTGCCAGCATATATCATAAACACAGGTTTATAAATCAAGGCAACTTAGTAGAGACGATAAAAGTGGACTTAGTAAAGCTGATAAAAATGAATAAAGCGTGCAAAATTCAGATCCAATCTCTTCAGTGGGCCCAAAATAACAAAACTTTTGTTATCTTATGTAAGGAATCATAAACTAATAAGAAAGTAGTGAACTAGCAATGCAAACGTCTAACAAACCACTAAGAGGTCAAAAATGCAGCATTTTATCATCTTCTACATACAGAATGATATAGTACAGTAATGTTAAGATAAAAGGGAAAGAATAATAATAATAATTAACTTAAAATAAATAAATAAAATGAAAGAATAATGATAATAGAAAGAGAAAGAAAGAAGGAAAGAAAATCACATTAACATCTGGGAATCAAGGTACAAAATATGAGACTGTCAGCCAACCAGAACAGATCCACAAGTAATGTGTTCCATCTAGGCCAAAATCATGCAATATATGTTCAATTGTAACCCAGATATCTTGCGATATTTGTAAACAGCAGCGCAGGAACATTGCAAAAGGTCATTCTAAAAGATTTAAATGAAGTTATTTAAGATATTCCTGTTCAAGCAGCCTATGGGGAAAGCAAAATTAAGCAGTAGCAGACCAATTGGAGGCACCCACTTACACAGTAGCCGACTCCACAATAAGATTAGTCATTAAATGAAAATAGAGGAAGACAGGCTGATAATCAGGAAAGATCAATTGTTAAGCACAGCTTTATGATAGTAGTGATGGCAAGAATAAGTAGCAGATGAAAATAGGAAGTGACAAAATAGTACACAGACTAGACACAACGGCCATACTTAGCAGAAGAGTATCAGATACAGTCAGGGCTGCAAAAAGCCTGACAAAACAATTAGTTAGGAAACGTAAGGGGGTCCTACCACGATAACCAAACAGGAAATACCCCTAGCCTTGACGACCAGAAGGAAAATAGCTCAAAATCATAGCATGAGTAGCACAATGATCCTAATACTTTTCCCTCCCTATGCTGAGACGGATCCGTCAGCGCTAAAATCTCATAGAGGTCTGTCAGAGAAAGAAGCTACAAGTGGCAAGGACACGGACCTCAGATTTTTAAGGACGTGCGGTTTTAGATCCTCGAGGTCTGCGTTTTAACCCTTCCTGTTATGAGCAGCCAGTGGCATACCAAGGTGGGGCGGGGGGGGGGGAGGGCAGTCTGCCCTGGGTGCAGCCTTAGATGGGTGCACAGCCGGCCAGGTCCGGAATATTCTATCGGGCCGATCAGCCTTCCTCTCCCCGATGTCAATTATGCCGTCGTAGAGGAAGTTTGGGCCAGCCAATCGCTGCCTGGCTGGGCCGGAACTTCCTCTCTGGCGGCAGAATTGACGTCTGAGAGAGGAATGCTGGTCGGCCCGATGCAGGGAAACAGGGAGAGCTTGGGGCGGCGGCTGCTTTGGGCCTGTTACCCGTTGGCGGTGGCTTGGGGGCCTGTTCCCCGATAGTGGCAGCAGTAGCTTGGTGGAGGGCAGGGAGAAAGAAAGAAAGGGGGCAGGCAGACAGAAGGGAAACTGAAAAAAAGAAAGGGGGCATGAAGAGAGAAAAAAGAAAGGGAGGCAGGGAGAAAGAAAGGGCAGGGAGAGAGGAAGAAAAAGTTGGGGGAGGGAATGAGGTCTGGAGGAGAGGAAGCATACAGGAGCCTGAAAGAAGGGAAGAAAGATTGGATGCACAGTCAGAAGAAGAAAGTGCAACCAGAGGCTCATAAAATCACAAGACAACAAGGTAGGAAAAATGATTTTATTTTAAATTTAGTGATCAAAATGTGTCTGAATTTATATTTGCTGTCTATATTTTACACTATGGCCCCCCTTTTACTAAACCACAATAGCAGGTTTTAGCGCAGGGAGCCTATGAGCGTCGAGAGCAGCCCTGGGCATTCAGTGCAGCTCCCTGCGCTAAAAACTGCTATTGTGATTTAGTAAAAAGGGAGGGGGGTATATTTGTCTATTTTTGTATGGTTGTTACTGAGGTGACAGTGCATAGAGTTATCTGCTTTGACCTCTTTGAAAAAAACCCAGAATATGAATGATAATTAACATTTTCTCAGTGTACAGTGTGCTATGTGTTTTTTTAAAAATTTTATTGTTGGTAGATCATTTTGACTTGGTCATTTTTAAAGTAGCTCGCAAGCCCAAAAAGTGTGGGCACCCCTGAGCTAGAGCGTTGAAGCTGCGTGTGGCTGCCATAAAGGTCATCTCTGACGTAACAGGAAGTTGCAAAAGAGACGACCTTTATGGCAGCCATATGCAACTACAATGCTCCGGCTGCTGTAAGAAGGCAGTTTAGACATCGCCGGTGTTGCAACCCGCGGGCTCCTGATTGCCACAGCGAGCTGGGTTCACTGCGACCGTAACTTCTCCCAGCATGTTCCCTTCAACTAGGGAATCCTTCAAGCTATATAGGCCATTGCCTAGGGTAAAACCATAGGACAAATGACCTCAGTGAAAACAGGCAAGAAATAGCACACACAATCTGGAAGGTCCAAAATAAGGATATACTTTTATTTCTGACTCTAGGTCAGGCAGATCCGGTGTTATCAGTAGGTTATAGCATTTTTCAGTACATTTGTTCAGCAACAAAGGATGCAAAAACAGGGCCAACCTGGCCACACTGGCTTCACCAGAATAAGAATGAATGTTCTATCAAAAATCAGAAATAATAAAGTACAACACAACCCAGAATTATGGCTGGACTTTAGTCTTTGCAACTCAGTCCTCTTCACCAGCCTTAAATGGTAAAGATGGTTTTAGCAGTGGCGTACCTAGCATATGTATAGCAGCAAAAAACACATATATTGAAAATAGAACGTATGACCAATAAACACTTTCAATGTAGACAAATGGGATGTTCAAAAAGTGGAGTGAAGAACAAAGAAAACTCAATGTCAGGTAAAAATGAAGGAAAAAGCCTCAGAAAGGGCCCTCCCACCTCCACCGAAGTGGATAGTAAATGGTGGTTAAGTGGTAACCTCACTGGCAAAAAACCTTCAATAAATACTGAACATGTGAGCGTTTAAACCATGCATGTTCAGTATTTATTGAAGGTTTTTTGCCAGTGAGGTTACCGCTTAACCACCATTTACTATCCACTTCGGTGGAGGTGGGGGGGGGGGGGCCCTTTCTGAGGCTTTTTCCTTCATTTTTACCTGACATTGAGTTTTCTTTGTTTTTCACTCCACTTTTTGAACATCCCATTTGTCTACATTGAAAGTGTTTATTGGTTGTACCTAGCATATGTGACACCCGGGGCCCATCATTTTTTGACACCCCCCTTCTATATGAAAAATGATATTTAGTAACAATCTACATATCGCACAACAAGAGTGTACCTAGGAAAAGACAGCACCTTAAACACTGCAGTGAGCACTAGAACACCAACACATACATTGTAAAACTAAACAAACCAGATCCTGCACAAACAATTGATCCTGTATAGTCGATGCTATCAGAAAGCCATGTCCCTTTCATACACACAGACAGATACACCTTCGCCCAATATGGAATAATCACAAACTAAAAATAGGAATATGTAGACAAAAGTTAAACTGAACTGCCAAGAAACCAGACTCTGCATACAATGCAACACCACAACACCACAAAAACAGTAATACATGTCCACTAATACTGTGCAAAATATAAAGACAGTAGAAGTAAATTTGAAAAAACATAACAATCACTACTTTACAAATTAACAAATAGAAATAAAACGAATAATGAGAAATAAGAAAATACCATTTTATTGGACTAATTCCCGTAAGCTCGGTCCTCATCCCCACAAACTACCTGATTCCATCCACACAAGCCTTGAATTTTTTTTTATTGAACTTATTATATTAAAGTATAAAAAGAAATAATATTCTGTACAATTGTCAATTATAAATCAGCGTCTTCTCCCCACTCTCTCTTCCCCATTTCCCTTCAGCTCCTCAGCCCACTCTCTCTCCACTTTCCTTCAGCGCACGCACATAAATACAAGCAAGTAATTTTATATCATTTTCATTCTATTCATTCATAGAAATTAAAGTCTACATAATGCCAGTCACATAACAAAACATGATTTTACAAAAATAATTCCCTGCACAGTCAAGCCTGCAAGGATTACTAGATGTCTTTCAGCAGCTCCCCTCCCTCCCTCCTTCCCCCTTACCTTTGTGGCCAAGTCAAAATGATCTACCAACAATAAAATTTTAAAAACACAAAGCACACTGTACGCAGAGAAAATGTTAATTATCATTTATATTCCGTGGGTTTTCAAAACCAGTAAATCCAGTAAATTAACACGATTTAGATGTATGTACACAAATGCCAGAAGTTTAGGAAACAAAATGGGCGAGCTGGAGGAATTAGTTAGAAGAGAACAACTCGATATCATAGGAATAACAGAAACATGGTGGAATGATGAGAACGAATGGGACACGGCATTGAAAGGATATAAACTATATAGAAGAGATAGGTTTGGGCAAAAAGGGGGAGGTATTGCCCTGTATGTCCAAGAGGAAATAGAGTCTGTTAGAGAAGGAGATACAGAAGCAAATGGTGAACTGGAGTCACTCTGGATAAAGATTCCTGGATGAAAAGAAGCAGACTTACAAATTGGACTTTATTATCGACCCCCAGGACAGACTGAGGAGACAGATAAAGAAATGATGGAGGAAATTACTCGTAAAAGTAAATCGGGAAACACAACGATCATGGGGGACTTCAACTTTCCAGGGATCAACTGGAAATTGGCAACGTCAAACTGCGGCAGGGAGTTAAAATTCCTCGAAATGTTAGATGAATGCTTCCTTGAACAAATGGTAGGAGAGTCTACAAGAGGAAATGCAATCCTTGACTTGGTCATAAACGGTATTACTGGAAAGGCAGCCGATGTAGAAGTTACGGTCCCTCTAGGGACAAGCGATCACAATATGATCAATTTTACCATTGGCATCGGAAAAGGGAAACCAATCAAGACTGAAACCACGACCTTTAACTATAAAAAAGGAAATTACGACAGCATGAGAACTATGGTTAGGAAACGGCTCAGGAAGGGCATAGTAATCATCCAAACAGTTGAACAAGCATGGTCTCTACTGAAAAATACCATCACAGAAGCACAGAATCTACACATTCCGAGGTTAACCAAAGGACGGCGTAAAAAGAACAAAGGTGAACCAGCATGGTTATCCAAAGAGGTAAAAGACGCAGTGAGGGAGAAGAGGAACTCGTATAAAAAATGGAAACAAGAAAAAACGATGGAAGCCTGGAACGGTCACAAAATTGACCAAAAAAAGTGTCATAAAGTGGTAAGAGACGCCAAAAAAGCCTATGAGGTGAAGATTGCACAGGAAGACAAAAACTTCAAGCCCTTTTTTAGATATATAAAAGGAAGGAAACCAGCAAGAGAGGCGGTGGGCCCTCTCGACGATCAAGGAAGGAAAGGGGCAATTAAAGAGGACAAACAGGTTGCGGATAGGTTAAATTCATTTTTTTGCCTCAGTCTTCACAAATGAGGACACTTCAATATGCCAGACACAGGGAAGATATTCACTGGGGGCACAGAGGAAAGCCTAACAGCAGTGAATGTGACGTTAGATATGATTTATTTTCAGATTGACAAACTAAAAAGTGACAAATCCCCTGGACCGGATGGAATTCACCCGAGAGTATTAAAGGAACTTAAGGAGGAAATTGGCGAACTACTACAAACCGTAGCTAACATGTCAATTAAAACTGGGCAAATACCAGAAGACAGGAGGATAGCAAATGTCATCCCAATTTTCAAAAATGGATCAAGAGGGGATCCAGGAAACTACCGACCTGTGAGCCTCACATCGGTTCCAGGGAAGATAATTGAAACACTAATAAAGGAGAACATTGTACAACACTTGGAGGACCACAATTTAATAAGGGTTAGTCAGCACGGCTTCAGGAAAGGGAAATCATGTTTGACGAATTTACTACAATTCTTTGAGAATGTGAACAAACAAATGGATGGTGGAGAACCAGTGGATATAATTTACTTGGACTTTCAGAAAGTGTTTGACAAAGTCCCTCATGCAAGGCTTATGAAGAAACTACTAAGCCATGGAATAGGAGGAGAAGTACACAGATGGATCGGCAAATGGCTTGAAAATAAAGGCAAAGGGTTAGCATAAATGGGAAATTCTCAGACTGGGAGAAAGTGACCAGGGGCGTGCCTCAGGGCTCGGTTCTTGGGCCTATCTTGTTCAATATTTTTATAGACGATCTGGAAGAGGAAACGACATGCAATATAATAAAGTTTGCTGATGATACAAAACTATGCCAGTACCCTAAAGCCATCGGCACAATGTGCGGCGGCGGCAAAGAAAGCAAATAGGATGTTGGGCATAATTAAGAAGGGGATTACGAGTAGATCGGAGGATGTTATACTGCCACTTTATAGAACAATGGTCAGACCGCACTTAGAATACTGTGTCCAACACTGGTCTCCATACCTTAAAAAAGATATAACTCTGCTGGAGAAAGTGCAGAGGCGAGCTACGAAACTTATTAAAGGAATGGAACATTTGAACTACAAAGATCGACTCAGGAAACTGGGACTGTTTACCCTTGAGAAGAGAAGACTGAGAGGGGATTTGATTGAGACTTTCAAAATATTAAAAGGATTTGCTAAAATAGACCAAGAAGCAGCATTACTGACATTTTCACATGTGACACGGACAAGAGGTCATAGCCTGAAACTGAGTGGCAGCAGGTTCAGGACAAATGTCAGGAAATTTTCTTTCACACAGCGTGTGGTGGATGCTTGGAATGCACTCCCGGAGGAGGTTGTGGAGGAGACTACTGTACTGGGATTCAAGCGCAAGTTGGATGCATACCTTCTTGCATATCATATTGAGGGATACGGTAAATCTGGGTCTCCATAAAGGAGTACCTAAATGGGCCGCCATGTGTGCGGATCGCCGGACTAGATGGACCTCGGTCTGATCCGGTGAAGGCGTTTCTTATGTTCTTATGTTCAAAGAGGTCAAGGCAGATGACTTTATGCAATGTCACCTCAGTAACAACTATATAAAAATAGACAAATATACCCCCTCCCTTTTTACTAAACCGCGATAGCGTTTTTTAGCGCAGGGAGCTGCGCTGAATGCTCCACGCTGCTTTCGATACTCATAGGCTCCCTGCGCTAAAAACTGCTATTGCGGTTTAGTAAAAGGGGCCCATAGTGTAAAATATAGACAGCATATATAAATTCTCAAAACGGACACATTTTGATCACTAAATTGAAAATAAAATCATTTTTCCTACCTTTGTTTGGTAATTTCATCAATCTCTGGTTGCACTTTATTCTTCTGACTGTGCATCCAATATTTCTTCCCTTCTTTCAGCCTCCTGTATGCTTCCTCTCCTCCAGACCTCATTCCCTCCCCCAACTTTTTCTTTGTTTCATCCTGACCCATTCTTTCTTTCTCTCTCCATGCCCCCTTTCTTTCTGTATGTCTGTCTTTCTCTCTCTCTCTCCGTGCCCCATTTCTTTCTTTCACCCTGCCCCCTTCTTTCTCACTCCATGCCCCCTTTCTTTCTGTATGTCTGTCTTTCTCTCTCTCCGTGCCCCATTTCTTTCTTTCCCCCTGCCCCCTTCTTTCTTTCTCTCTCCATGCCCCCTTTCTTTCTCTATGTCTGTCTTTCTCTCTTTCTCCCCATGCCCCATTTGTTTTTTCTTTCACCCTACCCCCTTTCTTTCTTTCTGGATCCCTGTTTTCCCCCTTTCTTTCTTTCTTTCTCCCTGCCCTCCCCCATGCCACCGCCATTGGGAAACATACTGCTGCCACCACCGCTGGGGAAAGGCTGCCACTGGCCATCGGAAACAGGCCGGCATCGAGTTCGCCCTGCTTCTTTTCCCGTGGGCCGACCAACTCTCACTGTCCGACGTCAATTCTAACGTCGGAGAGGACGTTCCGGGCCAGCCAGGCAGCGATTGGCTGGCCCAGAACGTCCTCTCCGACATCAGAATTGATGTCGGACGGCTAGAGTTGGTCAGCTCGCGCGAAACAGAAGCAAGGAGGGAGAACTCGGCGCCGGCTGGTTTCTGATGATGGCAATGGCAGCCTTTCCCCGGCGGCAGCCTATTCTCCGGTGAGTGGCCAGCTGTGCACCCCCTTGGGCCGTGCACCTGGGGCATACCTCCCCCCCTCCTTGGTACGCCACTGGGTTTTAGCAATGCTCTTTTCCTATGAAGGAGCAGTAGGGAGAAGCACACATAATACTTGCTGCATGAAAAAATAAAACTTTTCCAAACCCCCAAAAAATAAACTGCTAAACTTGGAATCTTTCCACAGGCTGCCTGCAGCCAGGGAACTCACATAAACAGAGCTGGCTGCTCCATCACTGACGTTCCCTGCAGAGACTTATCACTGCTAATTAGCCTCCATCTGTTTGAAGATGAGGAAAACAAAACGCTGCATAGCTTGCAAATGTTTAGGCAGTTCAAAGCAACAAATGATGTAAAAGCATTCTTCAGAGCCTAGCTCTGGGAATTTTAAGCACTTCTGACCACACAGCAAACACAGTCCCAAAACTGAACAATGTCCATCGGTTCCCAGCTTTCCAGCTGCCTCTCAGTGGTGGGATCAGACACCTCTGAAATGCCCACCATCTCACAGTCTCTTGCCAGCTCATCAGCATTCAGTTGGGGAGCTGAGTTGTGTTGCCTCCCAAGCTCACGTTGCAGCTCCCCTGGCTCCTCCCCCTCTCTGGATCTCAGCTGCCCTGTTTGAACCAGCTCCAATTCACCCCTCCCTGCTCTGAAGAGGGGGAAGGGAGAAAGCTCTCTCTGCAGCTGTGCCTGCCTAGCTGACAGCTTCCTGATAGTTCTCTGGCCTTCTGGGAGCTGTAGTTTCCTGGCTTCTGAATTCCTTTGAGCTCCAATAGCAAGCTTGGGAGAGTAACCTGTAACTGGACTGAACTCTCCCTGGCAGTCAGTGTCTGTCTCAGCAATGTTGGTGCAAGTGAGGTCAGCGCTAACACACCAACCTGGTCAGCTCTCCTGCATAGGGGTTTACTGCTCTTCCTAGTTACTTCTGTGACAAAGCTAGGAGAGCTAGGTTTGTCACACCGGCCACAGGGCAGGGAGGTTTGTCGGACCGGGTCTGTTGTCGGGGGGGGGGGGGGGGAGAAAGCGCCATGAAGGTAAGGGGCAGGGAGGGAGAAAGGGAGGAAAGGTGGGGTGGAGAGGAAAACAGGGTAAAACAGAGGGGGAGAAGGATGCTGAAAGCACATTTGGAAGGCAGAGGGGGGGAGAAGGACACTGAAAGGACATTAGGAAGACAGAGGGGGGAGAAGGACACTGAAAGGACATGAGGAAGACAGAGGGGGGATAAGGATGCTGAAAGCACATGGGGAAGACAGAGTGGGAAGAAGATGCTGAATGGAAATGGGGAAGAGAGAGTGGGAAGAAGATACTGAAGGGAAATGAGGAACAGAGAGTGGGGAGAAGATGCTGCAGGGAAATGGGGAAGAGAGAGTGGGGAGAAGATGCTGAAGGGAAATGGGGAAGAGAGAGTGGGGAGAAGACGCTGGCAGGGAAGAAGACAGATGCCAGACTATGGGGAAGCGGAGGGAAGAAGATGGGTGCCAGACCAATTTGGAAGGGGGGAGAAAGGGAGAGGCACAATAACAGAGCAAATGGAATATGCAGAGAGAAGAGAGACAGTGGATGGAAGGAAGAGAGTAATAAGAAGATGAGGAAGGCAGAAACCACAGAAGACAAAGGTAGAACAAAAATTTTCTATTTATTGCTTTAGGAGACATGTGTCACTGTTTCTGTGGTGTTGCATTGCATGCAGAATCCAGCTTCTTGCTGGTTCAATTTAACCTTTTTCTATTTTATCCCCCCTTTTACAAAATTGTGGAGCGTTTTTTAGCGCCAGCCATGGTGGTAGCAGCTCTGATGCTCAGAATTCTATGAGCGTAAGAGCTGTTACCACCATGGCTAAAATCCACACTACAGTTTTGTAAAAGGGGGAGGAGTTAGTTTGTGATGACATATTCCATACTAGGCGAAGGTGTTTTCTGTGTTCTGTGTGTTTGAAAGACATAGTTTTCTGTTATGATTGACGATGTAGGATTGATCTGTACTAGTCTGGCTTGTTTAGTTTTACAATAGGTGTATTGATGTTGTACTGCTCACTGCAGTATGTAAAATGCTGCCTTTTTCTAGGTACTCATGTGTGACGTGTGGCTTGTTACTAAAAATCATGTTTTTCGTATAGATGTGGGGGGTGCCAAAAAATGATGGGCCCCTGGTGTCACATATGCTAGGTACGCCACTGTGAGCAGCTCGACCATAAATGTGCAAGGCACCTCATCATGACAGGAGGATCATAGTTGGCCCTCTACGTTCTCAGGCAATATAAGGGGGAGAGAAGAGTATTAAAAAGAAAGAAAGAAAAATATATATATTTGTGGCCAGGCCAGTCCCCAAGCATGTGGCAGAACCCGGATCGGACCACAAGTAAGAGTTTTGTTGCACCTTTTATGTGGTTGGATAAACGAAAAACCCGGATACTAGATTTCTGGAAAAAAAACTTCAACCAGGTTTATTAGTGCCCAGAAAAGAAAACATTCAAATTGAGTTTTTATGACTTCCTGATATCATTTATGCACTTTTATGTACTTAAGTCCAAGGAATTTACATTGGGCTTTAGCTCAGGAACTGGGCAGTCCTTATTACCAAAAAGACACAATCAGAAAAAACCCACACGTTGGCTCAGTTCATTCACTGTCCCATAGGCTCCCCCTTCAGGGTATTATTAGCTTCTCCAAGCCCCAGTTCCTGGTATCCCAGCTGAGCACGGCCCATGTCAGCTCTCTTACATTCCACCCAGTTCCTTAGTGAGAGTAGAAACAAACTAAAACTTTTCCATTTTCCTCCTCTTCACACTTTATCACTCTGTCCTCCTAGAGGACTGTCACAGCCCTGCCTGACAGGCTGTGTGGGGCAAGCCTCCCTTGTTTAAGGTCTTCAGACCCTCCCGATTATGCCCCTATCTTCTCTCATCTCCAGCTCTCATGGAGTCTTGATAAAATGTTGTTAAAGAAACGTTTTCCCTAATTAAGCGGGGCTGCCTCAGCCTTGCTCAGAGCTCTTCTCTGGTTCAAGTTTACAGAAAAATAACTGGACTGTTTCTCTACAGGACAGGATGGAACCCTCATACACTGTTCCCTCCCAAGTCCATGTCCTCATCAAACATACTTTCCTCAGGGTCACTACACATTCCCCATTCAGCGTTTGGGGAACCAGGGCTTTCCATCCATACATTCCTTTCAGGCTTCACCTCCCATCCCCCTCTCTGTATGCCTGCCAGCTCTCCTGAAACATTTTCATTAGGGTAACCTCCCAGTTCTCCCCTCCAGGGCTCAATAGGCAAGTCACTATACCTCCTGGGAGTTAAACTTCCTTTCCTTATGGGCTGGCCTTTGGAAACCTTCTTTGCTGGGGATTAGGAGCAGGGTGGAAGCTACGATTACATTACATTACATTAGTGATTTCTATTCCGCTTGTACCTTGCGGTTCAAAGCGGATTACATTGGAAGAGAGCTGGACATTTCCAGGAGGTTGCATTATATTGGAAAATTGCTGGTACAGGCTACAAATTGGTACAGGTTACAAATTGCTGGTACAGGTTACAGATTGAGGATTCAAATTACATTACATTGGAAGATATATCAGGTTACGTTACATTGTAAAATATCCGGCTTCATTACATTGATAGATAGCTGGTTTTAGGTAAGAGATCTCTCCGTCTTGCTGGGCTCTCCCAATCAGAGCCAGCTGAGCTCCCCTGATTCCCTTGCTGGTTTCCTATTTGAGGCTTCTCAGCCTGCAAACTACGGTGGCTGACTCCACCCCTTCCTAAGTGGGTTTCAGGATTCTCCCTAGCCACCTTTTGGACCGTGACGGGAGCTTCCCTGTCACATACCCCCCCTACTTAAACCACTATTAGTCCTTTCCTTGCCTAATTCTTCCGAGGGTCCTTCCCCTAACCGTGATAAGACCTTTTTGGGTATTGACTCTTGTCCTGACATTTCTTTTGAATCCGAGGAACCCCATCCTTGCTCCACTCAAGCTGTGTCCTGACTTATTTCTTCTTCCTTTAGCTCAGAAATCACTGCTCGCTCACATATGAGTTGGGCAATCCCATCTCCCTCTTATTTTGTATTCTTTCTCCCCTAAATTCATTATCAGAATCTTAAGAGAACCTCGGAAATCCGGGTCAATCACTCCAGCCCCAACGTGTATTCCATGCTGGAGTGCCAACTCCTACCTCGGCGCAATGCGCCCATAACACTCCTCAGGTAGGGTTAATACCAGGCCATTGTCCACTAATTTTCTGCCCTCTTTTGGTACTTATATCTCCTGGATACTACTTAAATCTACTCCCACGGAGTGTGGAGTGGCTCGAACTGGTTTTAGGGGATATCCTCATCACCTTCAAAATTGGCTTCCTCACGTCTTGTTGGATGACCGCCAGGTGGACTTCTTTCGTACTGCTATCTGGAAAAATCTCATCCCTATCTCCCGAAGGACGCATTATACCCTTCTTGCACTCAGAGCATTCCTCCCCCATCTCCTCACATCTTGCACAAGGCCAGACCAATAAAATTTGGCCTGCACCCGCTGAACGGTTAGGTCTTGGGCAGATGCTCTTTCCCTAGTTCCCTATGGATAGACCAAAATATCTGTCTCCTAAAGACCGCCGGTACTACTAGGCGTCTTTGCTTACATCTAACCCGGGGATTCCACCCCACCTAGTATAGACCTCCCACCACCTGAAATTTGCGGGATCCTTTCCCCACATTCTCCCACTGCTCAATAGCATAACTCAATGTGGGATCTCCCCTTTGCTCTCGGCCTAAGGTAGGAAAACATTGGGCTACTTCATAGGGCATCCAGGGTTTCCAGGGCAGTTGACTTTCTCCCTGATCGCTTCGGGAGCAGGGCTTTTTATCCTCTCACCTTTCTGCCCTACTCTTGGGCCTCTTCTGGGAAGGTTCTCCCAGGATATCATCTTCCAGGGGAAAGATTTGGGCCAGCTCCTCTTCCTGCACTATGGGAGCCCTATCCCCTTGAGCGCCAAAGCATTCCCAAAAATAGGGCCACTCCCGTCCCTGGATTACCTCATATGGCAGCTTGGCATAAGTGCCATCCTCAGGGCATACTCTTTCCCTTGATACTCCACCCAGACTTCCTTTATCTCATAAGGCAAGGAAGCTCCATGCATACACTTTATGTGAGATTTTCCCTGGGGCCCGTCTATTTCCTGACCACTAGCTTTTAGGATCCTCCCCCACAACCTCTGGGATAGGATGGATTGGTTAGCCCCAGAGTATAATAAGGCTACCACCGGAACCCCCTCTAACCTTAGCTGGACCATGCATTCCTCTTTAGGACCTGGTACCGAGGACCTAACCCTATTCATTAGGTTCATTTTGGCCAGGCATTGATGGCTCCTGTGGCCGGCCTTACCACAGGAAAAGCACCTGCTAGCAGGAGAGACACTGCCAGGACCTCGGTACATTTCTCCAGACTTCCGGAAGCTTGAGGTTTTGGGCCTCCCCAACTCGTGAATGGTATGCCCCTATTGTTGAGCTTCTAAGTAAGCCTCCGCTACCCCAACTACTTGCCCCAGGGCTGTAATATTTTGTTTCAGTAGCCAGTTCTTTAAGGCCACTGGCACCGCCTCTAGTAATTGCTCCCGTACCAGCTCACTCATCACCGCTTACAGGTTATGGGCATATGGGGCCATCCAATGCTCACATAACCTCTTTAGACTCTGTACCAAAGCTTAAGGCCGTTCCCCTGGAGTCATCCTTACTGCCCTAAACTGGACCCTATACCGCTCATGCGATTGTCCCAAGTAGTCAAGTAGGGTCTGCTTTAAAGTCTGGTAATTCGCCGATTGATCTGCACTTAAGGTCTGATAGGCCTCTAAGGCTCTTCCCCCCAGGCAGGGTATCAGTCTAACTGACCACTGGTCCACTGGCCAGTGTGAGGCAACAGCCACCCTTTCAAACCCCACAAGAAAGTCTTGTATATCATCCTCAGCAGTTAACTTATTGAGTCTTATAGGCTCCCCGAAAGGAGCACCTACCGGCCCAACAACTGCTCCAGCATTGGCGGCTGCTGGTGTTGTAGGCCGCTGTGCCAAGTTGTTAATGGCCTTTATCTGTGCTCCCATCTGCTGCAACAATTCAGCATGACGGGTTTGCAGTGCCTGCTGGTCTGCTTGCCACAAATCTGCCTGGGTCTGTAACATGTCCTGGAACCGCTGCTGGAGCTTGTGCATCTCCGTCTCCAAACCGGTCAGGAACTTGGACGCCTCTGTAAGGTTTGATACACCAGGTCTACATGAGAGGCGCCCTTACAAACGCCAGGTCCCAGGTTCAATTCCCTCACCGAAGATTCACCAGGAATAGAATCAAATGAGAAGCACAGCCAGAGGTGATTGCATAAAGAATATATTATAGAAATAGGCATACAGAAAAGTAGGATTCATAAAAGTTACAATTACATTCATAAAGTTTACAGAGACTGCTTCTGTGTTCTTGTGAATGAGAGATAACAAACAAAGAAAGAGAGAGAGAGAAAAATAGGGGGGTGGGGAGGGTGATGTCCCAAGCTTCAGGTAGAGAGCAAGACGAACAAGAAAGACCAGAGCCAAGAGAGAGAGGGGATGATGTTGCAAGGGGGCTTTTATAGTTTAGAAACTTATTAAACATCCCCTTCCGTAGTAAACTTGTGCTAGACAGGAAAAGAATAGGCTGCAGTCAAATGTCATTTCCAGTATGTCTCTGACAATAGTTTCTGATTAACTTAGTTATCTGTGCACCTGGATCCATTGTATATCCTAAACATCAGACATTAACACCTTTTCGCACCTATTAGCTACAAGTTGTTTTGTAATCATGATTTAATTAGGGCTATTTGAAACCTGTCTTTTAGGGCTATATGAAACCGTATTCCTGGATGCTTTCTGTGAATAAGCACTCAGGGTCTATCTGCATCTACATTCCAGAGTCAGATTGATATAATTTCCTATAGGCCTTTGCTGACATTAGTTATGCCAACTGAAAATGCTGATTGCTAGCAATAGCTATGCTGACATCTCCCATACTTTTTTTATTTTTATTCTTTGAAATGAAGGCAAGCTTGTGGTACCCTTCTATAAACAGCCAGTCTGCATTTCGCAGATGCCTCGCTTACCTCCAACATTATAGCAGCATGTCCCCTGCCCTGCAGAATATCCAAGCTATGAAAATAGTTGTCATTATGAGTTCAAACTTCTGTCTTAGGTTGTACAGTCCGTCATCTGGGCGGGGAACCCAGTAAGCTTATATCTTACCCATCATTGAGCGAATGAATGGTGCATAAGGGATGCAGGAAGCTTTCTCAGGAGGTTTAGGCATAAAGGTACCAAGATGTCATGAGAGAGTATGGGATATGAGATCATATATTATGTCTGACCCTGGTATGCAATGCAATAGGCCATGCCAAATTAAAACCAAATTAGCCAAAGTCAGAGAAGATACTGGAAATACATGTATAACTGTCCTAAAAGCTAGAAGGAACTTTGTGAGATAAAGAAATGTACATGTGTTTCACTTTACAGGAAAGGAGAATCATAACAATACATAGCAAAATTTGTAGAATAATTAAGATAATGATAGGGTGAATTAAAACATTAAATACGTGGTGTGCAGTGGGCGAATACCCAAAGAAAAGTTCCCAAACTGAGACATGAGCATCTCGTAGCAAATTTTTTACAGTTTGTGCAATCTGTCCATTTTCTTAAGTTGTTCAATGTAAGTATGGAGTTCAGTAACTTGTGAAATGTCTCGTTCCCCATACCAAGAGGTAGTGGATGCACAGCATATGAAATCATTAGTTACCAGAGGTGTGCAGTAGGTTCTATTGTTCAGTAAATAGGTAGAACTGTACAGCAGAGCGTTCTTAGGAAGGTGGCTGTCATGAATCCGGGGATCCAACGAACAGAAACCAACGAACAGGAACCATTGTGTACAGCATGTGTGAGGAAGTAGAGGAGTAGATCTTTGCAGTCAGGGTGCAGGAAGATGAATTAATCCAGCAGGAACTGACAGTCTCTTTAAACTGATGAGATGCACACTTGGGATGAAATGATGTCTGCACAGGATCTGTTAGTCACTGGAAACTGGTGGTGTTCACCCTTGAGATGAAATGATGTCTGTGCATTCAGGGAGGGATACACCAGCTTGAAAAGAGTCCAGATATTCAGCAGCTGTACTCCAGTGTGATCCAAATAAGAGATAGAAAACGAGAGAGAAACTATGTTGCCTGTACTGAATGTAGAGAGAGAGAGAGAGAGAGAGAGAGAGACCAGGTTGCCTGTATTGAATGTGGCAACATGTGACAGTATTAATGCATTTACTTGGTATAGTTATGGCAAAAGAGAGACAATATTCAGTTATTTAAGGTTCTTAATCGGACATTCCAAAAAGCACAGTTACTTACCGTAACAGGTGTTATCCAGGGACAGCAGGCAGATATTCCCACACATGGGTGACGTCACCGACGGAGCCCCGCAGCGGACAGCCTCGAAAGCAAACTTGCTTGAAGATCTCGAGCTTTCGAGTGCTGCATCGCGCATGCGCGCATGCCTTCCCGCCCGAACTAGGGGGCGCAT
Source organism: Geotrypetes seraphini (assembly GCF_902459505.1). NCBI lineage: Eukaryota > Metazoa > Chordata > Amphibia > Gymnophiona > Dermophiidae > Geotrypetes > Geotrypetes seraphini. The sequence goes on from NC_047094.1 coordinate 62,639,349, forward strand.
CTCCTGTGAGGATCCTCAGTTCAGATACCAAGCTAAGAAGCCAACCAGGGGAGGTGGGAGGGTTGTGGGAATATCTGCCTGCTGTCCCTGGATAACACCTGTTACGGTAAGTAACTGTGCTTTATCCCAGGACAAGCAGGCAGCATATTTCCACACATGGGTGACCTCCAAGCTAAGTAAAAAAAGGGATGGAGGGAAGTTGGCAAATTACGAAAAAAGATTTTGCAAAACAGATTGGCCAAAATGGCCATCCCTCCTGGATAAAGTATCCAGACAGTAATGAGAGGTGAAAGTATGAACCGAGGACCAAGTGGCAGCCTTGCAAATTTCCTCAATAGGAGTTGATCTGAGGAAAGCAACAGAAGCCGCCATAGCTCTGACCTTGTGGCCCGTCACTCGACTCTGTAGAGGAAGACCAGCCTGAGCATAGCAGAAAGAAATGCAAGCAGCCATCCAATTGGAGATGGTACGCTTTGAGACGGGATGACCTAATCTATTTGGGTCAAAAGAAATGAAAAGTTGAGGAGAAGTTCTGTGAGGTTGAGTACGTTGAAGATAAAATGCCAACGCACGTTTACAGTCCAAAGTATGCAGTGACGCCTCACCAGGGTGAGAATGCGGCTTAGGAAAAAATACCGGTAGCACAATAGATTGATTGATATGAAAATCAGACACTACTTTAGGTAAGAATTTGGGATGTGTACGGAGAACCACCTTATCATGGTGAAAAACTGTGAAAGGCAGGTCCGAGATCAAAGCTTGCAACTCACTAACTCGACGAGCTGAAGTGAGGGCAATCAAGAAAACAGCTTTCCAAGTAAGATATTTAAAATGAGCCAAGTCAATAGGTTCAAAAGGAGGTTTCATCAGTTGAGCCAGAACAACATTAAGATCCCATACAACGGGAGTCGGTTTGACAGGTGGATGGAGATTAAAAAGGCCCTTCATAAAACGAGAAACCAGAGGGTGTGCCGAGAGTGGTTTCCCATCCAAAGGCTGATGAAAAGCAGCAATTGCACTAAGATGAACTCTAATAGATGTGGATTGAAGACCTGACTGAGATAAATGAAGCAAATAATCCAGAACGGAAGCCAAAGGGGAAGATTTTGGCTGAAGACTATGAGTGGAACACCAAGTCGAGAATCTGGTCCACTTTTGACCATAACATTGACGAGTGGACGGTTTTCTGGAAGCCAGAAATACATCCTGAACAGACTGAGAAAATTTAGCAGAATCTGTCAAGTAGAAAGGAACCATGCTGTCAAATGAAGAGACTACAGGTTTGGATGAAGTAAAGACCCCTGACTCTGAGTGAGCAGGGAAGGAAAAACTGGCAGAATAAGAGGTTCCTTGATGCTGAGTTGAAGAAGAAGAGAGAACCAAGGCTGACGGGGCCACCGAGGCGCTATAAGAATCATCGTGGCATGATCCGACTTCAGCTTGACAAGGATTTTGAGAATCAGAGGGAAAGGAGGAAAGGCGTAGAGGAACTGACCCCTCCAATCCAGAAGAAAAGCATCCGCCTCGAGACGAAGAGGCGAGAAAATGCGGGAACAAAAGAGAGGTAGTTTGAAGTTGTCGGGTGACGCAAAGAGATCCACCCGAGGAGTCCCCCATCAAGTGAATACTTGACGAAGAGAGGGGGAGTTGAGCGTCCATTCATGAGGCTGAAGCAGACGACTCAATTTGTCTGCAAGGCAATTCTGAAGGCCCTGAATATAAACAGCACGAAGGAGGATGTTGTGAGAAATTGCCCAATGCCACAACTTCAGAGCTTCCTGACAAAGAGAATGTGAACTCGTCCCGCCCTGTTTGTTGACATAATACATCGCTACTTGATTTCCGTCCGAACAAGGACTACTTGGTCGTGAAGGAGGTGAAGAAAAGCTTTGAGAGCAAGAAATATCGCTCTGAGTTCCAACAGATTGATGTGACATCGACGATCTGTGGCAGTCCATAACCCTTGCGTACGGAGACCATCTACGTGGGCTCCCCATGCGTACTCGGACGAATCTGTTGTGAGAACTTTCTGATGAGGAAGATGGTGAAACTGCAAACCTCTGGAAAGATTTGAAGAGAGCATCCACCAGCGGAGAGACTTCTTTAATGAAGGCGTCACCGCTATATGACGAGAAGGTGGATCCAGGGCTTGTTGCCACTGGGACGCTAGTGTCCACTGAGGGATGCGAAGGTGGAGTCTTGCAAAGGGAGTCACATGCACCGTAGATGCCATATGTCCGAGAAGAACCATCATTTGTCGAGCCGTGAGAGTCGACAGGGAAGTTACGTGATGACAAAGGCGCAAGAGAGTGTCCTGACGATTGAGGGGGAGGAAAGCTCTCATGCGAACAGAATCCAACACTGCGCCAATAAATTGGATCGATTGAGTTGGAACCAACTGAGATTTGGGAAAGTTGATATGGAACCCCAGACTTTGAAGAAAAGAGATAGTCTGAAGGGTCGCTTGAGTAACCCCTGGAAGAGAAGAATCTTTGATAAGCCAATCGTCGAGGTAAGGAAAAACTTGAAGTCCCCGAGCACGAAGGGCCGCGGCTACCACGACTAGACACTTGGTGAAGACCCTGGGGGAGGTTGCCAAGCCAAACGGGAGAACCCTGTATTGAAGGTGAAGGTTCCCCACCTTGAACCTGAGATATTTGCGAAAATTTGGATGGATAGGAATGTGAGTATAAGCCTCTTTGAGGTCCAGTGAGCACATCCAATCTCCCTGATCCATGAGGGAGTACAGAATCGGAAGAGAGAGCATGCAAAATTTCTCTTTGACTAGAAATTTGTTGAGAGCTCGGAGATCCAGAATGGGTCGCAAATCCCCCGTCTTCTTTGGAACTAGGAAGTATCTGGAGTAAAATCCCAGGTTGTGTTCGGAAGGAGGAATCTCCTCCACCGCTCGAAGGTGAAGAAGCGCCTGAGCCTCCTGAAGAAGAAGGGGGAGTTACGAGGAACTGGAAAGACACTCTCCTGGAGGGTGATCTGGGGGCACCTGAAGTAGACGCAGAGAGTATCCCTCGCGGATGACCGTAAGGACCCAAAGGTCCGATGTAATGGTTTCCCAGACAGATGAAAAAAGGGAAAGGCGACCTCTGATGGGTAGGGAGGAGTTTGGATGCAAGGAGGTTGGAATGCTCACCACTGGACCGTCAAAAAGACGGAGCTGTTTTGGTTGGAGCAGGCGCCTGGGACTTTTGAGGACATTGCTGTTGGGGCCGTCTAGATGGAGGCCTAGAGAAAGCCGGTGTGGACTTCATCGGATAGCGACGAGCTGGAGGTTTGTAAGCTCTAGTCGCAGAAGGTTTTGGTTTTGGACGAAGAAGAGAGGCGAAGGAGCGTTCATGCTCAGAGAGCCTTTTAGTAGCCGCCTCAATAGAGTCATCAAAAAGCTCAGAACCTAGGCACGGTAGGTTCGCTAAACGATCCTGTAAATTGGGATCCATGTCCACAATTCTGAGCCATGCAAGACGTCGCATGGCCACTGCAAATGCCGAGACCCTGGAAGAAAGCTCAAAAGCATCATAAGATGCCTGCAACATGAAGAGACGCAATTGAGAGAGAGACTGAATAATGTGTTTGTATTCAGAAAGGCGTTCTTTGGGCCAGTCTGGGCAAAAGGATGACAACTGCTTCAAAAAATAATTAAAATATGAAGTAAAGATATAGTTGTAATTCAAAATTCGATTTGTCATCATTGAATTTTGATAAAGTCTGCACCCAAACTTGTCCATAGTTCGCCCTTCGCGCCCCGGTGGAACTGTTGCAGACACCTTAGAAGGATGAGCCTTCTTCAGGGAAGATTCCACCACTAGAGACTGATGAGAAAGTTGAGATTTCTCGAAACCTTTACAGGGAACAGTGCGATACCGAGACTCCAACTTCGATGGGATCGCTGTCACAGAATAAGGAGTCTCCATATTCCGCAGGAAAGTCTGCTTCAGCACCGGTGTCATGGACAGACGCAAAGTCTCCTTAAGAGGATGGGAAAGCTCCATATCCGCCAGATATTCAGGCGTGTACTTCGAATCGGAATGCAAGTCGATATTAAGCGCCTGCCCCATGTCGAAAACAAATTTTGCGAATGAAGAAGACTTCGAGGTCGAGGCTTCTTCAGGGGAGGCAGAACGAGTATGAGGCCCACTGAAAACGATGGAGAAGCCTCGCGCGAATATTGAGATACGGGCTCCGATTCGAGGTGCAAAGTGATGGAGGATGCTCCACTGCCAGTCAGAGGAGGAGTGGCTGAATGCTTCCGCTTAAGGCTCCGAGTTGGAGAGGTGCGCGGAGTACGAGGTTTAGCCAGAGGAGATCGATCCCGAGACAAACGCCTCGAAGGTGGAGTCCTCGACCTCGAATGCCTCGATGAAACCGAAGAGGCAACGGTACTGTGAGAGCGAGGCACAATCTTTGAAGCGAGATCCGAATGCCTCGAGCTCTTTGTGGAAATGAGCTTCGAAGACCGAGACCGATGCTTCGATCGAGGCAATGATTGTTTAGCAACCCGTTCAGGCGAGGAATCCGACAAGGAAACCTTAGATCGAGACCTGCGACGAGGAGACCGTCGACGAGGTGCAGACTGCTGCTCAGGCTGGAGTTGGGAAGACAGAGTCGAGGCCGGGACCAACTGAGCCACTATCGAGGAAATCTGCGTAGTCAAAATCGACTTAAGCATGTCCTCAAACATGGGGACGGAGACCAAGGGACTTGGAGTCACAGGCGGTCTCGTGCGTTCCAAGGAGGGCGACCTCGAATGAGAGTATTCCCTGGACTTGGAAGCATGTTTTGAAGATGGTCGAGAAGACGGAGTCGAACCTGGAGCCCCAGGTTGGATGGATGCAGACTCCGTCGGCTTCTTAGGGATGGTACCTGAAAAGGAAGCAGGAGACTTACCCCCCAATCCAGGCTTCGAGGACACCGCCGAGGCCTTCGAGGCCGAGGACCCAGAGGTCTTCGAGGCCGAGGCCTGTCGAGGAGGCGAGGTCGAGGTTTTAGCACTCGAGGGTTGTCCCGAAGTCGAGGTTTTAACAGATGCCTCGACCGAGGCAGCTTTTTCAGGCTCCATGCGAGGGAAAAGTTCTAAGAACCTGTCGCAGCGGCACTTGAAGGCACGAGGTTGAAGAGTGAGGCAGCGAAGACAATCTTCGGGGTGATGAGTCGACCCGAGACAGATCATACACCGACTATGTGGATCAGTGATGGAGATAGTCCTGCCGCACTGATAACACCTTTTAAACCCGGTAACAGGCCGGGACATAGATAGTGTCGAGAACGAGGAAGAGAGGCCTAGGCCTCAATCTTCCAACCCGACGTCAAATAAAACACAAAAGGATTTTTTTTTATTTTTTTTATAAAAGAACAGAATGGAAACACAGCGACCGAAAACAACAAAAAGTACTCAGCCACAGTGAAGAGAAGGCACAACGCTACGGGAACCAAGTCGACAAGTCTTCTCAGCTCCGCGGAAAACGTTGAACTGAGGATCCTCACAGGAGATGCGCCCCCTAGTTCGGGCGGGAAGGCACGCGCGCATGCGCGATGCAGCACTCGAAAGCTCGAGATCTTCAAGCAAGTTTGCTTTCGAAGCTGTCCGCTGCGGGGCTCCGTCGGTGACGTCACCCATGTGTGGGAATATGCTGCCTGCTTGTCCTGGGATAAAGATATGTTTTTATGTGCTGCATATAACTATTATGGCAGTTCAGAGAGACCATAATTATGTACTGAATGTATTCGGAAATATATACTGAATGTATACTGAATATAGTGAGCACCACAGAATAAACACTGTACAGAGTAAAACCTTTTCTTAAAAATATAACCCCTAACTAAGCTACATTTAGGATATGCAAACTATAGGTAAAAAGAACATTGCGCTATTGGGCTAGTAAAAAGTGGGAAAAGAGCTCTAGAAATGGCCAATGTTATGTATCCTGGGGTACCCACTAAATTAAAACAAGTAGACAAAACACAGACTACATGGCACAGACAAAACATAAAACACAAAGTTTTAGGCGTGAAGCTATTCTTCCATCTGTCAAGTGTTCAGGGCTGAATTTAACTCTGCAAATAAACACATTGTTATAGGAAAACACAGCAAAGATGAACACATGAGTCGTACAAATAATGCATATCATAACCATCTCATATTCAGAAAAGGCATAAAGCTAATGGCTCTTTGGAGCGTCTTTATCTCTGCAGTGATAAAGAGGATCCTTGCAATATATTAGAAATATCTTTGTGCCAAAACTGGTCTGGGATGGCTATGTATTGTCACCAGCGGGGTCAGGGCAATGGGTCCCGAGCCGCTAGGACACAGAAGTTTTGGCTCCTGTGAGCTGCGGCTAGCAACACAGGGATAAATAAGTCAGGGATTCACCAAACATAAAGAAAAAAAACACACTGCAAAGTCGGTAAATAAGAAAATCAAAAACTGGACTGGATTTAATTGTGCAATTTCCACAAACAAAAATGGTTGCTTTACATATCAACTTGCCACCAGTCTTCAACATAAAGTAATCAAAGAAACTAAACTTGTCAGGTAATAGCCACCAATAGGTAAGTCCTTGAATATCAGGATTAAATAAACTTAACAGTTCTAGTGCAGTGTAATATTCCTCAAAAAGAAAAGAGGTTTCAAAACTCCAAAACTAGAAACCTTAAATCTCAGCAAAAAGGATTCTTTTTCTTTGTAGCAAGATTTCCAAACAAGAAAGGTTCTCTGTACATTCAAAATAGTCTCAGCCTAAGTCCATAGTCTTTACCAAAAAGACTTCTGTTTCAACCAGTGCTCTAGCACTGATTCTTCCAGCCGCAGTAGTGCTGGGGAAGGTGATGTGCTCCACATGCTGGAAGATTGCCACGATATGGCCCTCTATCCCTCCACATTTAACGTGGGCAAACCCCCCATCACCTTCAAACAAAAACAGGCAGACTTGCTCAAAAATAGGCCTTAAAACAAAAACTTGTACATTTGTAATCCATAGTTATAGTATTAGGCACTTGCCTTTGGCTAGCAGACTTCCATGGGCTGTGTGCTGGCAGGTACCTCAGTGAAAGACTCCGGTTCAAAATCCAGTTCCATATCTTGGAACTCTTCGCAAGGATTCTCAGGTGCCTCTGCCCCAGCCTCTACCAGCTCCATCTGCTCAGGAACAGCATAGTTTTGCAGAGCTCTCAGCCCTGAGCTTGGTGACTGCTTGCTTTCACTGCCTGCTTGCTTCTCCCCTTCCAGCCATGCAGACCTGAGGTTTAGGAGCTGGGGACCACGCCCCAAACGCTCAGGTGTGCCGGATATCCTGACTTCCTTTCCCTTCCTAGATGGGGGAAGGGAAATCTGCCTTCTGGCACTTGCACTCCCTCTGCTGGACACAGGAGTAATAGTAGGCAAAAGGTTATCTTGTGGATTACATAGAGCAGCTTGAGCACCATCTGCTCTAACCGTGGGATTTCTATTTGGAACAGCCCTAGCAGGCATACCTTGCATATCACAGTATATATCCGAACTGCTGCTAAGAAAAAGAAAAAACATTTTAAATTGGCAGCATCCTCAAGGTCACTTAGAGCAAACTTCATCCATGTTCCATTCAAGCTGGACCACATGTCTGCCACCTGGGTCCCACTGCAGTCTGAGGAATGGGCACTGCAGTTCAGAAGTCAGGTGCAGGCTAGATTTATCTTCTTTTGTCTGCACTGTCGTGTCCTGGCATTCAGAGGCAAGGGGCAAATTCCGAAAATCATTAGTCATGTCTAGGACAGAGAAAAATGCACATTTAGGGTTAAATTTCACAGTAATGTCAGAGTAAGAGGCTGCCACTGGTACTACAGGCTTTGAAATCTTAGTTAGAGCTCGAGAGTCTATAGTGAGCCTAACGGAACCATCTGGTTTAGCATCTGACCAAGCTGGAGAGCCACATGATAAAGAGATAGGTCCACTCAGACCCCTCTCCTCCATCTTAGACACTAGTTCTGTTGCTGGAGGAAGTACTGGATGCTGTGTTTGTGGTTGAGGATCTTCGGCCTCAAACAAAATTTCTGTGTACCTTTTCCCACAATCTTGTGCCCAAACTGAAACATCTGCAACCTCTGAGTGAGTTACACTACGATCATGCTGCTGCACTGGCAGGCAACACTGTGTGGCTAACTGCACAGGAATAACCTCATGAACCAAAGGTTTAGAAGCATTTGGAATTCCTGTACCTAATGCAAGACCAGCCATCTCAACTATTTCTTTGCCTGTATTCTCACTCGTGCTGGCAGTAGTTTCCACAATGTCTTTCATTTGTTCCTTTTGTGGGATAGACACACACTTTGAAGCTTTGTCATTTAGACCCTGAATCTCACAAATTTCCATATTTTTCTGATCTCTAGTAGGAGGCGCTCTATCTGTAAAACTGATTCCAGCCCCTGTATCAATCAAAGTTAATTTATCCTGACCCTCTATGGTAGTATTAACATTGGGGCAGCCGCAAGTGTCCAATATCAAAGATGCCACATACCTCAAGTTAATTCTGAGTCTGACTTCTTTCCCTTATCCTACATCTCTAAAAGTGAGTCCCCAGATAAGTGAAAGGAGTCCGGCTGGGCTGTGAAGGCTTGAGTCACCCTGGTATTCGGACACAGAGAGTCAGGACATCCCTATGCACTAACACTGGTTTCCTGGCTGTCAAATCACGACCAGAACGAAAGAAGTCATCCTGCCATTGTATCGGGCAATGGTGCGCCCGCACCTGGAGTACTGTGTTCAGTATTGGTCGCCGCATCTTAAGAAGGATATGGCAATACTTGAGAGGGTCCAGAGAAGAGCGACACGAATGATTAAGGGCATGGAAAACCTTTCATACACTGAAAGATTGGAGAAGCTGGAGCTCTTCTCCCTGGAAAAGCGGAGACTCAGAGGAGACATGATAGAGACCTACAAGATCATGAAGGGCATGGAGAAAGTGGAGAGAGACAGATTCTTCAAACTTTCAAAACATAAAAGAACAAGAGGGCATTCGGAAAAATTAGAAGGGGATAGATTCAAAACAAATGCTAGGAAGTTTTTCTTTACTCAGCGGGTGGTGGACACCTGGAATGCGCTTCCAGAGGATGTAATAGGGCAGAGTACGGTACTGGGGTTTAAGAAAGGATTGGACAATTTCCTGTTGGAAAAGGGGATAGAGGGGTATAGATAGAGGATTATTACGCAGGTTCTGGACCTGTTGGGCCGCCGCGTGAGCGGACTGCTGGGCACGATGGACCTCAGGTCTGACCCGGCAGAGGCATTGCTTATGTGCTTATGTGCTTATACTCTTTCCAATTCTATCTGCATTGTATGTCGATCCTGTTCCCATTTAATTTTCTCTTTTTCTAATGCTTCTGTCTGTGTTCTGAGCTCATGGAAAGGAATGTAAGTGGAGGAATTTCTGTAAATACCTCTGCCATGCTCTCTATTTCCTGTGTGTGGTGTTTTCTTGTATTGGGGTGCTCCCTCAGCACGCCAACTCCTAGCTTCTGATACTGAGATAATTTGAGCTAGCTGGGTCTTCCACACAGACCCAATCCTGAGCAGTAAAGTGTCAAAAGGGGTAGCTTTAGGGTCCTCCGAAAATAACAGAAGGTGTTTAGTAATCTTGGGGGATAATAATTCTAATAGAAATTCTTTATGTTCTCTCTGACCATAATCTGCTGCCCGGGGCCAGTGTTCATGCAATACCACATTGATTACCCACACTCTATATGCAAACTGCTCTAGTGTATCGGTTGGCAGGGGTGAAAGAGTTCTAAGTACTTGCAAAGAAGTGCAGCAAAATAATTGTTCGATGCCCATCTTTACAAATTGGCATGGATGAACAAGAGATCCAAATTTATAATAGTGTGGACCCAGGGCTAGGTGCATAAGCTAATAAAAATCTGCAATGTTCCTTTTGTATTTCTCTAGACCCCAGTGAATCAGTATGCCAGTAGCCCATTTGCACCATTCATTTATGTTAAAAGGCATAGGTCCCACTTTTTGAACTATTCTTTCAATGTCACTGTCCTTCATATGTCCCTGCAGCACTACAGTTACTGGAGCTGTGTCACTTATAGGGGTACTATTGGTATTGCTCTGGCCTGGTAATGAATTTTCCTCCTCTTCATTTGTTGGTTCTGCTTCCTGTTCTACATCTGTAGCTAGTTTACCTTTTCGCTGGGTGGCACTGGTGCAGACGGCAGAATCTATGAGGAGACAGCATTAACCTGTCCCTATGAGGCACATTTTGACTTTAAATACTTTAATTCTGCCTTGGCCTCTTCTAATTGTTCATTTACAGCTAAAAAGGAATTTGTAGCTTGAACAATTTGGGTTCTTAGCATGGATATATTAATTTGTGCCTCATCTAAGTCTTTGGACAGCTGATGGCACTGAGGCCCTGATTCTGTATAGGATGCCCAGGAGAGGTGTCCTATACAGAATCGGTCCTACACTAAACCCCGATTCTGTAACCGGCATCCATGGTAATCCTGTCGGCGATTACGAGTTTGGGGGGGAGGGGGTTCCGGGGTTCCGACAGGAGGAGTTGGGCATCCTTCTGTCAGCGATTACCAGTTTGGGGGGGAGGGGGGGTCCAGGGTTCTGACAGGAGGAGTTGGGCATCCTCCTGTCAGTGATTACCAGTTTGGGGGGGAGGGGGGTTCGGGGTTCCGAAAGGAGGAGTTGGGCATCCTTCTGCCGGTGATGGGACAGGCGGCCGCGGCCACTATACTTATTGCTGCAGGGAGATCCCTTGCCGCGATCAGTATAGTGGCCCCGTCTACTTACAATGTAGACCAGCATTTTGCTGGCCTAAATTTTAAGCGTCTCTTCCTCTACTAGGGAGACGCGTAGGGCCGCCTAGGTTCGCCTAAGGCCCGCCTAAGGCCTTTAGGCGAGCTAAGGCATCTTGCGGGCCTCCCTAGGCTCCCGGAGGCGCCTTCAATATAGGTGGCCTGCCTGGGAGCATTTTTTTTAAAAACGTGCATCCCGATTGGCTGATTAGACAGCTGTAGGACGCCTACAGCTGCCTAAAATCGGGACGCACTTTGTAGAATCAGGGCCTGAGTGTTCAAGTCAGTATTTTCTTGTCTTAGACTAATAATTCCCCTACAGAGGCCTTGAATGAAAAGACACTTTCATTTATTTGTTTTCTTTCTAAACTCCTGAGAATGATTAACCATTTGTTTCTGAATATAGTGACATGTGTGTTCTGGAAAATTACCCTCATAAGGACCTCCCTTCTTGTCAAAATATTTCTATACAATATCTGTACATATAAACAATAATTCTTCCGCACCCACAACTCACTCCTATGGTGTCCCTCAAAGTTCTATTCTATCCCCTCTTCTATTTAATATTTTCTTATCTCCTCTTCTCACATTGGCTCAATCCATCGGATTTACTATTTTTGCTTACGCCGATGACATACAACTTCTTCACCCAATCAATACTTCAAACATTTCAGACATCAAAGATATTAATAACAAACTAAACACAATATATGATTGGTTGTATACAAACAAGCTCTCCCTCAATCTGGACAAATCTCGAAGTCTGCTACTCCCTATCAAATCCACTGAATTTTTACTGGACAACATATCTATTAAATCTACACCGATCCAAATGGACACAAAGATAAAACTTCTAGGGGTTATCATTGATAGAGACCTTACCTTTCATGATCACATAAGTTCAGTGGTTAAAATCTGCTTTTATAAATTACGCATCATCCGATCCCTTTCTTCTATCCTTGAAACTAATTCAATCACTATTCTGATACATTCATTAGTAATTTCTCATCTTGATTACTGTAACTCTCTCTTAAATGGCCTCCCCCAAAAAGAAATTCGTCGTCTACAACTAATACAAAATACAGCAATAAAACTTATCCATAAAGTAGGCAGATTCGACCACGTTACCCCTCTTCTAAAAGAAGCTCACTGGCTCCCTATCTCTCACCGCATCACCTATAAAATTATCTTATTATCTTTCAAAATAAAGCTCTCTCATTTGCCATTATTCCTTGACAAACTTCTCATTCCCTACAGCTCTTCACGCGCTCTTAGATCAACTGATCAAAAACTTCTATTTATCCCCACTATCAAAGACTTCTACAATACACGTAAAGTAAATTTCGCAGTAACTGCCCCTACCCTCTGGAATTCCCTGCCACAGCAACTCCGTGACGAATCACGACTTGACAAATTTAAAACAGACTTAAAAACGTTTTTATTTCGCGATGCCTTTTCATTCAATTAGAGACATCTTCTCTAATTACCAAAAACAAAAAAAATTTAATAATAACCGCTTTCTTTAAAGCGCCCCTCCCCATCTTGTTTTATCCTTACCCTACTATCTCCAATTTCTTCTTAAATATGTAACTTTACCCTCCCTTTTCCTTTACCCTCACTATCTAGTTCGTCTTGTGATGTTATATGTAGATACACAATGCCTCTTTTTTATTTAGTTTTGTATAACTTCTCTTTCTTTTAAACATATTGTTAACCAGCCAGATATTAACTTGATGGTTGGTATATCAAAAGTAATAAAACTTGAAACTTGAAACTTCTTGAAAATCAAAAGGGTTCATATTTGAGGCTGCAGTATGCCTTGGTACGTGGGCTTTGCTCATCCCTGTCTGTGTGTAGACTTTAAGATTGAAATGCTCCCACTGATGAAGGAGGGAGACTTTAGTTAATAGGTAGAAAAATGAGGTGAAGCGTGTTAGGCAACTGTCACCTGCCGGGGTCTCGGTAAGGTTAAGAAGACCCCCGGTAGAGGGTAGCACACTCCTGACGTGGCTCCCAAAGGGGGAGACCTCACTGGTGTCTCACTATCTTGGGCTTTGCTAAAAATAAAGCACCGTGAGTCAAGTTGAACCAAAAATAATGTGTAAAGTTTAATTAGTCACTTAACACATAAATCATATCAGATATTATTATAGTCCAAGTCTCCTTTTTTCCCAAACAAGGGCAAAAAGAAAGAAAACAGAAAACAAAAAGACTTTTAACTTTCACCCAGTCCAGTGAAAGCACAGCAAGCTTTCTATCAGGTATACTTCCAGTCCAGGTTTTAGGGCTTGCTCTACCTGATCACACAGTCTCTGAAAAACACAGCACAACTAGTCTCTTAAGCAATTATCCAGCCTTGAGCTGGAGTCCTGGGCTTACTAACCAACACAGTCCAGTTTCTTCACCAGGTATTTACATTCTTGAATATAAAGTAAACTTTAAGCAGGAACAAAAGACAAAAACTGAAGCCTTACTGCAGGCTCCTAAACTTCCAGCCCTGATTAGCTCACAGTCCTTTGGGCTTCTCTTGAGCTACTGCACAGCTGCAGTGTAGCCAGATAATCAGGCTGCTGCAGCACTGCTCTAAGCTTGTGTTGCAGCACAAACAATCAAAATTAGTCCTTCCAAAACTCCTCTCCACTATTATTCCTGTACAGCCTCATACCTGTAGTGTTCAGTGGAAAGTTGCCAAGCCCACATCCATGGCTTCTTCCATAACGGTCTCTGGCATACACCCTTCATCCAGGTCCATGCTTTCTGGTGTATCCAGCGGCTCTGCTGGCTCCTGAGGCATTGGAGCCTCACACTCCATTGGCTCTGGAGTGAGGTCTGGCCTTCTCCTGGCCCGGAGAACTCTCTCTGCCAGCCTCTCTTGGGCAGCCTCCTTTAATGCTCTGGAGAGCTGCTTAACAGGCTTAGGGCCACGCCCTACACTGGGTGTTTGTGTGCCTAGCTTGTGTGTTCTTGGGCTCCCCCTCAGGCTACAGGGCAGAATGTAATGTAATGTAATGTAATTTATTTCTTATATACCGCTACATCCGTTAGGTTCTAAGCGGTTTACAGAAAATATACATTAAGATTAGAAATAAGAAAGGTACTTGAAAAATTCCCTTACTGTCCCGAAGGCTCACAATCTAACTAAAGTACCTGGAGGGTAATAGAGAAGTGAAAAGTAGAGTTAGAGGAAAAAGAAAAATAAAATAAACATTTTAACAAGACAGCATTGATCTAAATACTTTGGAAGGTAGAAGAGAGGAGAGAAAGGAATAGAAGCAGAAGGGGGAGCCGTTGAACAGTAGAATTCTGGAGAAATTTAAATGATAGAAATAGAACAAAACAAAGACAAAAGGCAAAACAATAGATAAGATTAAAGATAAATCATAAGCTGGAAAGAAAAATAAAATAAAAACTTTGTTTTCAATCCACGGTTTCAGCGTCAGTGATGAAGTGGAGCAAGTTAGTTTAGGAGGAGCGATTGATGTTTCCAGAAAGGGCTTCTTCAAGGAAGAGACTTGGCAGACAGTCCCAGGATGCCTATGTCTCCTCCCCTGCGATGTTCTCCCATCCATGCATTCCCTCCCAGACACACTGCCCGTGCCCCAGCCGCTCCAAGGAGAATATCACTGGGAGCTTGATTAAACCTCTTAGTGTGACTGGAAGCTTTTCTGGGCCGGGCAGTTAACCTATACTCAGGGTACTGCTCTAGGCTAGAAGACTCAGGATAGGCAGCTAGGCTTTCAGGATCTTCTTCCTGATCCTTCTCAGGGAGAGTCTGGTCTCGAGTAAGAGACTGAGACCAGGGTTTCACTCTGACATGACCGTCTCGGGGAGCGGAAATGTCACATACCCCCTCACTTAAAGGCTGCCTAGTCTGAGGCTTCTGCTGGGGTGTCTCGTACATTCTAGACAGAGCCTCCACATTGGTGTTAAGCTTAGCTAGTACATCAATACTGCCTACGGGGTTTATTAAACTTCTTCTCCTGATTCGTAGGTAATGGGTCAGGATCCATGAAATCGTCGGGCCACTGCAGTACTGGAGTTTCATACCCTGCCTGTACCCCTGGGCTAGTCTCTCCACCCGACTCCTCTAAAACGTCCATTCTCTGAGCCAGGGCGGACACTGACTGTCTGACTTCTCCTAACTCCTTTTCCCGAATGTCATTAACCTGTTGATGTAGCTTGTCCATATCCTCACTTGCTTCGTCTAGTGAATCAGCCATCTTCCCTAAGTGGCGTTCCCACCGTTCGTTGCCTGCCTCATTTTGTTTGGCCAGCAACTGAGCCTCTGTTTCTTTTTCCGCTAGTCGGTCTTTAAGCTCTTCCGTTTTTTTAAGCCTCACCAACATATCTTGGCCGCGAGTTTGTTCCTCCTGTAGCTGTTTCCTTACTTGCTGCACTTGCCCATATACTTGAGCGAGGTCTTTTTGTAACTTCTCTACCTCCGCTCCTGTTGAACTGGCCTGGTTGCTAGCTGTTTCGGGTGTAATTATCTGTGGGCTTGCCTGATTCTGACCTGCCTTTAGTTTCTCCAGTTCCTCTCGTAAGGATTTTATCTCTTCCCGGAGAGTTTGGTCCTGTTCAGTTTGTTTCCCTTTCCCCGGTGGCTGGGACTCCCCTGCTTGCCCTTTATCTGAGGATCCGAACCCTTTTCCTCCCCTTTGAGTATCGGGAAGTTCTTTATATTTTGTCAATTTCGGGTGCCAAATGCGCTCACAAATCATTTGAGCGATTCGGTCTCCGGGGCAGATCTTATAGTCAGTATTGCTCTGGTTAACTAGCAACACGGCTAAGTTACCCCTATAGTCCGGGTCAACCACCCCTGCGGCCATATCAATAGCGTGCCGTAGAGCTAACCCTGACCTCGGCGCTATCCTCAAGTAAGAGCCCGGTGGCGAGGACACCTGTATGTCTGTATTAATCAGCGCCCGGTTCTGCGCTGGGACTACCTGTTCTTGGGCGGCGTACAAATCGTACCCCGCGGCACCGTCATAAGCCCTTGTAGGAATATGGGCTTTATCAGATAAGGGAGCCCATCTTATAACCGGTTTCCAATTCGTACTTGGCCCCCGGGTACTCTCTCTCCTCCCCCATGAGTAACCTTGGGACTGGTTTCGTACCACTCTAGCCCCCATCACCCATTTCTGCTTGTGAAGGGGTTCACGCACCGCCTCTCCAGCTTGGGCGACCTGTTGGGTTAGGCCTGCCCAGTCCTTCCCTAGAACTACTGGATATGGTGAAAAGTCCACCACCGCTACCTTCATGTCCCAACTTCCCCTCTTCGTCTCTATGAGCATTTGGCGGAGAGGGTATTCCCGGGAGTCCCCATGTATACAGGCAAGGAAGACGGATTCGGGCCCTTCCCTAGGATGGCCTGCCTTACCAATCTGTTTCCACAGTCTGCGTGAAATCACAGATTGTTCGGCCCCAGTATCCACTAGAGCTTGAACTCTTTTCCCAGCTATCAAGATGGGCACCTGGTAAGGTCCGGTCTGGTTTAACCCAGAGGGCCTGCACACTACGAGGTCTCTTTTCTCCCGACAATATCGCTGGGTATGCCCCTGCTTCCCACACTTGAAGCACCGGAGGCTCGTATCCTGTCCTGTCTTCCTAGGAGTACTGGGTAGCGGTTTCTTCTGGGGGGAATTCTGGGAATCCAGGGACTTGGACCACGGAGGCTGTTCTCTCCATGTTTCCCCTCTACTGGGCCTATCAGCTTTTCTTTCCTCAAAAGAGTTCTGAGCATCTATGAAGGCTTCGGCTGCCTCCACTACCTCTGGTAAAGTCTGACAGCCTTTCCTGCGGATCCATCCCCTCAAATCTTTGGGGACTGCTTCGAGCACCTGCTCTCTCACAACCTCCGCAAAGAGGGCTCTAGGATCCGACAGGTGAGGCTGTAGCCACCTTTCTGCCAGTTTTGACAGCCTCTGTACTAACGCTTTGGGTCTTTCTTTCGCTAGTAACTGCGTGGCTCTAAACTTCTGTCGGTAGTGCTCACAGGTATATCCTAGGTAATCTAAGATGTGTGTTCTTACTGTGGCATAATTACTAGCTTGCTCAGGACTGAGAGTCTGAAAGGCAGATAGAGTTTCCCCGGCCAGGCAAGGCAACAGACGCACGGCCCACTGATCAGGGGGCCATCCGGCTGCTGTTGAAATACGCTCGAAGGCGTTTAAAAATTCATCAGGCGCGTCCCCAGGAGAAATTTTGCACAAATTCAATGTGTGTAATGGAATTTGTCCTACCATGGGCTGCGCCGGAGGACCCGGCGGATTCGCTGCGCCTGGGTTGGTCACCATAGGGTGTAATGTCTGAGCCCAGACCTTGGTCTGCTCTCCCATGGCCAATAGGATTTCATCATGTTGCCGCCTCGCGGCTTGCTGTCCAGAATGCCACATCTCCTGATTCGCTTTTATCAGATTCTGTATGTCTTCTGAATGTTGACGTCTTTCTTGCGCCAGCACCGCCAGGAATTGCTGTGGGTCCATCATCCGACCTGTGTAAATAGACAAACACAAAAAAAAGAAACCCAAGTGCGGTCTCACCAGAGAGAGTAAACTATCCCTCTTTGTTTAACCCCTGAGGAGTATCTTAACCGATACCTCTCGTATCCTCGTCAGTCCCCTCCCTAGGTACTCTTTACCTGAGGTACTGACGAGTCTGCGCCTTTGGTAAATAGGCCTCCTTGGCCTCCAGTCGTTCTGGCTGTGCTTGTACGTCCTGTTACTCCCAACTCAGGCACTTCCTTCTGGTCTGGTCCTTCCGGTGGTCGCTCAGAAGTATATTCCGGTGCGGTTCCGGCAGCGTCGTCCTGCGTCCCGGGAACACTCCAGAAAAAGAATTATGAAGCACAAAAAAAAAACAGCAAAATTTTCGGGGTTTTTTTTTGTTTTTTTTTTCCTTTTATAGGTTCAAACTTGAAACCACCAGTAGAGTGTGCTAAGATCCCACCGCTGCCACCATTTTGTCACCTGCCGGGGTCTCGGTAAGGTTAAGAAGACCCCCGGTAGAGGGTAGCACACTCCTGACGTGGCTCCCAAAGGGGGAGACCTCACTGGTGTCTCACTATCTTGGGCTTTGCTAAAAATAAAGCACCGTGAGTCAAGTTGAACCAAAAATAATGTGTAAAGTTTAATTAGTCACTTAACACATAAATCATATCAGATATTATTATAGTCCAAGTCTCCTTTCTTCCCAAACAAGGGCAAAAAGAAAGAAAACAGAAAACAAAAAGACTTTTAACTTTCACCCAGTCCAGTGAAAGCACAGCAAGCTTTCTATTAGGTATACTTCCAGTCCAGGTTTTAGGGCTTGCTCTACCTGATCACACAGTCTCTGAAAAACACAGCACAACTAGTCTCTTAAGCAATTATCCAGCCTTGAGCTGGAGTCCTGGGCTTACTAACCAACACAGTCCAGTTTCTTCACCAGGTATTTACATTCTTGAATATAAAGTAAACTTTAAGCAGTAACAAAAGACAAAAACTGAAGCCTTACTGCAGGCTCCTAAACTTCCAGCCCTGATTAGCTCACAGTCCTTTGGGCTTCTCTTGAGCTACTGCACAGCTGCAGTGTAGCCAGATAATCAGGCTGCTGCAGCACTGCTCTAAGCTTGTGTTGCAGCACAAACAATCAAAATTAGTCCTTCCAAAACTCCTCTCCACTATTATTCCTGTACAGCCTCATACCTGTAGTGTTCAGTGGAAAGTTGCCAAGCCCACATCCATGGCTTCTTCCATAACGGTCTCTGGCATACACCCTTCATCCAGATCCATGCTTTCTGGTGTATCCAGCGGCTCTGCTGGCTCCTGAGGCATTGGAGCCTCACACTCCATTGGCTCTGGAGTGAGGTCTGGCCTTCTCCTGGCCCGGAGAACTCTCTCTGCCAGCCTCTCTTGGGCAGCCTCCTTTAATGCTCTGGAGAGCTGCTTAACAGGCTTAGGGCCACGCCCTACACTGGGTGTTTGTGTGCCTAGCTTGTGTGTTCTTGGGCTCCCCCTCAGGCTACAGGGCAGAATATCACTGGGAGCTTGGTTAAACCTCTTAGTGTGACTGGAAGCTTTTCTGGGCCGGGCAGTTAACCTATACTCAGGGTACTGCTCTAGGCTAGAGGACTCAGGATAGGCAGCTAGGCTTTCAGGATCTTCTTCCTGATCCTTCTCAGGGAGAGTCTGGTCTCGAGTAAGAGACTGAGACCAGGGTTTCACTCTGACATGACCGTCTCGGGGAGCGGAAATGTCACACAACAGTCACCGGCATAAAGAATACACTTATGCCCACACTTGCCCACACTTTAAATGCAGGGGTTACTACCTGAAATTTACAGGCAGAAGTTTAGCAGGAAAAAAAAATAAGAAGTCTTTTAGAAGAGCAGAGGTGTCGGCTGCCAGCTCCAGTCCTCACTGGGCTTTTCACCAGGGCATAGACTGACAGAAAATAGAATTAAAAGCACAAAGTAAAAAAGTAAAAGTTATTAGTACAGATGTGGCGTGTCTTAATTAACTTTGGAACATGCTTTTCTTCAGAGCAGCTCAAATATTCTTACATGCAACACACTCTAGCAAGCCTATAATAGCAAAGCATAAAATGCAAACTTGGCACAGGTAAACTACAGAGACTTTTGATAGTACAATCTCACCAAATATAAAACCCAAAATATTACTGGAACTGTTCACAACTGTGTCATCCAGTCTAGAACAATTTTAAGGGTTCCAGAAGGTCTTTTGATTTCTATCTCACTCTGTCTATCAATCAAAATACAAAGTCTATTGATAAGTAAAATCTCACCAAGTATAAAACACCACAATATTACTGGAACTTTTCACCAGTGTGTCATCCAGTCTAAAGTACAATCAATCTAAGGGTTTTCCAAGGTCTTTTGATTTCTATCTCATTCTGTCTATACATAATCCTATTGCACAGTGCATACAAGAAAAAAAAATTGAATTCTACTTACCCAAATGAAATCATCAGGAAAGACCGAGACGAGCCCCCAAAATGTAAGGTTTGATACGCCAGGTCTACGTGAGAGGCGCCCTTACAAACGCCAGGTCCCAGGTTCAATTCTCTCACTAAGATTCACCAGGAATAGAATCAAATGAGAAGCACAGCCAGAGATGATTACATAAAGAATATATTATAGAAATAGGCATACAGAAAAGTAGTATTCATAAAAGTTACAATTACAATTACAGAGACTGCTTCTGTGTTCTTGTGAATGAGAGAGAACACACAAAGAAAGAGAGAGAGAGAAATAGGGGGGTGGGGAGGGTGATGTCCTAAGCTTCAGGTAGAGAGCAAGATGAACAAGAAAGACCAGAACCAAGAGAGAGAGGGGGTGATGTTGCGAGGGGGCTTTTATAGTTTGGAAACTTATTAAACATCCACTTCCATAGTAATCTTGTGCTAGACAGGAAAAGAATAGGCTGCAGTCACATGTCATTTCCAGTATGTCTCTGACAATAGTTTCTGATTGACATAGTTATCTGTGCACCTGGACCCATTGTATATCCTAAGCATCAGACATTAACACCTTTTTGCACCTATTAGCTACAAGT
Source organism: Geotrypetes seraphini (assembly GCF_902459505.1). Taxonomy (NCBI): domain Eukaryota; kingdom Metazoa; phylum Chordata; class Amphibia; order Gymnophiona; family Dermophiidae; genus Geotrypetes; species Geotrypetes seraphini. The sequence goes on from NC_047094.1 coordinate 62,659,694, forward strand.
TGTTTTGTAATCATGATTTAAATAGGGCTATTTGAAACCCGTCTTTTAGGGCTATATGAAACCGTATTCCTGGATGCTTTCTGTGAATAAGCACTCAGGCCCTGATTCTCCAAAAGTGAGTCCCGATTTTAGGCAGCTGTAGGCGTCCTACAGCTGTCTAATCAGCCAATCGGGATGCACGTTTTTTTTTTTTTTTTAAATGCTCCCCAGGCAGGCCTGAAGGCGCCTCCGGGAGCATAGGGAGACCCGCAAGATGCCTAAGCTCATCTAAGGGCCTTAGGCTGAACCTAGGCAGCCCTACGCATCTCCCTAGTAGAGGAGAAGCTTAAAATGTAGGCCAGCAAAATGCTGGTCTACATTGTAAGTAGACGCGGCCACTATACTTATCACGGCAAGGGATCTCTCTGCCGCTATAAGTATAGCGGGCAGCGGCCTGTCCGATCGCTGGCAGGAGGGTGCCCAATCCCTCCTGCCCGAAGACGCACCCTCCCGACACTACCGACCGCCCCCCCCCCAACACTACCGACCGCCCCCCCCCCCCCGACATTACCGATCTCCCCCCCTCCCCCCCCCCGACAATATTTATCGCTGGCAGGAGGGTGCCCAATCCCTCCTGCCCGAAGACGCACCCCCCCTGCGCTAACAACCCCCAAACCTCCACTCCACCAAACCTGTTCTTCCGGCGAGATGGGTCTTGCATGTCCAGCCAGCAGACAAGCCTCGTCGAAATGAGGCAGGCCCGCCCCTTCCCAGCCCATCCCGCCAAAGCCTAAGGCCTAATTGGCCCAGGCTCTAGAAGCCTGGACCAATCAGGCCTTAGGCATAGCGGATCCGCCCATCCCCACTAAGTCTAAGGTCTGATTGGCCAATCAGGCCTTAGATTAAGTGGGGATGGGCGGACCCGTTATGCCTAAGGCCTGATTGGTCCAGGCTTCTAGAGCCTGGGCCAATTAGGCCTTAGGCAATTTATATATCAGCATGGAAGTTAGAATCAGATGAGATAAGGCAAGCAGTATTATATAAAGTACATTAGTGCAGCAGTATTCTCCTATCAGCAAACACAATATCAAACATCAGAGATATAGCAGTTTAGTGGTCTTGTAGAGCACAGCCCTTGGCAGTCCGGTGTAGTATTAGCAGGCAGAACGGATCCTGATGAATGTGTGAAGACAATACATCAAAAGAGTGAATTGAGTGCAATGAGCCCTGTTCCACAAACAATTCAAAACAGACAAGGAGGGCAAAGCAATAAGGCAGGAAATTATTTCATGGAATATGACAAAATAAAACATATCAGTTCATAGATACAATACAATTAACTGTGAACATAACAAGGCAGTCAATGGTTGGCAGTTGCAAAAACAAATAAGCAATTCATATTCATACCAGTTCACTGAAACATTAAATGAGATAGTTACATAAGCAAAGCAGGAGCAAGCAATGAGCAAGATCAAGTGGAGCAAGCAGGTGTTCAGACTAGATAAAGTAGATAATCTCCACAGGATAATAGCAAAGACGAGCAGGACAGGATTGGACCAGCAGGTCAGCTGAGTAAAGATCAGCAAAAGTTCCTAAGAATAGGTGCAAGAGAAGTACTGTAAGACTTCATGTTCACTGAAGAGAGTTACAGAGCTAGGTAGCGCCATCGTGTGTCCAGTCTCGGGCAAAAGTAAAGAACAGGGCTGGGAAGTTAATCAGTAAATAAATAGAATTAACAACAGAAGAAAACGAAAATAAATCAGATCGTATGTAGGAGAATAAAATAAAAGCAGCAGAACAACAGTCAATCAGAAAACATCAAAAGGGCTGTAGCAATATCAAATAGGAGTTGTGAAAAGCACCTCCACTGGAAGCAAGGCACTTCATCATGGCGGATGAAACAGCACTTATCAGTACTGCCACGTGTTAAGCTTTGTCAATAGGAGTCGGGCTTTGCTTTTTAATGAATTCTTCAAGATCTTTTGGGTCAGTGAAATCCTTTGTAGTATTTTGATAGGCGACTCTCATGCTTGTCTCACGCTATGGTTGCAAACCACCCTCAGGGAAGAACAGTTCCCTCCGGAACTTGGCGAAATCATAATCACCCCCATACTAAAAGACCCCAAAGGCCCAATAGACAACCCAACAAATTATAGACCAATCGCTTCTATCCCATTATACATCAAACTCATAGAGGGTCTAGTAGCACAATATCTGTCCAACTACCTAGAAGACCACCACATTCTGCATCCAACTCAATCTGGTTTCAGAGCTAACCACAGCACAGAAACTCTACTAGTATCTTTACTAGATATAGCCAGACAGCACCTCAGCAAAGGAAATAAGTTACTAATCATCCAACTCGATCTTTCAGCAGCATTTGACTTAGTAGACCATCCCATACTTCTCCAGATACTAGATGCCATAGGAATTTCAGGTAAAGTTCACAACTGGTTCCAAGGATTCCTTCAAACAAGATCATACAGAGTTAAGTCAAAAGATCTTTTATCCGACCCTTGGACAAACCCCTGCGGAGTACCACAAGGATCCCCTCTATCGCCCATACTATTCAACCTCTTCATAGCTTCATTAGGCACTGCCCTAGACGCCCTAAATATAACTTCTTTCAGCTACGCTGATGACATAACCATCATCCTCCCCTTTGACATCCAAGACCCCATCTCCAATGGACGCCTGAAAACAACACTGGAAACTGTGGAAAAATGGATGTTGAACCATAAGCTGAAACTGAATGCGGAGAAAACCAAATTCCTACTACTAGAGAAGGAACAAAAACCATCACTAACAGAACTGGAAGTAAACACAATCAAATATCCTATACAGAGCACTCTCAAAATTCTAGGAATACAATTAGACAGACGCTGCACAATGCAGACACAAATACACAAAATCATACAAAAAGCATTCTTCACCATGCGAAACCTAAGAAAAATAAGAAAATTCTTTACCAAAGAACATTACAAGATCATTGTACAATCCCTCACACTTAGTACCTTAGATTACTGCAACAGCCTCTACCTACCATGCCCAAACAACATGATAAAACTACAGACCGTTCAGAACATAGCCATCAGACTCATCTATTGTCTCAGCAAATTTGACCACATCACCCCCGCCTATGTAGACTCTCACTGGCTTCCGATATTGTCTACTATTTAAAGTAACCCATGGTACTGCCCCCTGTTACCTAAACAACCGACTATACCGCTACCACTCACCCAGATCAAGGAGAACTCAAAACCTATTCACCTTCCCCCCTCACAATGGTACCCGACGTAAGAAACTATACGACAGCCTTCTAGCGACACAGGCAGCGAAAATTGACCCCACCATCACCAAACTGATGATCAAAACAACAGACATCAAAGTGTTTCGAAAAGAAATCAAAACATTTCTATTTAAAAAACACATCCCCACAATCTAATCTCCTCCCCCTTCGCACAAGTTCACCCTCTAACACATTAGTCAACTCCTAGAGCCTTACCTTCCAAAAATATTCTGATTCCTAAATAAGCTTCTACCTTCAGTATCCAACAAACTTCCTCCTTCATTGTTAGTTAACTTTTCTTCTGTAACCAGTATATACTGATATTCTCCACTGTACCCTGTTATTACTTGATTCTCTACTATGAAATTCTTTCGGAAAAATCCAGATATCTTATAATTTATAATCCTCTACCACACCATGTAAAGTACATGAATCAATGTTAAGTACATGAATCAATGTTATGTTATGTAATTCTCTCGGTAATGTCCAGATCTCTTCTAATTTGTAATCCGCCTAGAACCGCAAGGCACAGGCGGAATAGAAATCACTAATGTAATGTAATGTAATGTAATGTAATGTAAAAGATCCCAAAATGTGCTCCAAGATTTTTCAGCTGTGGTCTGTAGGTTAATAATTTATTGCATGCCTCAGCTGTTCTTTTTCTCAAGTCCGGCACAAAGAGCAGAGTGTTGCCTTCGTATTGAATAGGGGACATTGATCTAGTCTTCTGCATTATCTGCAGGAGTTGGGGATACCGCAGCACTTTTAGAATCAGAGGTCTGGGATATCTGCTGTTAGCTGATCTCGATGCTGGAGTGTGATGAGCATGCTCCACTTCGAATTCTCTCTCAAACATTATACCTAGTACCTTCGGTATCAAAAGCTCCACAAACTTGATAACATCAGAACCCTCCTTACCTTCAGGTACCCCAAGAATACGTAAATTATTCCTTCTGGCCGGTCACCAGCTTCAGCAATTTCTTGTTCTAGTACAGCAATCTTTTTAACTTGTCCTTTGTTCTGTTTGATGGTATCCACAGTAGCAGTTGTTTTAACTTCAAGATCATACACTCTGATTTTGAACTGAGCCATTTCCATTGTTAAGTTTAGTCAGTTCTTCCTTGATCTCTTTTGTTTCATTCATAATTTCTTCCTTAGATTCAGTCATTAGTTCTTTCAAAACTTTAAGTTCCTCCATGATCTCAGCTGTACTGATATTATCTGGGACCGGCAGAGGTGTCTTGGAAGGAGAGCGTGGCTCTGGTTTGTGCCTTTTGCCGGTTTTATTAGAAGCCATTCCACTCTTATTTTTAGATATTCCATCAGTAAAGATGTTTAGTAGCAGAATTATCAAGTTTAAATAAAAAAAATTCTTAGCAGTGATCAGACTTTTTTAGAAAGTTTAAGCGCTGTGGGGAGAGCAACTCAATCAAGTTGCCATTCCTGTCAGGCACTCTAGCGCCTTTGCGAAGGGCCTTGAGAAGGGCCTAATCTAGACTCTTCATCTACCACTCCATCAATCACACTCTTCCTCTTTTCTTCCTACACCCACACACTTTCTTACACTCTCAGCCAGATAATAAATCCTTCCTTGAACTTCTCAGACCCTATATTAAAAAAAAAAAAAAAAAAATTTAAAAACTCTATCTCAATCTTTCACCTTACATACTCTCTAACATCTCGACCTTTCTCTTTACAGAAATAAATCCCTCTAACTTGGAAATGGCGGGAAGGACACGGAGTATCAAGACTACTATCAAGATCGACACTCCAGCATCCAGAGGGACTCAGGGAATGGTCGAGGTCTGTACACAGACGGCAGAGGGCGCCATGGATCAGAGGGCAGAGGTCTCAGTGCAGACCGAGACCTTCCCCCACCTCCCAAAGTGCACTACAGTCTCTACGCAGACAGAGGAGCTGGGAAACATAGACGACGATATCTTGCAGGAACTACTGAGCCTCAGGGAGGAGGTTAAGCGCCTGAGGAGCATAAGAGATGACGAGGCCTTCATCGACGACGCCATCCTGGAACTGTCACACACCACAGAGAAAACCCACGACAGGTCCATCCTTGACACGCCCAAACCGACAGCACTAAACACAACAATTGGAGTACAGGAGATGATTGGAGATGCTGGCCCCTGGCAGCTAGTAACCTCCTCTACGGGCAAGCGAAATAAACCCACCCCATTCTCACGCTCTTCTTCTTTTTCTTTTTCTCTTCAACAGGATAGCCGTTCATCAATACCACAGCTAACTCTCAGAAATAGATTTCAAATCCTACAAGATGAAACCACCGAGGAAACAGCAGAAGAGGCTCACGAGGATACCCAGCACACAACGTCAAATCCAGAGCACGCAGACCGACCCCCTCGAAAGGAACGAAGAGTGGTAGTCATTGGTGACTCCATGCTAAGGGGCACCGAGGGACCAATTTGCAGGCCTAATTTACAATCAAGAGAGGTCTGCTGTCTCCCTGGAGCCAGGATCCAGGATATTACCACTAGCCTGGACAAAATTCTAAAACCTAATGATCATTTTCCCATGTTTCTCATCCATGTAGGCACAAATGACACTGCTAGGAGCGACACAGAGAACATCCCCAGAGATTTTGGAGCACTAGGAAAGAAGCTGAAGCAGACAGGAGCACAGGTGGTCTTTTCGTCAATTCTTCCAGTGAGAAACAGAGGCAGAGCGAGAGAAGAGCGTATTCAACGGACTAACGAATGGCTCCGAAAATGGTGCATAGAAATGAACTTCGGATTCCTGAACCACGGCGATACACTCCAGGGACTGCAGGGGCCAGACGGACTCCACCTGACCAGAAGAGGTAGAAACGTATTTGGACATCGATTGGCCCGCCTACTCAACAGGGCTTTAAACTAGGTAAGTTGGGGGAGGGTACATACTTATATCCCAGAGCAGTAAGAAACCACCCTGAGGAGGCGAGTCGCACTGACACTACCAAATCTAAGGTAAGTACCAATGATATCCACAATTATTCAGAGAGAAAAATCACTGATAATTTAGAAGCCACACTAACTCATAAAGGAATCTCTTCACAGATATGGAGGGCTATGTATGTTAATGCACACAGCTTGGGCAATAAAATTCTAGAATTAGAGACTGAGATAGCAAACGCTGATCTTGACGTGATAGCGATATCTGAAACCTGGTTCACAGAATCGCATGGGTGGGATATGGTTATACCAGGGTACAACCTACTTCGTTGCGACCGAGTGGGAAAATTGGGGGGAGGAGTAGCACTATACACTAAGGAAAGCATCAAAACCACCAGAATCACAGATGTTAGATACACCGGGGAATCCATCTGGGTGAACCTGGCCAGAGGAAAGGAAAAATGCCTATACCTTGGTGTGATATATAGACCTCCCAGGCAACAGGAGGACAAAGACATAGAATTAATCGAGGACATAGAGAACATCACACTGCGCGGGGACTCAGTAATGCTAGGAGACTTCAACATGCCAGATGCAGATTGGAACACACTCTCCGCGACTACGGGTAGCAGCAAAAGAATATTAAACTCCATAAAGGTAGCAAATCTCAAGCAATTGGTATTGGAGCCCACCAGGGACCAGGCATTACTAGACCTAGTTCTCACCAATGGAGATAGCGTCACAGAAGTCTCAGTAGGAGACACACTAGCCTCCAGCGACCATAATATGGTATGGCTCAACCTCAAGAAAGGTTTTCCTAAGACAAACACAGCAACAAGGGTTCTCAACTTTAGAGGCACAGACTTCAACCGCATGGGAGATTTTGTCCATCAGGAGCTACATAAACAAGCAAGATCTGACAATGTGGAGGACATGTGGATGTCTCTGAAGTCCATACTACACGAAGCAACAGACCGATACATAAAAACAGTAAATAAACGCAGGAGAAACAAAAGACCCCAATGGTTCAGTAAAGAAATTTCAGACCTAGTTAAACAGAAAAAAGACGCATTTATCACCTACAAACACTTAGGCAGAGAGAGGGCAAAAGAGGACTATCTAGAGAGATCTAAAGCTGTCAAAACAGCAGTCAGAGAGGCCAAACTCCGAATGGAGGAAGAGCTAGCACGGAAAATTAAGAAAGGGGATAAATCTTTCTTCAGCTATATTAGCGACAGGAAAAGAAATAAAGATGGGATAGTACGCCTGAAGAAATCGGACGGTAACTTTGCGGAATCAGATTCTGAGAAGGCAGAACTACTAAACCAATACTTCTGTTCAGTGTTCACCCGCGAAATGCCGGGAGCTGGTCCACAGCTGCAGAAAGGAGATAATCAGAAAGACCCATTTCAAGATTTCGAATTTACGCCCAGTAGCGTCTACGAAGAAATATCAAGACTCAAAGTAAACAAAGCCATGGGACCGGATAACCTACATCCCAGAATGCTCAGGGAGTTAAGGGAAGTCCTGGCTGAACCATTATCTGTTCTTTTCAATCTTTCCCTAAGCGCAGGAAGGGTCCCCTTGGACTGGAAAACCGCTAATGTAATCCCACTCCACAAGAAGGGCTGCAGGACAGAGACAGCAAACTACAGACCAGTGAGTCTCACGTCTATAGTCTGTAAACTCATGAAAACACTGATCAAACAGAATATTGACACAATCCTAGACGAAAAAAAACTGCGTGATCCACACCAACACGGGTTCACCCAGGGAAGATCCTGCCAAACTAATCTGATTAGCTTTTTTGACTGGGTTACTAGACAACTGGATGCAGGAGAGTCACTGGACGTGGTATACTTGGATTTCAGTAAAGCATTTGATAGCGTCCCTCATCGAAGATTACTGAACAAGCTGAAATCGATAGGATTAGGAGACACTCTAACTACATGGGTTGGGGATTGGCTGAGCGGTAGACTTCAGAAAGTGGTGGTGAACGGCACCCCATCCGAAGCATCAGAAGTGATCAGTGGAGTGCCGCAGGGCTCGGTCCTGGGCCCGATTCTATTCAACTTATTCATAAGAGATATGACGCGGGGACTTAGAGGAAGGGTATCACTGTTCGCCGACGACGCCAAACTTTGCAACATAGTAGGCAGAAGCTTGTTACCTGATGATGATATGACATACGACCTACTGCTTCTGGAACAATGGTCGACTACTTGGCAGCTAGGATTCAATGCTAAAAAATGCAAGATAATGCACCTGGGAAAGAGAAACCCGTGCAGAACTTATGTTCTAAATGGTGAGACCTTGGTTAGGACCACGGCGGAACGCGATCTAGGAGTGATCATTAGTGAGGACATGAAGGTTGCCAATCAAGTGGAGAAGGCTACCTCCAGGGCAAGACAAATGATGGGATGTATCCGCAGAGGTTATGTCAGCAGGAGACCTGAAGTTATGATGCCGTTGTACAGAGCCATGGTGAGGCCTCACTTGGAGTACTGTGTCCAGTTTTGGAGACCACATTACCGAAAGGATGTGCTGAGGATCGAGTCGGTGCAGCGAGCGGTAACCAGGATGGTCTTGGGGCTCAGGGATCTCACGTATGAAGAAAGACTAAAGAAATTGCGGCTGTACTCACTTGAGGAAAGAAGAGAACGGGGAGATATGATTGAAACGTATAAGTACATCACGGGACGCATCGAGACAGAAGAGGATATCTTCTGGCTCATGGGACCCTCGACCACCAGAGGGCATCCACTGAAAGTCAGGGGAGGGAAGTTTCATGGAGACTCCAGGAAGTACTTCTTCACCGAAAGAGTGGTGGATCATTGGAACAGACTCCCACTCCAGGTGATAGAGGCTAGCAACGTGACGGAGTTTAAGAGAAAATGGGATACTCATGTGGGATCGTTAAGGGAGTAAACTCAGGGGGGAGGGATACTTGGAATGGGCAGACTTGGTGGGCTATAGCCCTTTTCTGCCGCTTTTTTCTATGTTTCTATGTTTCTAACAATATCACATTTTAACAATTTTCCCTACTGCAAAAGATCAGTTTATACTGTAAAAGAAAAATGTCATCAATTCAATAATAAACAATACCTTTAATCTATAATATTAATATTTAATCTTTAATATTATTATCAAATCCCTGTATTAAAAAACCTTAGAGTATTTGTAACCTATGTGTTCAAATTTTTAATGAAGACAAATAATATATATTGTGGTACGCAGCCTATGCCTGCTAGGCGTGTCCCCAGAACAGAGCCTAGTTTAAACCCTTTCCCCAGTGATTCAAGTAAACCTCTTTTTGATACATCTGATGCTGTTTCTTCCCAGAACTCTAGAGGGAGTCAGAGAGCACAGGTACATGGCGCCCATCCCCCTCTCATCTCAGGTTGCTGACAGGAAATCCTTCTCACCTGAGGGTTGGGGGCGGGGCTGCAAACTGCTCAGAGAACAAAGCTCCTGAAGAGTCAGTTAAAAGGAGGAGAGGCACAGAATAGGCAGCAGTGCCCAGGGCTGGGAGATCCTGATAGCGGTCAACCATCGGAATGTATGGAGCTGGTGGAAGCTGGAGAAGAAGTACCTTTCAGTGTGAATGAGGAACCTCTGGCTATGGAAATTGACCTGGATCCAACTGCTGCACCAGTGAATGAGATTCTTCCCATGGAAGTTTGCTTCATGGAAGGCAAGCCGCTCGTGGAATCTGAGTGAGTAGCTGTGACCTTACTGTATGAAGGATTTCCAAGTTTATGATTAAGCCCTGTAGGAGCTTTAGGAAACTAAGAGCTCCAGAAGATTTAAAGGACTTATTTGAATGTGTTTTTTTGTGTGTGTTTCTCTTTTGGAGAGAAAAGGACTGTAGCCAGCCCAGGTAGTGGGGGTTCGCCTCACGTAATTTAGTGGTGGAAATGTGGGCCTTTTTGGCAGTTTGTCACCACGTGAAGTGCACTGCCTGACCAGTATTCAAGCTGCTGGAATAGTCACAGCCGTAGCTCTGACTAGTGCTGCAACAGTCAAATTCAAAGACTGTTTGTGTTTTGAATGTTTTTTTTTTATGGAAATAAGTATGGGCTGAAACCAATAGCCTAAGTTTTGGAGAAAGACTTGAACTTTGGGACATTTTCACTTTGGAGCAGTTTGCTGTTTTGGTTTTTTTTCTTTTTACTGTTGTTTTGAAACTATTGGCAAACGCAGAAATCATCCTGACAAAACTTTAATGTTTATTGCAAGTGCAAGAATAAATCCTGAGTTTTTGTTTAAAACCTGTACTTACCTGGTGTGACAGTATTTCTCTTCCGCCCTTTTCCCTTGTGCAGCTCATCGCGGCTCAGAAGAGCACAATTTTCTTGTCCCAGCCGTTCAGGGCCCATTGTCCTGAGCCGGTTGATGACAATATTTAGAGAAAGAAATAATTAAATGAAATGATCATTAATATTTACATTCCTGAATAAATTATTAGTAAATTATTTCCTCTCAAAAATTTCCCTTTAAGTTAGATATCTCTCACCCTATAAATATCATGAACATTTAAACATGTTGGAATAATTTATAAACACAACCATAAACTAGCATTTATATAGCTTTTTCCCCCCCAAAAAAATACAAAGCATATATAACAAAAGAAAATAAACATGTGGAGGGGCATAATCGAAAGGGACATCTAAGTCCGTTTACGTCCATCTCGCAAGTCGTCCAAAGTTAAGAGCCTAAGACACATTTTCCAAAGATACGTCCAACTTTTTTTTACTTTCGAAAATAGTCTAATTATACGTCTGCCGATCTGTTCGTCCTAGCCACTAAATCATCTATCTTTATACCACATTTCTGTCCAACATTCCGTCCAAGTCCAAAACGCCTAGAACAAGCCCTGTTGGACGTGGGAGGGGTCTGCAAAGTGATGGACTGCACACCCAGACATGCCACCTAAATAGTAGGGTACCTTACAGGGCACCGCTGTGAACTTCACAAAAAGTGTGCCATGGCTTCTCCTCACTATAGCTCCCTTATAGGTGACGGTGAGCCCCCCAAACCACTTCCAGAATCCCCTAGACCCACTTAACTACTACCCCAATAGCCCATATGGCTGCAAGAGCCACTTATATGCCATTAAAAAGGGTTTTGGAGGTGTATAGGACAGTGTACATGTTTCAGTATCAATGCAGTGATTACAGGGGCTTATGGGCATAGGTCCTCCTCTCTATGGGTCCCCAACCCACCCCCAAGATGACTTAAGCTGCCTCTGGACTGGACGACTAGGCTTTCCTATGCCAGGCAGCCAGATGATGATGGTCTGGAGGCTGAAATTTAAAGTTGTGAATAACATTTAATGGGGGTGGGGGGTTGGTGATCACTGGGGTAGTGTGCGGGTGTCTGTGTTATGTGTTTGCAGTGCTTATCTGGTGACTTTAGGTGGGTTTTTGTGACTTAGACCATGTTTTACATGGTCTAAGTCACAACGTCCAAGTTCCGTCTAGGCTCTGTTGTTAAACTTTCGGTTATATATGCTGTACGATTAAGTCTAAGCCGGCCCATGTCTCACCCAACTCCTGCCCTCGACATGCCTCCCGAAATGCCCCGTTTAGCTTTGGACATTGAGCGGCACTATGAAGGCCTAGGTCATTTTTAAATACATCCAAAACCTGGTTTTATTATCGGTGCTTGGACGTTTTTGAGAAATGTTCATCCAAGTGCCGACGTAGGCCAGTTTTTGGACGTTTTTCTCTTTTGATTATGAGCCTCATATTGTCAAGGAAACATTCAATTTCCAAATTAATCAACATATACATTTCCTCCATTTAATCCTTCCAAACCTTTTGACGAATCTTCTTCTCCCACTAATTTCATCAATCTTTACAGTATCTTTAACCATTTCAGTTGGTATTTTCATCTGCTGACCAACTCTAAACTGCATTTCTGTACTCCCATTCACTGAACTTGTTTTCACATAAACAAACCCACACCGGCAATTAATATTCATGTATTAAGATCTCTTCTCTTCCTGGTTCCGTCCATTCATCACCTAATCTGTCAGTGTTGTCTGTCTAATAATTGAACAGTGAATTCAGTTTCCGTAACTGCAAACTTTACCAAAAGTCACATGCTGACTCCAAATGTAGATCAGACTGGATAATACAGTTGACATTTCCTTTAAGGAGGATCATTTCCAGCCTCAACATATTAGATAAGAATTAGAGAACATATATAAATGTTTTCCTCCCAATAACCAGCTCTCACTTTTCCATTGTCCCACGTTGAAATCTCTTCATTTAAAAAGTCCTTCTATTCTCCTCTCATAAACTGTCATCTGAATTAGTTATACTTGTCATATCCAACTGCCCTTCCAGGAAAGTTTATTTTGAAGAATATAAAAAGTCATCTTAACATAAAAATCATTGATATTCGAAATTAACTCCTTGTTTTTTAAATCATGAATTAAGTCATTTTATTCAATTCTTTTTCAATAAATTCCTCCAGTTTAACAGGATCTTGGTAGTGTTGTGTTTTGTTCATATAAGTAATTTTCATTACAGCTGGGTATATTAAACCGTATCTCACTCCTAATTCCCTTAGCTTCGGCCTCAATTGTAAAAACTGCTTTCTCACCAAGGCCATGTGTTTAGCAAAGTCAGGAAGAAATGTCAGATGAGAGTTTTTCCATTGTACCCACTTATGTTGTTTTGCCGTAGATACAATTTCTAATACCTGTTGAAACCGTAGCACTTTTATAATTATTGGTCCTGGACTTACCTTGGAAGCTTTGGAAGGAAGGTGGTGAGCCCTTTCAATTTCAAAAGGATTTTTAAACTTTAATGAAAGAACCTCCGGGATTAACTTCATTAAAAATTCAATCATATTTCCCCCTTCCAATCCCTCCGATAAACCAAGAATTCTAATATTATTTATACGGTTCCTATTTTCTTGATCCTCAATTGTCTGCATTAGCCGATTTATTTTGCTTTGATCCATTTTATATTGTAGTATTGTATTTTCAGCCTCTGACAAACGGTTTTCCATTTGATCCATTCATGCATTGCAGCCAACCATTTGTTGTTTTAATTCTGCCATTTCTACTTTTACTCCGCTAATCTGGTCTGTTACTCCTTTTATTAGCTCTTTAATTGTGTTCAAATCTTCACACACTTGTTCAATCAGTTCATTCGGATCTCTAGGCAGTGGAATTTTAGAAGGTGGAGTAATATCGTGTTTCACTCTTTTTGCTGAACTTGAGGCTTCTGAACGATTTTGTTTCCCTGAAGACATTTTTATCAGATAGAAACAGTAATCCACAAGTTTTCAAATAAGAACTTTCAGTATATTAATTTTAAATCAAATAATAAAGAAAACAAGCATATGCAGGGAAAGCAGTTGTATTTCACTTTTTAGTGTGTCAATCTCCCTCACGAGCTATGCTGCTCTAATTTAGCCTTCAATTATTTCACTCCACCGTTGGTTTTTTTTATCCACTCATTAGGCAGGCTAGATCATTTAATTAATTCCTCACACTCGCTTATTGTAAGTTTTCTAAGATTACCACTATGGTGCTATTTCCTTTTTCCTCTTCTGTCAATATCTTTCAGGAGAGATGTTAAGCCTTCCAACCGTTTTTGTAATTACTGTAATTGTGAAAATGTGAACACCAGTACCTCCAAAGCAATCCTGTGTATATATGCAGGCAGAGCAGCCTCATCTGACCACATTTGCTTCACAGCTTTCCATCCATTCTCTGCTAGAAAACAAATCACTTCTCCCTGGCTGAGTTTTAGGGACTGAAAAGGCAGCAAAGTGCTCAGCAAAAACTGTATACATGTGCTAAATTATTTCTCAATATAGAAACAATTAAGATTTTCCTGCCTATCTGATTTTTCACTGTCACTGCTGTATGCTTCCCAGTATACATCAGATGAAACTTTCTCTTTGTTCTCAGCTGTTATGTAAAACTGACAACTTATTTTGTCTTCTGCCCGATTCTTTTCTCACTGTCAGAATAATTAAAGCAGGCTGAAAATGTAATTCTTAGCATTCGGTACTTTATTACTTAAAACTCCCCAACAGCTGACTGCTACCTTTCACCTAAACTAGCAGCAAATGCCTCAGGGAATGTCAGCGATCTTTCTTCTCTTATCTTTAAATTCCCCTGTCTTAATGTTTCTCTCCAGCAATCGGTCTACCATTTAGTGATACCATTTATCTTGACTCCCACAGGATTTACCACCTTATTAACTTAGAATTGCAGCGCTATTTCACACTGATAATCCAGCTGATTTCTCTCCTGCTTCTTCAAACTGTCATAACAGCCGATTCCAACTGTCAGCAAGCCTGAAGAGTGACAAAATGTTCCCTTTTTTCCTTTCTTGTTCTTTTCCTTTAAGTCAACTTAGATCATCAAATCCTTCAAAGTCAGCACAGGACACTTGGAAACTTTATTAGACCTATTATTAGAAAAGTTTAGTTTTATGCCGGTAACAGGCACCAGAGAGAGGTAATCTGATCTCTCTGTTCAGCACTGCCCCCCACACTGAATTTACTAGGAAAATATAAGCAGATTGCTTTTTGCCAGGCTATTGCTTAAGCTGAATATTTCTGCGAGTATAATACTTTGGATTAGGAAAAACCTTCATTTAAGTCAGAATATAGGCATCTGGGAGAGGAGCTCAGCAGTTAAGCTTCCATCTTGTCCTGCAGCCAAACCACGCCCCCTACACAATATAATTTTATTAATAATACACAATGGTAACCACAAAATTAAAACTACACAAAGTACACTTTTTTCCCCTCCCCACCACTGCACAGCATTTCTTCCTCTCTCCTCCACTCCCATGTGCAACATCTTCCTCTCTCTCACTGTCCACCATATCTCTCTCTCATTCCCTCCCTTGCTGCAAAGGAAGGGGGGAAAGAGAGAGAGGGAGAGATCCACGGTGCCTCTCTCCCACTCCCTTTACTGCCACATCCAATATTTCTCCCTCTTATCCCCCGGATTGTGTGCAGCATCTTTCACCCCTGCCCACCAGCCCGATATCCAACATTTCTGCTTCTATCGCCCCTCTCCAGCTCCATGCCACATCTCTTCCTCCATTCCCTCCACCACCATGTCCAACATTCTTCCCTCTTGCATCAATTTCCATCTGCCCCACTGTTTCCTCTCCACCACCACATCCAACATTTCTCTCTCTTATCTTTGTCTACCTCCCTCCTCTCCCATCACCATGTCCAATAATTCTCCTTTCTTCATTTCCCCATGTACACCATCTCTTTCCCTCTCACTCACACCCATGCTTAACAGTTCTCCTTTTCTATTCCCTCCCCTGCCTCAGCATCTCTTTCCCATATCCTTCCATCCTATGTCCCAAGTTCATGCCCCTCCCTCCCTTCTGTGTCCCAGGTTAGAGCTCCCTCCCTCCTTTCCAGCCTGTGCCCCCTCTCTTGCTTCTGTGTTCTAACACGTCCCCTATCTCCATTCTATCCCAAATTAATGCCCCTCCCTCATTTGTCCAAGTTCCTGCTCCCTTCCTTGCTTCCTTCCTTGTCTCAATGTGCCCATCCCTCCAGTGTCCCAAAATGGCCCCTCCCTCCCTCCCTCCTGTGACCCAATGTGCCCCTCTTCGTTCCTCCCTTCTGTGTCCCAAGTTCATGCCCCCATCCAAGAGGGTGTACCTGTGTTCTGGCTGGCTCTAAAATATGCAAGTAGGTCTTCTCCTTTCCAACTGCACTTTTTATTCACAAAGCCAGAAGCAGGACCAGCAGAGTATGGCCAGAGGTCCTGGTGTACTGGCTGTGCGGCCTGATACCAAAAAGTGTGTAGCCATGCAACTTAAAGGGAACATTGCTTTATACCTTTTTCACTTTTTATCTAAACAATTTTCTTTCTCTACTATTACAATTACTATTATTTCTATAGCACTACCAGACATACGCAGTGCTGTACAAAAAAAGAGTCCCTGCTTGAAAGAGCTTACAATCTAAACAGACAAGACGTTGGATCTCCTTCTCTCATCCTCTATCTTTCACATTTCTCATCCCCCTATTCTCTTTTATCTGCTTCCCATTACCACATTTCTACCCTTTTATTTGCATTATTCTGCTCACTCATCTCCTTGACAACTCTCTCATATGGATCACTTCTAGTATCTTCCACCCTTGTAGCCCAGCATTTCCTTCCTTTCTTTCTCTCTCCCTCTAACAAGTCCAACATCTCTCCTTTCTGCCATTCCACTCCCTCCTCCCAAGTATGACATCTCTCACCTCTCCCGGCCCCCAGTCCATATCCCTTCTGCCTTTCCTTAGCCATCTTTTCCTTCTCTGCTTCCCCGAGTTGTCCATCTCTCCCTCCCCTTCTGTCCCCTCCCCTGAATCTCTTTCCCTTTCCTCATCTTGCCCCTCCACCAAATCTCTCTCTCCCCAATTTGCCCCCACCTCCATGTCTCCCTTCCCCCCACGCCTTCCCTCTTCCCCCCACACCTTCCCTCATGTCCATCTCTCCCTCTCATACTCCCTCTGTCCTTCTCCAACTTTATCTCTTATTGTCCCTCTTCTGCCTCCTCTGCCACTTCTCCCTGTCATAAGAACATAAGAATTGCTGCTGCTGGGTCAGACCAGTGGTCAGTCGTGTCCAGCAGTCCGCTCATGCGGCGGCCCTTAGGTCAAAGACCAGTGCCCTAACTTAGACTAATATAATAATAATAATAATATAACAACTTACATACCGCAGGACTGTGAAGTTCTATGCGGTTTACAATAATTAGAAGATGTTACAGTTTGAATGGATTTAGCAATGTTCTGCCGGTTAACATTGACTGAAAGATGCTACAAGTTGAGTGCAATTAGCAAAGTTAGAAACTATTGATTAACAACTCTAGGGATCAGTTATTGTGGGATGAGGTTAGTTGCCTAAGTACTTTAGGAACAGATATGTTTTTAGGCGTTTCCTAAATTCCCCATAAGTAGTAGACGTAAGCAATTGTTCTAGATCTTTACCCCATAATGCTGCCTGGTGTGAGAGGAGATGTTGATGATGTCTTTTGAATTTACATCCTTTAACCGGAGGGAGACAAAATTTGAGTTTGAACTTCTCTTATTTCTGTTGGCTGAGAAAGAGAAAAGGTCAGTTAATGTATTTAGGGGCTAGACCGAATAGTACCTTGTAACAGAAACAACCAAACTTGAACTTAACACATGCCTCCATTGGCAGCCAATGCAGAAGTCATACGTTCTGGTTCAGCAGGAACTTGTCTAACTTTGTCTTGAATCCCTAGAGGGTGTTTTCCCTATAACAGCCTCCGGAAGAGCGTTCCAGGTTTTACCACTGTCTGGTGAAGAAGAACTTTCTTATGTTTGTACAGAATCTATCCCCTTTTAATTTAGAGAATACTCTCTTGTTCTCTCTACCTTGGAGAGGGTGAACAACCTGTCTTTAGCTACTAAGTCTATTCCCTTCGTTATCTTGAATGTTTCGATCATGTCCCCTCTGTCTCCTCTTTTCAAGGGAGACGAGGCCCACTTTCTCTAATCTCTCACTGTACGGCAACTCCTCCAGCCCCTTAACCATTTTAGTCGCTCTTCTCTGGACCCTTTTGAGTAGTACTGTGTCTCTCATTTCATGTCGGCTTCCAGTATGTTGTGTATATCATCTTCAGTAAATACAGATGCACAAAATGTGTTCAGTTTGTCAGCGATGGCTTTGTCCTCCCTTTATTCCATGGTCCTCCCTTTATTCCTTGGTCATCCAATGGCCCCACCGCTTCTTTCGCGGGTCGTTTCACCTTAATATATCAAATGAACGGCTTGAAGTTTTTTGCCTCCTTGGCTATTTTTGCCTCGTAGCTTCTTTTGGCCCCTCTTACCACCTTATGGCACCTGCTTTAATGTTGTTTGTGCTTTTTCCAGTTTTTGTCCGTTTTTGACCTTTTCCATTCCTTAAACGAAGTTTTCTTGTCTCTGATCGCTTCCTTCACCACTACAGTGAGTCACACCAGTTCCTTGTTCCTTTTCCTCTTGGATCTCTTGTTGATACGCGGTATATATAGATTTTGCGCCTCAGTGACTGTGTCCTTAAAAAGGGACCATGCTTGCTCTAACATTTTTACAGTGCTTATCCTCTTCTTAATCTTCTTCCCCCCATGAGTCTCATCCCTTCATAATTCACTTTTCGGAAGTTCAGTGCCATGGCCGTCATTCTGGATTGATGTTTTGCCCCTGTGTCCAGGTTGAAGCGGATCATATAGTGATCACTGCTTCCCAGTGTCCCTTCTACTTCTACAGCTTGCATCGGTCCTCATAGTCCATTTAGAATTAAGTTCAGAATTGCATTTTCTCTCATATTTCCCTTGACAAGTTGTTCCAGGAAGCAATTGCCTACAGCATTCAGGAACATGGTCTCCCTACCACAGCCAGAGGTGCCTAGGTTCAAGTCTATCCCCAGATAATTGATGTCACTCATGATAGCTGCATTGACTCCCTTGCAGTTGCTTTTAATCTTGTCCGTCATTTCTCCATCAATTTCTTTGGACTGCCCTGGGGATCGGTAGTAGATGCTGATTTTCATTTCCATTCCATTTGTTCCTGGAATTTTGACACAGAGATTCTACCTTATTTTTTGTTTCTGGCATGTTCTCTCCAGTAGACTCATTCCCTCTTTGACATATAGGACAATACCTCCACCTTTTTGACCCACTCGGTCTCTGCGGTATAGCTTGTATCCCGGTAGCACAGTGTCCCAGACGTTTTCCTTGTTCCACCATGTTTCCGTGATGCCGATGATGTTGAGGTTATCTTTTTGTGCCATAGCTTCCAATTCCCCCATCTTATTCCTTAGGCTCCTTGCATACACTTGAGTTTGCGGCCTATTACTTTCTTGCATTTCCTTCCCTCTTGTGTCCCTTTCAATCTGTCAGGATTTCTATCTTGCCTATGATCCAGCGAGTCTTCCCTGCTATCTTACTGCACGGTATCCTCTGGGTATACCGGTTCCCAAACCATCGACTCTTGGCTGAATGTCGGCTTTCCCCTTCTTCTTAGTTTAAAAACTTCTCAATTTCTCTCTTCTACCCCCTCTGCTGTCCCCAAATCCATTTCTCCCTGTCCCTTACACATCTGACATCATTCCCTACCCCTTTTACTCCATTCCTCATATCTCTCCCTCCTTCCCTCATCTGAGTCCATCTCTCCCTTTCCCCAGTCCCATATGCTCCCTCACTACCAGTTTTCTATACCTAGCTACCAGCCAGCGTGCCAGCTAGTCAGCACTCTGCTCGCCCCTGATGGCATCTACTTCTGTCCCCTCCTCCCTCCCGCCCACCGCTTGCCTACCTTTATTATAAAAGCACTGCGCCACCCTGCTGCTGACCCCGGCGTCTTCTCTACATTGCAGCCCACCCTCTCTGACAATTTCCTGTTTCTGCTAGGGCTGGCCACAGTGGAGAGAACCTCCATGAAACAAGTAACATATAATGGTCACATCAATATCTCAATACCAAACAAATGACAGAGTCACTGCAAAAATACTTCGATTGGTTTTTAGTTAAGGTGTTTATCATTCACTCTTAATGAGGACCCGTTGGGGTATCAGACCACCCAACAAACAATATAGCTTGAAGGGAAAATTTCTTCATTTGCCCCACGGTACCTCCTCCTCCATACTTCTTATGTTTTAATGTTATTTTTATATTTTTCTAAGGTCTTTTCTTTCAATTGTATTTTTTCAATTGTATTCCTACTCATATATAAGTCTTCTCTATAGCAGTTAGCTTATCATTTCAAATGCTTTTAGCTTCTGAATGAAAGTTACTTAGCTTTCAGCCTTGATGTCATTCCCCTGAATGCCAACGCGTTTCGAATATCTTTGTCAAGACGACATGGGGAAGCTGGATATCCCTATGCCACTGTTAATCTTGCTTATAAAAGAGCTAAACATGCTCATAGAGAGTGGCTGCTGCAGGATACCAGTAGAGACGACAAGACATCTGATATGGTGGCCTTTGTTCAGGAGTTTTCCACCCTTGCCCACCGGGTTTCTCAAATTGTTAAACATTGGCACATCCCCAGGTTGGTGATTCCTTCCCTGGATGAGCAGCCTTTATGCTCGTACCGGAGAAGAAGAAATTTGGGTGAAATTTTAAATCACAATAAATTTCAGGAGAGAGTTTTGTTATCTAATGGAAATCACTTGCCCTGTGGACAGTGCCAATGGTGCAGTTACACCATCTCTGGGGAAGCCTGGACTCACCCTATCACGGGGGCTATTTTTAAGACCAAGCATAATACGACATGCAATTCGAACAACGTGATCTATGTGATTCAGTGTCCCTGTCCCAAGTTGTATGTGGGGAGAACTACCCGCCCCGTACGAGTCAGGCTGACTGAGCACAAATCTAGAGTCCATACTCACAGTGAATCTTCCCCGCTTGTTCGCCATTGGATACATCACGGGCACACTTTAAAAGATCTTAAGTGGCGAGTTATGGATCATATCGTGGGAGGGTGGCAACACCATCCGGAGGCTTAATCGCTGTGAACTCCGGTGGATGTTCATATTAGACACTATGTCCCCGAAAGGGCTGAATGAATCGTCGGATTGGTTAGCTCAAGCTGACCTTTAAAGTGAGGTGATGTTTCTTTAAAAAGTTCTTTGAGGCAGTATAATTGTTTCCTCGGGAAATGACGTCATATGGGAGGGATATTTAAATTTTCAGTCAGCCCGCCGCGGCTTGCTGTTTCTAGCCGGTTGGCGGTACGCTGTGTATGTCGATTAACTCAAATATAAGTAAGTACAGTATGTGTGATAAGAGGGGGGTGTTAGTATTTTATATATTAGTAGCAGTAGGAGTTCTGAACCTAATGGCTAATTTCTTGGTGTTTCAGCTTCCCCATGTCGTCTTGACAAAGATATTCGAAACGCTTTGGCGTTCAGGGGAATGACATCAAGGCTGAAAGCTAAGTAACTTTCATTCAGAAGCTAAAAGCATTTGAAATGATAAGCTAACTGCTATAGAGAAAACTTATATATGAGTAGGAATACAATTGAAAAAATACAATTGAAAGAAAAGACCTTAGAAAAATATAAAAATAATATTAAAACATAAGAAGTATGGAGGAGGAGGTACCATGGGGCAAATGAAGAAATTTTCCCTTCAAGCTATATTGTTTGTTGGGTGGTCTGATACCCCATCGGGTCCTCATTAAGAGTGAATGATAAACACCTTAACTAAAAACCAATCGAAGTATTTTTGCAGTGACTCTGTGATTTGTTTGGTATTGACACAGTGGAGAGAAGACATCGGGGCTAGAAGCAGGGTGGCACAGTGCTTTTCTAAGAAGTTAAATGTAGACACATGGCAGGCTGGTGAGCAGGAGGGAGAAGGAGTAGATACAGGCGAAGGGGCACGGCAGAGAGTGCTGACCAGCAGGCACTCTGGCCAGTAGCAAGGTGCTGTTCCCAGGCTCGCAAGTGTGTTTCCCTCCCCCCCCAACACACACACACAGGATAACCCATAGAATGGGCAACTTCGTTTTAAGCAGCGAGATGCTTGTTACCTGATGTTATATTCCTTTTTTGAGAAGTTTTAGTTGACTTTCTTTTTTGTTCGAAGTCTTGTAAGACCTATCAGAGTGGGAACATATTCTAGATATTCACATTGGTGGCGCTCAAGATTCCTAAGGAAGGCCTGTTGGCCGAAACATGTGCATGTTGAGTCATTGAGTCGTTGGATATATTTTTATGTCATTGGATGAATAAAGATTCCTATATTATCAGATGCATTGGAGGACACTTTCATTAGTGCACATCATTCTGATCTGGACAATTCCACTCAGCCTTTGGTGCAACTTTTGGGGAGGCCATGGCCCCTATGAACCCCCCCCCCCCCCTCATTCTGATGTCTATGTTTGTAGATTAATACCATTGAAGGATTTAAAGTCAGTACCATACCTCCTTTATCTCTTTTTTTTCTTGAATACTTGAATATGTCTATCCTAGAGGAAAGTATCAAAACAAAACTTAATAGATCAACAGCTGTATGTTCATTTATGATGTGCAGAAGGGGGGAAGTGATGCCAATGCTAGACAGACTTCTATGGTCTGCATCCCATATATGGCAAGATAGAGCAGGATGGGCTAGAGCAGGTTTTCATGAGAACTCCAGTAGCTGGGACGTAGGGCAGTCTTTCATATGAACTGAGCCCCAAAATTGACGAAGATGGATCAGAAGCAAGTATGCATATTGTAACCCCTAATGTGGTCCGATCAGCGCTCCAAGTGGTTACACGAAACAAATACACCACCGTGTGATCCGGCCTGGAGTCACCCTGCAGGACTGAACTGACACACTCAGAAACACCAAACATAAACCACACAAAAAGAAGTTTTAACTGAAGGTATTTCACTTTTACTGTTCCAAACATAAAAATCAGCAATGCATAAAACAAGAATGAAAAATGACAGAAGGAAAACTTCCAGCAAAGCAAAATACCAAAATGATGGCAAAATAAAACAGCTCAAAATAAAGTCCAAAACTTTCACTTGTTATTAACTCAGTCCAAACTGCCTCTGAGATTTAGCTCTCCTCAGAGCTTGCACTGCCTGTTCCCAAGCAGGATTATTCACAATATAAAAATAAAGTTCTTTGCACTTGTTCTCACACTTTACAGTCCTAAAAATAAAGCCTCCGGCAGCCAATATGCTACTGCTGGGCATAGGAGAGTGTCCTAGGTTTTGCACAGAAAAAGCACTAGTATTGGCTTTCACAATTTCCCTCCCTGGGTGTCAGCAAAACCTCTCTCCAAATGACACTCCCAGCTTTACATGAAAACCAAAAATTCTGAGCTCAAACAGCTCCCAAAATCAAATAATCCCAAAAGTCAAACAGTTTCTTGAAAAAAACCTCACTGTTTGCAGCTGGTAATTAAGCCAACTTCCATGGTCTCAGGTAAGTTTGCATCAGCTTCCACAAAGCTTTTTTTTTTTTTTTAATCTTTATTCATTTTTAAACTTGTAATAAGTGTGATAATATATCCATACAAATAACCATAAATATATCAATTAATAATCAACAATGATACATATAATATTCTCTTATCTCCCCCCTCCCCACCCTTATCTATCATATAATCAATACTTATACAACATGTAATAATAGAAATACCCTCCCACCCCATAATTGAACTTGTAAATTTAAGGGAAATAAGATTTTTCTAATCATTACAATACTTTGTTAATGGCTCCCAAATATCTTGAAATTTCCTGAAACAACCCTGTTGTATTGCAATAAGTCTCTCCATTTTATAAATATGACATAAGGAGTTCCACCAAAAATTATAATTTAATCTATTCCAATTTTTCCAATTGTATGTAATTTGTTGAATGGCAACCCCAGTCATTATAAGTAATAATTTGTTATTATTTGTAGATATCTGACTTTTTGCTCTCATTGCCATACCAAACAGCACAGTATCATATGATAATGCCACAGGGTTATCTAATAAACAGTTAATTTGGTCAAATTGATTTCCAAAAATTCATAATGAATGGACAATCTAATATAATAAAATGGTAAGCCGCACATGCGCACTTCCTAAGTGTGTGCCGGTTTTCCGTGAGCTGTAGCGACACATAGGAAGTGCGCATGCGCGGCTTACGATTCTTTGAAAGACGCGGCGGTGGCTACTCTCACGATCCCCGCCTGCGTCGGACTTCCGACGCAGGTGGGGATCATGAGAGGAGCCACCGCTGCGTCTTTCAACTAAAAAACAAAAAACAAGGCGGATGTCGGCCCGATGGCTGGAGTTCACCGCTGAGTCCGGTGAGGAGTGCTTCCCTCAACAGGAACCGTCGGGACTAATTCAAATACTCCCAGCAGGTCGGGAGGGAGCGGAGCAGGCTCGCACGCCTAGCGGGGACCGGACAGGAACTAGACTCCCTGCAGGAGCCAGCCTGATGGCTGGAGATCACCGGACTGGACAGGGGGAGCAGGTAAGGGGGTGCTGCAGTACAGGAGGAGCAGGGAAGAGGTGATTCTGGACAGGGGGGAGGTAACAGGAAGGGAGGCCTACTGCTGGATAGGGGAAGCAGGGAAGAGGTGCTGCTAGACGGGGGGGGGGGGGTAAAAGGAAGGGAGAAGGGCTCCTGCAAAGGAGAAGAGCTACTGCTGGATATGGGGAGCTGGAAATGGGGGTGATGCTGAACAGGGGGAGATAAAAGGAGAAGGGCTACTGCTATATAGGGGGAGCAGGGAATGGGTGGGGGTGCTGCTGGACAGGGAGGAGGTGAAAGTAAGGGAGAAGGGCTGCTAGCACCCGTTAATGTAACGGGCTAAACAACTAGTAGAATAATAAATGATCTAAAGTCCCTGCTTCGAGATGACAGTGCCAACATTCATTAGACTTAGAGCTATCCAAATTTTGTAAACGAGCAGGGGTCCATAAAGCTCTATATAACAGAAAAAAACAAGTTTGTCTCATGGATGCCGACACTGTACATCTCATCCTCCAAGACCAAATTCGTGGCCATTGAGACGCATTAATTTGATGCTTAATCTCAATGCTCCAAATGTCTCTCAGACCTGTATTTGTTTTTTCTTAATAAGTCCAGTTAATAATTTATACCACTGAGCGGCCTGGTGACCAAAGAAGTCTGTCTGAAAACATAGGAACTCCAGACTATATTGATTATTAAGGTTTTTCCAGTCAGGGAACCCTGCCTGAATGGCATGCTTCAGTTGCAACCATCTAAAACTTTCTGATTTAGTAAGGCCATATTTGTGATGCAACTGTGAAAATTCAAGCATTTTACCATTAGAAATAACATCCTCTAATACAGTGTTTTTCAACCGCTGTTCCGCGGCACACTAGTGTGCCGCGAGATGTTGCCTGGTGTGCCGTACGGTCAGGGCCGCCATCAGGTCAGTACCACCAGTCCTGCATTCAGGGGCCCCGGGCTCCCCCAGGGTCCTAGGCCACAGTCTAGGGAGAGGGGCGATCCGCCCCACGTGGACAGGAGAGAGCTGGACGGGGGACCCGCGGAGTTCAATACATCTCGAGCCGCGAGGCTCGTCTTCTGTTCCTGCCTGCCCTGCAGCTAACATATAGCCGATCGCAAGCGTTCCCCGATGTCAGCGCTGAAGTCGGAGGGAGGGCTTAAGCAAAGCCTGCCCTCCGACGTCAGCGCTGACGTCGGAGAATACTTCCGTTCGGCTATTTGTGTGCGGCAGGGCAGACAGGAAGCAGAAGACAAGCCTCGCGGCTTGAGCTTCGTTTTGCTGAGAAAGTTGCAAAGATGGGCTGGTAGGGAAAGAGATGCTGAGGTGGGGGAGGGAATGAGTGTTTGGACACAGAAGGCATGGACTTTGGAGAGGAAGGGAGGGAAAGAGATGGTTGTGTACACGGGGAATAGAAGAAAGGAGAATTTTTGGTCATAGGGAGGGAGTGAGGTACAGATAGTGGCATACCAGGGTGGGGGGGGGGGCGGTCTGCCCCACCCCGGGTTTACGTCCCAAGGGGGTGCACAGCTGGCCACCCTCCAGTGTTGTCCCTAGGCCGGCAAACTGCGGCTCTTTAGCCACTTGAGTGCCACCGCCGCCATCGGGAACAGGCCGGCGCCAAGTTCTCCTTGCTTTTCCCTGTGGGGCCGGCCAACTCTCGCCATTCGCGTCAATTCTGACGTCTGAGAGGACGTTCTGGGCCAGCCAATCGCTGCCTGGCTGGCCTAGAACGTCCTCTCCGACGTTAGAATTGATGACGGGTGGCGAGAGTTGGTCGGCCCCGCGGGGAAGAGAAGCAGGGAGAACTCGGTGCCGGCCTGTTCCTGATGGCGGCAGTGGCAGCGGCAACATTATAAAATACTTTCTTTGTGTTTATTTGATTCCTATTCAAGAGAATTACTTTATATATAGTCAATATAGGCACAGAGTTAAATTTTTTAACATTTTCTAATGGTGGTGTGCCTTGTGATTTTTTTCATGAAACAAGTGTGCCTTTGCCCAAAAAAGGTTGAAAAACACTGCTCTAATATATGTATTCCTGCTATCATCCAATGCTTCCAGACAAGTCTTTCTCCGCCAATTTGAATCTTGGAGTTCACCCAAATAGATTGATTTGTAGATTTGTGAATTGGAATATTTGTTAAATTACTTACGTACCGTAATGTTTTCCATGTATCAGATAATATGCTTTTCTCTTTACTATAACTAGGCATTTTGATACTGAGCACATGACAAAGGCGTAATGGAGACATGAGTTGCCATTCTAGCCATAACCAATCTGGAAGTTTTTCCATGAGCTCTGGGAGGACCCAATACATACCTTGGCGTAAAATATAGGCTTGATGATACCTATAAAAAATTGGGAAAGTTTACCCCTCCCTCTGAAATTGGTCTTTGTAAAGATACCAAGGCCACTCTAGGAGTTTTAGCCAGCCAAATAAATTTTATAAGAATACTATTTAACTTTTTATAAAAGGACCCCTGAAAATAAACCGGCAACATACCCAACTGATAACAAACCACAGGCAAGATCATCTTTATAGTTTGGATTCTCCCCCACCATGAAAGATGTAAAGGATTCCATTGCTCTCACAATTCTGTAACCTTCTGTATTAACAATTTTTCATTTATTTTTATTGTTTCCTCCAACGTATTTTTAATCCAAATGCCTAAATATTTTATTCCATCTTCCCTCCAAAGAAAGGGAAATGAGTCAAACAATCCTTTTGTACAAAGGACATTGAGTGGAAGAATTTCTGATTTACTCCAATTTATCTTGTAACCTGAAAATTTTCCAAATTTTTCAATCATTTTAAGTAAGCTAGGAATGGTTGTCTCAGGATTTCTCAAATAGAGCAATATATCTTCCGCGTAAGCCGAGACCTTATATTCCCGATCTTTATGAGGAATACCCTGAATCTTGTCTGCTTGCTGAATAGCCAATAACATGGGTTCCAATACAATATCAAAAAGCAGAGGAGACAAGGGACAACCTTGTCTAACTCCCCTCTGTAATCTAAAACCTTCTGAAAAATTATTATTAATATACAATTTAGCCACAGGGGAGCTATACAATGTTTGAACCATTTGTATAAATCTTGAACCAATTCCAAACCATTCCAACGCTTGATACATGAAGGTCCATTCAACATGATCAAAGGCCTTTTCTGCATCCAGGGATACAGAAAAAGCCGGATCATTTAAGGCTTTTGACAATTATTATTGGTGCATTCCAATAATAAAAGGGAGAGCTTTAGCTAAACGTATAGCCAAAGTTTTAGCCAAAAGTTTTCCATCAACATTAATTAAAGAAATAGGCCTGTAGTTTGAAACCAGTGTAGGATCTCTATTTGGCTTTGGCAAAACTATAGTTAATGATTCTGCTATGGTACCCATAATACAACCTTTAGTTAGTTGAGTTTGATATAAATTTAGCAGATATGGTAATATGGTAATTTGTAATGATTTATAGAATTCTACTGTAAAACCATCTCCACCTGGAGCGGATCCAACTCTAAGGGACTTCAATGCTGCTTGCAATTCTTTTATTGATATTGGCTTTTCTAAGCTTTCTTTTATATGCTCAGAAATTTTCATTCCTTTAATTAAATTTAAAAATTCCAATCCATTATCTAAATAAGGCTCAGAAGAATACAGGTCTTTGTAAAAATTTAACAATTGTTTTAAAATCGGACTAATTTGAGAATATGTATTCCCTTTTTCATCTTTTATCATCACTATTTTTGTTTTCCGTTTTTTTGCTTTTAGATAATTTGCCAATAATCTTCCCGCCTTATTTGAATTCCCATAATACAATGCGTGTTGAGAAAATAAATCTTTTCTTATCAATTTAGAAAAAATCTCATTATACTTCCCTTTAGCTTTCAAGAGATCCTGTAGTGTAGAATTTTATTAATTTTGATTCCAGTATCTTTATATCTTGCTCTAATTTTGAAAATTGATTTTTAATTTGTTTTTTAATAAATGCCAAATAAGAAATAATTTGACCTCTCATGGTTACCTTAAAAGCATCCCACGTTTCTATTGAGATATCTTCCGTATTATTAATTTGAAAATAATCATTTATTTTTAATTGAATTTCCTCTATAAAATTTGGTTCTACAAGCAATGTATTATCAAATCTCCATATTGATCTACTATCATCCTGATCAATAATTTTGATTTTAATCCACACTCCACCATATCAGACAAAATAATTGGATCTATGGAGGCTTGTGTAACTTGTTGAACTAATGCATTTGAAACAAATATGTAATCTATTCTTGAAAATGATTGGTGTACATGGGAGCAAAACGAAAATTCCCGATCATTAAAATGAAATATTCACCATATCTTTTAAATCACAATTTTGAACCAAATTATCTAATCCTAATGATTTTATAATTCTGCTAGGTTTTTTATCCATTAAAGGATCCATAACAGCATTAAAATCCCCTGCCACAACTAATTTAGAAGTAGCCAGTGGTAACAACAATGGTTGTAAAGGTTTAAAAAATTCACTCTGATTCGAATTAGGTGCATATAGATTGATTAACGCCATGGTAGTATTTCCCATGCTCATATCTACATGTATCCATCTTCCTGCAGGATCCGCAGCAATCATCTTAAACGTAGCACTACATTTGTTACTCACTAATATTGCTACACCTGCCTTTTTCTTAACAGCTGGGGCAAAAAAGCAATGTTTCACCCAACCCCCTGCTAGCTTTTTGCATTCTATAGCTGATAAGTGAGTCTCCTGGATGTAACATATATCTATATTCTATTGTTTTAGAAACAACAGGGTTTTCTTTTTTATTGGATGGTTGAGGCCATTAACATTTATTGAAAAAATTTTAAGCTCCATTAAAAAATTTATTTTTTGAAAACATAAACCATATTATATATATAATCTTATTATAATTTTCCTTAACCAATCTCGTTTCCCTTAAATTACTTTGTAGGATTCCCTCTGCTATATTTATTATATAAACCCATCCCCCCTCCCCATCCCCTCCCTTTCTCTTTTACAAAAACTTGAAGACATAAAATCAGACTAGCCTCCTTACCCCTCCCCTAAGCATCCTATTTCATTAAATCATTCCATTATTTTAAAAAAACTCAATCCATATAATTACTTCTACAAAGCTTTCTTGAATTTCCATCGGACATTCAGCTTCCAGCAAAGACAGTTCCTCAGCTTGTCCAGTCTCCTCCACTTCCATCGGTGTAGGCTTAGTGCACCTGCTTGACCTATGGAAAATCTCAGGGAGAGCAGGTTTGAACCTCCTCCCTAGCCAGCCTGCCTGTTCTCCACTGTGGGTTTTTGTATCTTAGGGACATGCCCTAAACTAGCTGTGTCAGCAGGACTAAATGTGGCTCTTGGGCTCCTCCAGTGGTGGCCTGGATACTGATTACCTAACTCATTTTCAGAAAGATCGGGCTCCCTCTGGTGGTTAATAGGCAAATTGCTAGTATCAGAAACAGAATGAACTTTGCCCGCTCCTTTCCTGGCTTTCCTTTGTACCTTGCCTTCAGAGCTAACTGGGACCTTGGCGGGAATAACGCCTGGATGGTCACAATATTTTATTAGTCGTATGAGTGCAGGTTTTGTATATTGCCTTGATAATGAATGTGACTGCTGGGCAGACTGGCTGGACCACTGTCTTTATGTACTGCCATTTACTATATTACTGTGTTACAACATGTGTAAGTCACTGAAGAAGCCCTGCAAGGGAAACGTTACTCCAGCATAGAGTAAACTGATGATTTCCTGCCTGTTGTCATGTGGAACTACCTTAGTCCAGTTTCACAGCTTCTAATATAATGCTTAGTGCTGTGCATATGAATATTTTTGTAGCCATGATCCCATGATTACACCCTTACCAGACCAGCCCAGAACTTGTGGGTTGTGTCCATCAGCCAACAGATGTGGAAACGAAGGTTCGAGAACAGTGGATTCTATCCTGTAAGGGCACCATGCTGCCTTAGATGATCAGCTCCCATGGGAGGTACTCATCGGATGCACCAAGCACTGTTCCCAGTGTGGGGAACATCACACAGCCATGGGAGACTGCTCTGTACATGTTGCAAGACTGTCTTCTTTATGAGACCATAGCACCAGTCCAACTTCTCTTTTGAGGGATGCTGACAATCAAGGTGAAATTAAAGATCAAGAGGTCCAATCCATGGTGATGCAGTATACAAATGCCAGTCTCACTTTGGAGGGCATCATCAAAAGAAACTGGCAAATTGTACAAACCCATCTGGTATTTGAAGCTAAGAGATTAAGAACAGCCTACAGGAGGGGGCATAATTTCAAAGATATTTTGAGTCCTTCTAATCCAATATCAGACAAGAAGACACCAATAACAACTGGCCACTTCAAATGTGGATACTGTAAATATTGTGAAAACACCATGCAAATCAAACAGTTTAGAAATCCGTTTGATGGAAAAGTATACATCTTAAAAAAAATTTAGTAACTGCAATACTTGCTTTGCAATATATGTGGAGTTATGTCCGTGCCCTAAATTATATATGGGTAAAACGAAATGCAGCTTCAAGATCAGGATGAATGAACATCGATCAAATCATAAATGTAAAAGGATGGAGGCACTCATGGTGCAACATTGTAATGATTTAAACCATCAATTTTCTGAAATCCCTTGGCCTGTTATAGATATCGAAAAAAGTAATAAGAGAGGGGGAGATGGAGACAAACTTTTGTTACAGAGGGAGCAAAGATGGATACACAAGTTACAATTGATTGAACCAAAAGGGTTAAACAATAACATCGAATGGAAAGCTTTTATCTAGAAAATTTTTTTTGTTCTCTCTATTGTCACAAGCCCGACTCCTGTTCCGGCCTTGTGCAAGTTAAGAGCTCCAGAAATTGCCTGATGAAAATGGTTAGAGCTGACCAGTATGTCCCTGCAGGGCAGGAAAAGGACCAGAAAGCTCAGACTGAGTTCAGGCAGGACTTAGTACATAGCCCTGGGAAAAACGGTTTGGTCACTTTAAATCCTCCATCTTTGAAACTGCTGACCAAACAGGTTAGAGGGCAGCCTCAACTGCAGAAAGCCCTTCTCCTGCATAGGGCTGGGTGTGGCACAGCAGCTCTTGAGCATTTAGAGAGCTGTCTGTCTCAAAGGAGGAGGCAGTCTGAGGAAGCTCTCATGTTGAAAGAGCCTCCACCTCTTCAAGAGCCAGCAGATGTGGAAATGCTGAACCCAGAGACAGAGGAAGCAGCCCAGATAAACCAGGAACCAGAGGAGATGAACTGGAGTGTTTTGCCAGAGTTTGTGCTTCCTGAAGAAATGGAAGTAAGCTAATTGGATTGTGTGCTTGTTTTTGAAAAGTTTTTTTCTGCATTTTTTTGGGTTTGGCTGTTTTGCTGCTGGAACAATTATTCAGCTGCTGAAATGTTTTGTAAAAGTGTCACTGCTGAAAAAGTGAATTGACTGCTGAAGAAGGAAAGTTGCTAGTAATTTATTTTGATTGTTTGCAAATTGTTTTTTTTGTTTTGTTTTTTTTTGCCAAGATGGCAGCTGCAAGCAGAGGTTTGGCTGCAGTTAGGCAGCACTAGCAATGTCCTTCCTGGAGCTTTTATAATCCTGAAGGTTGGGGCAGGATTGGTGGGTTTTTGTGGGTCTATTTTTGTATTTTGCTTCAGCAAGGTACTACTTTAGCAAATCCGCCAACCTTCTACTCTTTAATCCCTGCAAAGGAGAGAAGAGCTACAGCAGTGCAAAGATATAGTTTTGTATTTGGCCCAAAGACTACTTGTGACTGAACTTATGCTTTATTCTATTGAGGCCATTGTATTTTAGGACTTACCTGGGACATAAGCTGAATGCTTAGAAATTAACCAGACCAGGCTGGTGAGTACAGCATTATTGTTTTGTTTCGCTCATGATTGCTGTTATTTTTGGATTCTTTTTCCACATTTTGTGTTGCCAAGTTTTGATGAGAAATAAATTTGATTTTATTACTTTGACTACTTACCTGTGTGGTGCCATTCTGACTTTTATCCACAAGGTAAGCTCTCCACCACAGGTACTTTCTCCCTCTTGGAAGTGCATGCCAGGGCTAGCTAGTAGTTGTGTGCTGGTCCCTGCCTTGCCCTAAGGGAAAGCTACGCTACACTATGAAGAAGAGTCTCTTTACACTGTGAGGTAGTATCCTATTAATGTATTGGAACAATTGAATATCTTTTAGGGAAATCAATTTTAATTAAAAGGTGGTTAAATCAATAAATATGTTCAACAACATTAAGCATTGAAAGTACTTCTCCCCTTCAATAAGTAAAAAAACAGCAACCAGTAAAAAAATATTAATAAGATTTATTAAACATCTTTTTCTTATTAACTAAGCAGTTCCCAGTTTCAAATAAACATTTGGAAACCCAGGGGTTGGTATTCATGATCATACGCAGCAAGAACAGCTGACACAGCATCTGTAAGGAGCTCACGCAGCACTGTATTTATAAAGTTCTTTAACATCTAAAATGACATCATTCCAGCTGACTGGGTTGGTGCAGGGTTAGTTAAAATCTCAATCAGTAGGAAAGCCGATGTTCGATCAATATAGCATTACGTTGGTTGACGTTGGGTTCTTAACGTCAAGTCTATGCCGGATTTGATTGGCATTCAGTTCAAAATCAGACGCCATTTTGGCTCCCTCACACAGGTTGTTTGTGGTGTGAGGAGAGCATATTAGAAGTTTAATCTCTAAAGCCTAAAAAATTAAGTCTTTGACTTAAATTCTTTTTCATAATAACAGTTTGCACTTAGTGATTCAGTAAGTCTACTGTGATTGATGTCATGTATATGGCAGCATTAAATGTGGATAAGATAGCGGTTAGTTCCATTGCCAACTATAGGTCAATAAGTGTATCAAATAAGCTTAATCAGCTGGTTAAGAAATAGTTCCTTTAAAAATTTGAGTTTATTTAATCAGATTCAGTTATAGATAAATTCTTGATAAGAAGTTTTATTTCATGCAGTAGTTAACATTGCCAGTAGTTACCGTATTTGCCGGCGTATAAGACGACTTTTTAGTACCTTAAAATCCTCCCCAAAGTCGGGGGTCGTCTTATACGCCGGGTACAGTTTACATGCCCTTACTTGCGGGGCTGGATGTACTCAGTCGCGCGGCTCTTCTTCTCCCTACCTTCTCTGCTTGCAGCACAGAGCCGAACGGAAGTCTTCCCGACGTCAGCGCTGACGTCGGAGGGGAGGGAGGGCTTAAACAAAGCTTAAACAAAGCCCTCCCTCCCTCCGACGTCAGCGCTGACGTCGGGAAGACTTCCGTTCGGCTCTGCTGCAGGCATGGCAGGTAAGGAGAGAGAGAGTACCAAGAGAGAGGGGCGGCCGCCCCGCCCCGGTTGCAGCACAGCCGGCCAGGTCCCCTTACTTTTGTGGCACTTCCCCGACCGACCGATAACAGCCCGGGTCCGACAATCCTCCCTGCCCTGTAGCCGCGAATCTAAATTACCTTCTTACAGCAGCTGTAAGAAGGTAATTTAGATTCGCGGTTAAGGGCAGGGAAGTTTGTCGGACCCGGGCTGTTGTCGGTCGGTCGGGGAAGTGCCACAAAAGTAAGGGAACCTGGCTGGCTGTGCTGCACCCGGGGCGGTAGAGAAGGAGGGGGGGGGGAGAAGGACGCTGAAATGCCATGGTGAAGACAGGAGGGGGGGGGGAAGGACTCTGAAAGCACTTGAAGACAGAGGAGGGAGAAGAACGCTGAAAGCACATGGGGGAATACAAAGGGGTGGAGAAGGAAGAAGGGGTCGTCTTATACGGCGAGTATAACACAAAACTCTATTTTTTAACTAAAAGTTGGGGGGTCGTCTTATACGCCCAGTCGTCCTATACGCCGGCAAATACGGTAACATCGGTTAGTCTCAGTTAAGGTGCTAGTCTTAGACCACAGGGCCGCCGCGTGAGTGGACTGCTGGGCATGATGGACCACTGGTCTGACCCAGTAGCTGCAATTCTTATGTTTTTATTTAATAATTTGAAAGTAAGAGGTACAATATCACTATGGGGTATTCTTTTTTCCTTGGCTATTTTAATATCAGTTGATAGTTTAAAAGCTTAAAGTATTAAAATTTTGTAATTTAATAATTAAAAAAAAAATTTTTAAAAATAGGAAATACACAACAAATTTGGAAATGGGAAAAATGTTTGGATTTTCACTCAATTATTTATTAATGCAATTCATGTTTCCAACACAGGGCAGAGGTGATATCCAAAAGACTATTAGCCCCTGATGAATGCAGTGAAATGGCTGGGTAGCCATTGGGCTGAAAGATAAGTGTTCCTCTTAAATTTAGTAGCTCACCACATAAGATTAATTAAAAAGAAATTTTGCCTGTATTGAAAAACATATTCAAGATAAGACCGATGATGAATATCTAACCCCATCAAGGGCACGAAAAAGTCACATTAGTAGTGCCTTGGGTGTTTGAGATCTTGGGTCAATTTGAATTGTGTACACAGGTTGTTCATAA
This sequence comes from Geotrypetes seraphini, assembly GCF_902459505.1. Classification (NCBI taxonomy): domain Eukaryota; kingdom Metazoa; phylum Chordata; class Amphibia; order Gymnophiona; family Dermophiidae; genus Geotrypetes; species Geotrypetes seraphini. Next base: position 62,694,356 of record NC_047094.1, read on the forward strand.
AAAGTATGACTTATTTATCTTATTATTTAAAAATTTATATACTGCATAAAAACTGTGCAGTTTACAAAATTACATGCATACATATTAAAAAATACTAAAACATGATGTTTCGACAGAAACTATATATATTAGTTGAACAATCTGATTTTCCTTTTTTGGCTTGGGTCTCTATCTGCTGATATTTGCTATGTTACTAAGGACTAGATTCTCTCAACTTCACATTAAAAATCGATGGGTTACTGTCACAGCCATTATTGTAGTGATTTAAAAAAAAAAGCAAGTCATTCTCAAAAAATGCTCATGAAAATGAAGTTGGTGGAAAGTAGCATAGGTTTACTAAATTTGCAAGTGCTGGTGATAGCGATGGGCAAATGCGCACAATAAATACATTAATAAAATAAATACATTGAGCCACCGAAGTCAAGCAACCCCCCCATCTGACATCGCCCTCTGGCAGTGAAAGAGATGCCAACTCCCTGTGCCTCCAACGACCGCTCCCCCTGCGCCCTCCCCTTACCTTGCTTACAATGGCTGGCTGGAGGGAGGCCTACTCCCTCCAGCCAGCAGGCCCGTCTCTTCAAAATGGCAGTACTTCCCCTCCCCATTGTACCCTGGGATATACTGAGGAGGCCTAAGGCTCTGATGGGATCAGGTTGTTTAAGGCCCCTCCTATGCATCTGGTGAGGGGCATAAGGCTCTGATTGGCCCAGATACCTAAGGCCCTTCCCATATATTCTCTGTAACAGGGGCATGGGGTCTCCATCATTCAAGGCTAACCTGAGTTGTAAAAAAACTTGTGTCAATATTTAGCCATTGCAATCAACATTATTTTTTTTTGTTGTTTAAATCTTTTTTGATTTTCAAACTTTGATCGTGCAATATAATTGGTAACTCATAAATACTGCATAGAATGCACTAATAACTATACAATTATTACATTAAATAATCATTTACTCCCATCCTCATCTTAATTATTAATACAATAATACATATGATGTGATTTCAATATTATAATTAAATAATTTAACTCAAAGTATATTCCCCTTCCCCCCACCTACCCACCCTCCCTGGATGTGTAAAGAAATCTAATGAAAAAGAAAGAAACATGACCCTTACTGTAATGCAACAAAAGTAGTCAATGGACTCCATACATCATTAAAGGACTTACTAGTCCCCAAAAGTTCCGCCATCATTCTTTCATACTTATACTTACACATTTACCCACCAAAAAGTGTAATTAATCCTGTCATGGTTCTTCCAATTATGTGTGATCAGTTAAACAGCTATTCCTGTCATGATCAGGAAAAGGCAACTTTTATACTTATCTAAAGTAGGCTTAGCATGTAGTAACGTACCACAAATTACAGCTTCATAGGTTAAGGGAACAGATGACTCAAGAATAAGATTTATTTGTCCCCAAATTGACTTCCAGAAATTAAGTTATCAATGGACAAAAATATAACAGATGATCCAAAGTCCCTATATTAATATGACAATGCCAGCATCTATTAGATTTAGAATTATCTATTTTTTGTAATCAAACTGGGGTCCAAAAATTCCTATGTAATAAAAATAACCATGTTTGTCTCACAGATGCTGACGCTGTACATTTCAACCTCCAAGTCCAAATTTGTGGCCAACGAGACACAAAAATATACTGTTTTATCTTGATGCTCCAAATATCTCTAAGACTATTTTTTGGCATCTTATTTAAAAAATCAGAAATCAATTTGTACCACTGGGCAGCCTGATGTCCTACTAGATCTGTCTGTAATAAGTTTTTAAGTTTTTCCATACAGGGAACCCACTCTGAATAGCCTGCTTCAACTGCAACCACCTATACTGTTGAGACTTTAGAATGCAAAATGATTGTTGCAGGTGTGAGAAATCAAGCAGTTTCTCATTAGATATAACATCATCCAATGTCTGAATACCTGCCTGCATCCAATTCTTCCAGGCGATCCCAGCACCGCCTACTTGAATCTTGGAGTTTAACCATAAGGACTGCAATATAGGAACATTTGTTAGTTTATCAATAAATTTAATTGTTTTCCATGTATCCAATAAAATTATGTTGTCCTTAGCATATCTAGTTAATCTGTAACTTAATACATGAGATAGTCGCATAGGGGACATCATTTTCCATTCTAGATATAGCCAGTCTGGAAGATGCTCCATGAGCTCAGGGAGGATCTAATACATACCCTGATGCATTATATAGGCTTGATAACACCTATAAAAATTGGGAAAAATTTACCCCACCCTCCACAATTGGTTTTTGTAAGATATTAGAGCAATTCTCACATTTTTCCCAAGCCAAATAAATTTTGTCAGAATACTATTTAATTTTATATAAAAGGACCCCGGAAAAAACACTGGCAACATACCCATTTGGTAACAAACCACAGGCAAAATCATCATCTTAACAGTTTGTACTTTCCTCCACCAAGACAGATGTAATGGATTCTAATGCTCACACATTTCTGTGACCTTCTGCAATAAAGATTTTTCATTTACATTCATTGTCTCTTCCAGCGTATTTTTTTATCCAAATACCTAGATATTTTATCCCTTCTCTCTTCTAAAGAAAGGGGAATGAATCAAATAAACCTTTTGTACAATGTACATTAAGCGGAAGCATCTCTGATTTACTCCAATTTATCATATATCCTGAAAATTTTCCAAATTTCTCAATCAACTCCAGTGTCCTTGGATGCAGAGAAGGCTTTTGATCGTGTAGAATGGACCTTCATGTATCAAGCAATGGATTGGTTTGGTATTGGTTCTGGATTTATTCAAATGATTCAAACTTTGTATAGCTCCCCTGCTGCTAGATTGTATATTAATAATAATTTTTTCAGAGTGTTTCTGTTTGCAGGGGGTGTTAAACAAGGATGTCCTTTGTCTCCTTTGCTTTTTGACATTGTACTGGAACCCTTGTTATTAGCTATTCAAAAGGCAGAGGAGATGCAGGGTATTCATTACGCAGGTCGGGAATACAAGGTCTCTGCTTATGCAGATGACATATTGCTTCATTTGAGGAATCCTGGAATCAACGTTATTTTTAAATGCTGACTGTGGCAGTAAAAAAAAAAAAAATCTGGATATTCAGTGCCAACTATTCAGACAGACGTTGGCTGTATATTGCATTGAGCTAAGTACCAAAGCTAACTACAAAGCACTTTATCCAAAGCCAAATACTAAGCACTTTATATTTATATGTTTATATATTTAAAAGAGGATATTTATTCTTGATTGAGAAACTAAACAGTTTGATAGAGAAGATATAAAAATGGATGGCCAATAATGAGGCACCACGTAATGCTTCCCGCAGTTTCAAAGTTAACATAGCGGAGGAGTGGTGGGGCTGAGGCTTCCAAGGAGAGTGAAATGATTGAGTTATCTGGATATTTCGAGTTTTGAATACATATGGACTATATACCAGATAAAGAAATTATACATTTATAAATATATCGCCAGAGATATTTATGCTTTAAGTGAAATTAGATATGGCACAAGATCCAGCACAATTTGAGGGATATACGGAGGAACACCTTAATAGGGTGTTACTAAGACCAGCCCTTTTGGATGATGAGGTAGTGTCCCCTGTGGAATCCTCGTGGCTCGAGTTGGAAAACATTATGAAGCGGGCGGTTAGGGCTGAACTGCACAATAGCACCTTGGTGCAATATTTAAAGAGAGCAATGATTCTGAGAGGATTGCGTATAATTAAAGAACCTAAAATGGTATCCTCGGATAAAACCTTTGGGGAAAAATGGACTGCAATATTAAATAGATGCTCCAGGGATTTAATGATCTTGTTGGTGGAGACCACAGAGGGCACTGAGAAAGAACTATGCAGTAAGGCAAGCATGATAGAGAATTAACTGCAACAACGGATTGATATGAATGAGTTTAATAGGAAATTACAGGAGGTGAAAAGTTCGATGAAAATATTCAGGGAAGATATAAAACAGATGAAGATTAAGAAGTGGAGAAGGGACGAGAGGGATTATCAGAATGATCGTGTTTATTCATGGCAACGTAAGAATTTGAATACCCCACAAAGGAAGCGAGTGGCTTTTGAGAGTACATCAGCTGAATAAGAAGGGACGAGTGAGGAGTCCACGGAGGATACAGGTGAAAAAGTGGGAGAGTCTACAGGCAAGGAGATACGAGGAAGAGGACGAACCAGACAGCAACGTGGAAGGGGTATTACAACTCAACAGCTGACGCCCAGGACTCGGATGGGCACGAATCATCAGTGATTAACCTCTCGTCCTTTCCCCTTACTATTCATCAAAGATCGATATTAGAGCTGGGTTTGGGCTTTGTGACCACCCAGTTCCCGAATTTTTTCAAATTGCATGTTGCCTTGCAGACATTTATCAGAAAAATGCAATTGAAAGTATTCTTCAACAGGGAAGTTGATCCTACTGCAGATGACCCTTCTCAACAACAAGTGAATGACATTAATAAATCTATGGATATATGCAAAATTAAATCTAATTGGATCCCCCCTGGTCCAATGGACCCGTTAATTTTCACTTTTCATGATATATTAACGAGAGAATTGGTGGGACTTCAGGAAAGATGGGATAATAGAGGCCCCTATAACACTACTAGATCTCAACAGAAAGGCTTACAGGATTTATTGAATAATAATGAGATTATTATAATGAAGGCAGATAAGAGGGGGCTACTGTTATTTTGAATAGGACAGAGTATGAAAAGGAAGCTACCAACCAGTTAGGTGACACACAAGCATATTTTAGATTAAAGGATGATCCCACAGGGCAACTTTCAAGGGATATATTGGAGTTTTTGAATAGACATCTTGAAATGGGAATGATAACACGGAGAGAATATACGTTTCTATTTGAGAAGTTTCCCAAGGTACCTAGGATTTATTTTGCTCCTAAAATTCATAAGACACTTAAAGGCCCACCGGGCTGGCCTATAGTTAATACTCGCCATTTCATCCTGGAGCCATTATCAAAGGTCGTGGATTATTTTCTAAGGGAGGAAGTACCTAAAATTAGATCATATATTAGGGATTCTTCCCATTTTTTAACTAAGCTTAACCAACTAGAAATTGACATGGAGGATAAATGGATGGTGACGTTGGACGTCACCTCCCTTTACACTCAAATTCCCCAAGGTGAAGCCTTACAGGTAATAGAGGAAATTTTGCGAGGTAGAGAACCCCCCCAGCGTGTATCTACAGAATTTCTAATGCAACTAGCCCGATGGATTATTGAAAATAATTATTTCCAATATCAACAACAGGTTTTTCAACAGATAAAAGGGGTCGCGATGGGGGCTACGTTAGCCCCCTCAGTGGCCGCTTTATTTATGGCCAGATTTGAGGGTAGATTTGTATATGACACTGGATGGCAGGCCCATATTATTTTTTGGGGCCGTTTTTTGGATGATATCTTTACGATTTGGGAAGGTTCTAGGGAACAATTGGATTTATTTTTTCAATATCTTAATTCTGTAGATCCCAATATAAAGTTTACTATCACATGCCATCAGACAAGGATCCAAATTTTGGACATTGCTATCAGTATAGAAGAGGGTAAGATTTGCACCTCCTTATATAGGAAACCGGTTACCAGGAACACGGTACTTCATTATGGTAGTTTTCATCCCTTTAAGTTGCGTTTTAATTTACCCATAGGTCAGTTTTTACGGATTCGTAGAGTATGTTCATCTTTGGAGGAGTATAAAATCCAGGCAGCATTTTTGTCAAATAGGTTAAGGGAAAGAGGATATCCAAAGAGGTCTATTAGACAGGCTTACCTGAGGTCAAGGTTTGCCCAGAGATAATTGCTCCTTACAGGATTGGAGATAATACAGGATACTAGTAATGAGAGGTTGACGTGTGTCCTGCCTTATTCTACAGTGGCTAAACATGTGGTAAATTTGTTGAGGAAACACTGGTATATTGTGGAAACTCATAAACCTCTCGCAGATTTCCCGAGAATAGCATATTCTAGGGGAATGACAATAGGTCAAAAATGTAATTTTCAAAAGTATGGTATTAGATCTAAAACTATAGGGGGACGGCATGAAGCCTGTGGAAAATGTCAATGGTACGCATGCACCATTAAAGGTGAATCATGGCAGGTAGGGACATTATTTTAAGATCTACAATAGATACAAATTGCAATACGGAAGATGTTATATATGCTATAGTATGCCCCTGTGACCTTGTATATATTGGCCACACAAATAGAAAGGTGCGGGTAAGATTAACCGAACATAAATCACGGATTATGAATGGGGTTAGTTTAGCCCCTCTAGTGGGACATTGGCTCACACATAAGCATACTATTGAGGAGATCTGATGGCGTGTTCTTGCTAAGGTTAGTGGGAGGGATGGAGGAAAAGATCAGGCAAAATTAAATGAAATTGAACAACATTATATTTTTACACTTGGTACGGTAGAGCCTAGGGGTTTAAACAGTGAAATCGAATGGGCAACTGTAATTGGATGAATGGAGAGCAAATGAGAGTCGGGGACACAGGGGGGGTGAACATTAGTAAGAGTTGGTGGGAGGATTTAAATCCGGGGAATAGACGCTGCCGCCATCTTTCTCATATACCAGCAACTGAGTCGGATGACAATAGCCATCTCGGTGAGCAAATTTGATAATATATAATAAGAAGTGGAGCTAAAGACAAGGGGGAAGAGAGGTGGACATGAGAGATTGTCCTTAACTTTTGTTCCCTTTATTTTTGCTTACTTAGGGGGACCCTTGACACAGCTCGTTTTTGGGCAAAACATGTCGGGTCTGACTCCCAGACGTTGGCTGTACATTGCATTGAGCTAAATGCCAAAGCTAAGTACAAAGCACTTTATCTAAAGCCAAATACTAAGCACTTTATATTTATATGTTTATATATTTAAAAGAGGATATTTATTCTTGATTGAGAAACTAAACAGTTTGATAGAGAAGATATAAAAATGGATGGCCAATGATGAGGCACCACGTAATGCTTCCCGCAGTTTCAAAGTTAACATAGCGGAGGAGTGGTGGGGCTGAGGCTTCCAAGGAGAGTGAAATGATTGAGTTATCTGGATATTTTGAGTTTTGAATACATATGGCCAAAGGGAGTAGGCAGGGAGTGCACTAGATGTGGTGTATTTAGATTTTGTCAAAGCCTTTGACAGTGTAAATAAATTGAGTGATGTTGGGATGTTTCCCAATGTGACAGGCTGGGTCAGTAAATGGTTAAGTGGAAGACAGCAGAGGGTAGTAGTCACTGAAGATTGCTCTGAGGAAAGGGATGTTACCTGTAGTATGCCTCAAGGTTCTGTTCTTGGGCCTGTTCTTTTTAACATTTTTATAAACAATATTGCTAAAGGGCTGTTAGGTAAGATTTGCTTCTTTGCGGATGATACCAAAATCTGCAATGGAGTAGACACCCCAGATGGTGTGAATAACATGAAGAAAGATCTAGCGAAGCTTGAAGAATAGTCTGAAATTTGGCAGCTAAAATTTAATGCTAAGAAATGCAAGGTCATGCATTTGGGCTGCAAAAACCCAAAGGAATCATACAGTTTAGGGCAGTGATGGCGAACCTTTTAGAGCCCAAGTGCCCAAACTGCAACTCAAAACCCACTTATTTATCGCAAAGTGCCAGCACGGCAATTTAACCTGAATACTGAGGTTTTAGTTTAGAAAAAACAACTCGTACATTAACATATTTTGTCTTAAAAGAAAAACACAATAAAAGAGCTTTCAATTATACAAACACAACATTTTTTTAAAAATGAAGCACCCAATACCTATACCTAAAATAGTTAACACGAAAGAAATGGATATTCCCTGAATCAACAATCTGTTTCCCTATGCTAGGCCACGCTGTGCGCTATGGTCCCCTCCAAACTAGCTCCTCTCCAACCCCACCATGGGAATCACCTTTTCCACAGACTCAACAGGCTGCTGTCTGCACCACACCCTCATGTTGCATGTGAGCCGCCCGGCTTACCCCAGACAGGGGAAGGGGGAAGCACTCCCATTGGGCTGCTGGGCAGAAGGGTGGGTGATGTGAGAAATGTCCTCAGGCGCGCATGGAAAAGGGGAGGGGAGCAGCCCGGCCCCACGTCCCTCTGGCTTTCTAATAACAAACTCTGGCGACCTTTGTGCTGGGGCAACAGTGCGCATGCCCACAGAGAGGGCTCTGAGTGCCACCTCTGGCATGCATGCCATAGGTTCGCCACCACTGGTTTAGGGGGTAAAGAACTAGGATTGCCAGACGTCTGGCTTTCCTAGACTTGTCCTCCTTTTGAAGACTTGTAAGGGGATCCGGATGGCTTTTCAAAACCTTGCACTTTGTCATGGTTTTGAAAATCTTTCGATGTCAGGACGGCATCCGCAAATGTGTAGATGCAACATGGTGATGTCACGCACTGTCATCGTGCGTCACCAGGCTGGGACGGTCCCAAGCAGTTATGGCCACGAGAGTCCAGAACACATGGAGCAGACCGAGCAGCTAATCAGTTCCCAAGTGGAGTGGTGGATCAAGTAACAAAAAAAAACACCTAGATTGATTCAAACTTAAAGTACTTTAGTCCTTCAGGAACTCCAATTTTCAGAGAAAACTCAAGATAACATACATGGTTCAAAAGGGAAACTTGGCTTTCAAAAATATATTCCAAAATGGCCTCCCTTGGGCCTGTGTCCCTTCAGGTCCACTCAAACGTCTTACACCAGGAAATGCTTGCAACCCTAGTACTATATTCAACTGGTTCAAAAATACTTTCCCACAGTTTCTATTCAAAATTATCACTGGCAGCATCAGACTGGATCTTGCCTCTGAGCTCTTCAGACAGCAGAGCTTAGGACAGAAGGGACTTTCTCCCACAGCGATCGTTGGTTGTGGTCCCTCCCCAACAGGACCCACAATCCAGTCAAAAAGAAACCAAAAAGGGAAAAATATCCAAAAAACACCCCCACTGCCAGGGCTGTGCAGTGCAAACTTCCACAGCCTAGAAAAATTCAGGTTTTTTTCAAAAGAAATTTGCAAAACCTTCACATGGCATTAAGGCTCTAAAGTAAACTTCCCCAACTTGAAGTTACTTGGACAGCCAGCCCCTTTACTTCTTTAGCAAAAAAGCAAACTGTTTCAACTTCTAAGTTTGCTATTTGGCAAAAGCCCAGCATAACTTCAGCTGAAACACAATCAGTTTCCATGTCACACAGGTCAGTTTCAGTATTTCCCACATTAAAGTCCATGACTTCTTCAGGTTCTAAATACTCTTCATTCACAGAAGTTTCACTCATGAAATCTTGCAACATTTCAGAATCAAAAGAATTAGATCTGACCTATGTGTTCTGTTGAGGTATGCTGCTTCGAGTCCTAGAAACTGGTCTTCCTTTGATACACTGTTTCCTCTCCAGCTTGGGTTGGTTCAGTGGCTGCCTCCCTTCTGATTACTGCTGCTGGCCCTTATAAGCCTCAGGATAATGAGCTGCCAGTGTTGCTTGTTCCTGGCTAAAATGGAGACTAGAAGGTTCTTGGTGTTGCCTTGAACTGGGTCCCCCATGAATGTTATGAGTTGCCTTGTAAACATTCCCCCTAGGAACACTATTCCCAGCACTACTAGTTCCACCTGCACATTGTTTCCCCTTTCTTAATTCAGGTGAAAACAAATAGGTATTTTCCTGCTCACAACTAAACCTTCCATGCCTGGCTCTAGATCTGGATTAAAGTGTTGGTAGCGTTCTTCCACTTTGGGACAGTATTTTCCCTTGCCTAGCCCTGGGCACAGGCGTTTTCTTACCACCCATCTCAGTCATAGGGTCTACTCCAGACATGGGCAAATCCAGTCATCGAGGGCCGGAATCCAATCAGGTTTTCAGATTTCCCCAATGAATATTCATGAGATCTATTTGCATGCACTGCTTTCAATGCATATTTATTGGGGAAATCCTGAAAACCCAATTGGATTCCGGCCCTTGAGGACCGGAGTTGCTCATGTCTGGTCTACCCTGTGACAGCGCACACAAGCTATGCCTTTGCATTGCATCCACGCATGTGTGGATGCCATTCTGACGCACAAACAGGTTAATGGGGTAGGGCTGGAGCAGAATGGGGTGGGATGCGGGCGGAACTGGGTGGGCATGGAAAATCTGGTAACCCTATGAAGAACTTATGTGCACAACAGAAGAGCGGGACTTGGGTGTGATTGTATGTGATGATCTTAAGGTGGCCAAACAGGTTGAAAAGGTGATGGTGAAAGCTAGAAGATGCTAGGGTTTATAGAAAGAGGTATGGCCAGTAGGAAAAAGGAGGTATTGATGCCCCTGTATAAGACTCTGAAGAGACCTCATTTAGAATATTGTATACAATTCTGGAGACCGCACCTTCAAAAAGATATAAAAAGGATGGAGTCATTCCTGAGGAAGACTACTAAAATGGTGTGCGGTCTTCATCATAAGGAGTATGGGGATAGACTTAAAGATCTCAATATATATACATTAGAGGAAAGTTGGGAGAAGGGAGATATGATAGAGATGTTTAAATACCTATGTGGCATAAATGCGCATGAGTCGAGTCTCTTTCAATTGAAAGAAAGCTCTGGAATGAGAGGGCATAGGATGAAGTTAAGAGATAATAGGCTCCGGAGTAATGTAAGGAAATACTTTTTTTACAGAAAGGGTGGTAGGTGTGTGGGGTAGTCTCCCAGAAGAAGTGGTGGAGACAGAGACTGTGTCTGAATTCAAGAAAGTGTTAGTTTAGGCATGTCGGATCTCTTAGAAAGAGAAAGAGATAATGGTTACTGCGAATGGGCAGACTAGACAGGCCATTTGGCCTTTATCTGCCATCATGTTTTTATGTTTCTACTTGCAGGGAAGTTGGAAAGAATGCAAAAGTATTTTATTCACATTAACACAATTCCACCTCTGATGGGGAATAAAACCAATGCAAATGAGCAGTACTCATTTCCATGGCAGTAGATATTAAAAAGAAAAGAGGACATTTTTCTAGCTTTGGATCCTTTAAGCCTGGTATATAATCAGCTGGTTTCAGAGCAGAGAAGAGGGGAACCATTACTTACCTGTATCAAATTATAGATGATGATACTCTGCCAATTTACTCTCAGCTGCGTTCTGATTATGGGTGGTTTCATTTAGACATTTTTTTCATATCTACAGTTAAAATATTAAGTATCCTCACTGAACTCCAATTTTTTATGTTCAAAAATTTATGAGACTCAGTCAGAGGTATTTTGGCTCGAGGCTCAGTTAATAGAACCTTTAAAATATTTTAGACTTCGTTGTTGGAATTTTCTCCTCTCATAGATTATGATAAAGTGACCTATGTTTGGAATATTGAATTACAAATACATTTGCAAGGAACTCATATTAAGTGGTTTTTTTTTTTTTGCAATCATTGCATAAATTATTACCTGGGGGCTGGTCTCAGCGTGGCTGCACTTTTCAAGGCTGTATTATTTGTATATGGACTATACACGTGGGTGTTTACCCATGGATGAATAAGAAGAGTAATATTCGAAAAAGCAGACAGGTGGGGAAGAAAGTGCTATTTAATTTATCCACGAGTTGTTCTTCATCAGACACAGAGGAGAAACAAAGTTCTAAAGAGTCTGATAAAGTTAGGCCAGCTGACTTCCAGCCTATACTATTGGAATCTTTTTTACGTTTACCAGCACAACAACCAGGGGAAGTGGTGGAAGTAGAAGATCCGGTTGTCAAACCCAAGATCAACAGGACCAAGAAATTGGCCTGCAAATAAACACAGGAGTGTTTAATTTGTCATCGCGAATGCTCACTTATAGTGAGGAGGATCTCTTGGCCAAAGCCTGTCGTTTGTGCCATCAAATAAATATGATGCGTTTCAAATTCAAGCTTCCCTTCATAGGTTTTTTCGTGTGCTGAGACTGAAAACCTTATTTTCTGAAAAGTCACCGTCACCTGCAGAAACTGTGGATTTACCCAGGGTTTTGAAAATTAAATCGAAGTGGATGCCCCTTGGAGCTCCAGACCCCTCCATGGTTGCTTTTGAAAAACTGGTTTTGAATTACATTTCCTTGTTGGAGTCTTCACAGATGAAGAGTAGATCTAATTTGTCTATTCATCAATTCAGCATTCTTCGTTCATTGCAGCAGGACTCCTCTATCATTATCCTCCGTGCTGATAAAGGCGGTGGAATAATGATACAGGATTATAATAAATATTGGGATGAAGCTATGCATCAGTTACGAAATTTAGAGTTTTACAAAGAAATACCCCAGGATCCCACTAAAGAAATTAAGGGTTTGGTTGATGGTGTGTTGAATAAGGCAAGGGATAAGGCATTGATATCTGGTAGAGAATATAAATGTTTATGTGTAGATTTTCCTGAAGTACCTTGCATTTACTTTACCCCTAAAATTCACAAGTCCCTCACTAGCCCTCCGGGCCGCCCTATTGTGGCTGGCATTGGGTCTGTGTTGGAACCATTATCTAAGTACGTAGATAGTTTTATACAAGAACAAGTGTTTATGGCTAGATCTTATATATGTGATTCTTCTCACTTTCTTCAGTGCTTAAAATAATGCGAGGGTAAAGAATGTAGGTTTTTGGTTACAGCTGATATTACTGTTTGTATACGAATATTCCGCAGCAGGTGGCCTTAGCCATTATCAAATGAACAGTGAGTGATCTTGATATTTCGGTGTGCAAAAAAGAATTGGTGGGGGAATTAGCTGAATTTATTATTAGGCATAATTATTTTAAGTTTGAAAATAAATACTTTATACAAACTAAAGGGGTGGCGATGGGGGCCACTGTGGCCCCTTCGGTTGCGTGCCTCTATATGTCTCAGTATGAGGAACATATGTATAGATCGCAATGGTTCAGTAGAGTGGGCTTATGGAGAAGGTTTATTGATAAAATAACACTAGAACCAAGACTTCTCAGAGTAAATATCCAAAGGAGAATTAAGATGAAGTTCAGATACAATAAAGTAAATGCCTTTATACATACACTCAGATATGTGTAATCCGACCAAAAGCCGTGGCTCCTATAGCCGAACCCACCGTCCCTCTGTATGACTATAACACCGTCCCTGTGTATGACTATAATGTGTATGAATATAGCATTATAGTCATACACCATCACTGTGTATGACTATAATGCTAATAATATTGGAGTGCTTAGAAGTGACTTTTTCAACTTCATGTAAAAAATTTTTCGTCTACATCACCTAGCAACTATTTCTTTGGCATTTGAAACTACCAACACCTCTTTTGGGTTCCTTGAAAAAGACCCCCAAAACATGGTCCATGTCGGGACCTATTAATACCCTTTAAGTTAAGTAGGAATTGTTTTTCCTTTTATTGCCACTGAAAAATACTTTTATTATTTAAGAAGCACCCCAATATTATTAGCATTATAGTCATATACAGTGATGGGACGGTGGGTTCGGCTATAGGAGCCACGGCTCTTGGTCGGATTACACATATCTGAGTGTATGTATAAATGCATTTACTTTATTGTATCTGAACTTCATCTTACTTCTTTGGATATTTACTTTGAGAAGTCTTGGTTCTAGTGTTATTTTGTCATTGAGTTTGACCTCTCAGCCCTGCATTCTTTCAGACCGTTTTCCTCACCACCTACCATTTTTGACTTAGAAGGTTTATTGATGACATCTTTTTTGTCTGGAATGGGGAGCGTGATGAATTAGAAGTGTTTCTTGAAGAACTTAACCAAGTAGATTTTAATATTCAGTTAACGTTCACGGTAAGCCGTGATATTATATCCTTTTTTGGATATACAAGTTATGAAATCAAGTACAAATTCGGTGGTGAAATATGAGACTACTTTGTTCAGGAATCCCTCATATCGCAACACGCTCCTTCATAACAGCAGTTTTCACCCTAAACCTCTGCGGGATAGCATCCTGGTGGGGCAATTTTTGAGATTGCGGAAGGTTTGCTCTGGCGACTCTGATTTTCACCAGCAGGCTACGCGAATGAGGTTGTGAAACAAGCTTGGAAAAGAGCCCGCAACTGTCAGAGAAAATGGTTATTCCATTCTCAGGAACGTAGGGACGAAAGGGCCATGGTTTGCGTGTTACCATTTTTTTGCCAAAGTTCTCAGGTTAAGCAGATAATCCTTAGGCACTGGTCAGTGTTGCAGATACATGATGGTATGAAAGAAGCCCCTCGGTTTGCTTTCACACGTAGTTGCAATTTGGCTGAGATTCTTAAACACAGGGACCCCATGGGTGTTGCTAGGTCCCCATGGGTGTTGTGGACGATGCGTGTATTGCCCGCATGTTCTGGACACTGACCAGTTGTGTATTACAAGATCTGGAGGTAAAAGATTTCATTTATACACTGGGAAAAACTGCCTTTCCCGGGGAGTAGTATATTGTATAATGTGCCCCTGTGGGATGTACTATATTGGTCATACTAGGCGAGTGGTCAAAGTGCGGATAGCAGAGCATTTGAGCAACATTCGCTGTAAACGGAAGTCAGCTCCCCTAGTTAGTTATTGGCTAGAAATGCAACACACGATTGAAGATGTTAGATATACAGTGCTGCTTCATGCTAATAAAGATACAGGGAATGTGTCCCAGTATCTGTTATATCGAGAACATAGATTTATATTTCAGTGGCATACTTTGGCCCCAGTAGGGTTAAACAGTGAAATTGACTGGTTTCAGATTTAGCTGTCAGATGTGCGAACTCTGATGGAGTGACGTCATTCAGGACGTTTGCAATGGGGAGTATATTTAGGGGGCATGGCCTGCTTGTGAGTTTTGCGACGCCAGAACGTTCTGTGGGCTGGACATAAGAAGTTGCTTTCCTGGTAAGCCGGCATTAAGATTTGATAAAAGTAGAATTTGTAGTAGAATTGGATTTACTATGTAAGAGCTGTGCGTTTGGTGAACTTTGAGTGGTATGATGAGTTGGGTGAGTGATTTGGTTTATTTTGTTTTATAGTTTTCCTCCTGATGAAGCCAACCGGTGAAACCTGGGTTGGGGGGTCGGTGAAATTGTATCTGGTTCAGTTAAGGTGATTAAGGAGCAGCTGTAACGACTACACCACCACCATACTAAGATAAGTTGTCTTGTTTTGTTCCTTTTTTTGGAGCTGTTGATATAGTGGGAGAGACTGTGAACATACAATGATGGTCTCTATACACAGCTTCTCCGTGACTTTTCACTGGGATATAGTTGTGGGTCTGAGTGTTCACCATTAAGCACATTTGATTATAATGTGTAGTCTATTTTTATATAGAGAGATTTGTAGATTGTGGACAGGTGATTAATATAAGTTGTGTATTATTTGTTCCCCAGATGAGCCAAACATTTGTGAAACAAGGTCGCTTGTTGGGAAGATTGAGGAAGACACGACAGTGTTGGAGCTCAAGTCGTCTTTTGTCAGCTAAGTCCTTGAACATGCCTCTGGGTGACTTTGCCCTTTTCTAAACCTGAGCTGTTTTGTGAGGGAGATTTTTTGCCAGTGAAAGTATCCAAAGCAGTTTTGATTTGTACCTTTTAGTTCTCCACTGCTACATTAGTCTGAGGCTTTTTCTCCCTCTTTTTGGGTACATGCTGGGTTTGAAGAGGGGGCTACCTCGGTGCCACAATCACCCAACATTGTGACTCATTATATGAACATATTATATGTTGTGCGTCCTCGTATAATTTGTTAGGCAGATTGATCGGCTTTAGAGCGATAAATCCCTGGAACCAGATGGCATCCATCTGAGGGTCATCAAGGAACTGAAAGGGACCATAGCTGAACTGCTTCAACTAATAGCCAATCTGTCGATCAAATCAGGCAAGATTCCGGAAGACTGGAAGGTGGCGAATGTTATGCCGATCTTCAAGAAAGGTTCGAGGGGAGATCCAGGAAACTACAGACCGATGAGTCTGACCTCTTTACTGGGAAAGATGGTAGAGTCACTGATAAAGGACCACATCATTGATCACCTTGACGGACACGAGCTGATGAGGACCAGTCAGTAAAGTTTTAGCAAAGGCAGATCGTGTATGATGAACTTGCACTTCTTTGAGGGAGTAAACAGGCAGATAAACAAGGGCAATCCGGCCAACATTGTATATCTGGATTTTCAGAAGGTGTTTGACAAGGTTCCACATGAACGACTACTTTGAAAAATTGCAAGCCATGGAATCGAGGGTGAAATACTCACGTGGATTAAAAACTGGCTGGAACATAGGAAACAGAGAGTGGGGATAAATGGACAATACTTGGACTGGAAGAACGTCACCAGTGGGGTGCCGCAGGGCTCGGTGCTTGGACCCGTGCTCTTCAACATCTTTATAAACAATCTGGACATTGTGAGAGGAGGAGGAAGATGGAAAGAAGAAGAATCATGGAAAGTTCTGGTATAGAAAATCCTTGTAAGTCCTGGTATAAAACAGGTGAAGTAGGATAAGAAGAAACTAGAGCTCACAGAAACACCCCCCCCCCCCCCCTTCTCTCTCTCCCTGCAACTGATATCTATTTCTGCAACTGATAAAAACAGTAGATTAACTGTGAAAATATATTTCACACCATTTACCAGAGGCATACAAGGATGGGGAAATACCCTGTTTTTAAGTTAAGTTAGCTACTGTGTCAGTGAAACTTGAAACAACAGGTCCTAATGCTGAGGTTTGGCACCAGGGCCGCACCCAACCGGATATCATGCAAAGATAAACACAGCCCATGGTCAGAAGATAGAATTCTCAAGAATTATCATCTAATAACATATGCCAGAAATGTGTTAGGACACCACAGCCGGGGGGGTGGTTTGATGCTCGGAATTGCTTATATGGTATAGGGAAGGGGCATTTACGGGAAAAGGTTAGGTCTTACGGTAAACAGAGCAAACGTATAACATGACGCAAATAAACAAGCCAATAAATGAATCTAGTTAGGTAGTGATGCATAGGAAAATAGCCAATAAAGATGTATCATGTGATTTAGGCCACCAAGAAATGTATAAAATCAGGCCTGTAGGAGGAAGTAAGCAGAACAGACATCAGTGGATCCTCAGGCCTGAAGATCACCTTCTGTTACTTTATATGCTGAATGCTTTATTTCTGTAAGCTGTTATTGACTGGCTAAATAAATACATACTTATTGAAATCAGTATATAGAGTGTGAGGTCTCCTTTGAGGTAGGCCTAGACAGTGGCCTACTTCAGTGGTGACCCTCGACTGTGTAGAGGGGATAAAGACACGCGCCTTAAGCGACCTCACTGGATTGCAGGCCTATTCTCTGCTTATCAGATTGCCTCTCCATTACTTTTGGTCAAAAGTTCGCTTCTGGGTTTTACGTTTTACCTATGCATTGTCTGTACCTAAACTTCATTCTTTTCTTGCAGATTTGCTGGCTTGTCCTTCGTATCTTACTCGCCCTTTCATACCGTTTCTTTCCTTTCTAGCTTAAAAACCAGCAATGGAACATGGTCGGCCCTAAACACCGGTTTCTCCTTCCTTACTAATCTTGTTTGTCTTTCCTCTCATAGGCCCAGTGGCGTCAACTTTGGATGATCCCGGACCCTGGAGCAGGATTCTACATTGATTTGCCCGGGACCGGGCTCTTATCCTCAGTTATCCTACTGGTCCTGCACAGACTGGCCGGAAACGTAGTCAGGATAAAGTTCAGGAATAAGGGATAAGTTCACGACTGGCGGGAAACATAGTCAGGATATAGTTCAGGAGTCAGGATATATTCAGGGCTGGCGGGAAGCGTAGTCAGCATATATAAACGAAGTCGGCATAACATAATAACTGGCGGATAGCGCAGCCAGAATAGAACCAAGAAGAGTGACTAGGAAAACATAGATATAGTTCAACGCAGCCGTATTGTCACCTATTAACACTTCCCTTTTATATACCTTCTTGTTTACTCTCCTTTAATTTTTCTTTTTGGTGCAGACTCTGATTCGATTGCTGGTTGAATTCTTTCCTCTACTCGGCCAATGCCCGGCCTTCCATTCTTCCATACTATTCTCCTTAGGTTCATTACAGATCATGTTAGCTTTGCTCAGAGACATGAAGATCCCAGTTGCCAATACGAACAACTCGGTTGTCGTGTTTGTTGCCGTTTGCCCTCTTGTCCTGATCCACAAGATTGTACAGCCTTTGGTGCCTGTACTATCAATGCAGCCCATAAGAATGTTTTGGACGGCTTTGTCCGTCCTTGGCCCTCCATCTATAAGCAGCCTACGATAGATGTCACTGTCCGCACAAATCCCTTACCCCCTGCAACCGCCATTACACCTCAGGCTCCACCTGCTGAAACTGCCGTACTCCCTACGACCGTCCTTACACCTCCGACTCCAACTGCTGAATCCCTGCCAGCCCGCAAAGTCCCTCAAGGGGGCCCCTTAGGAGCCCCCCCTTGATATACAATACCCTTCGGTCTAGTGACCCTTTACAGGCCAGCGAACTTCGGCGGGAGCGCTCTATAGGAACATCGCCCCCTTCCCAAACACCTACCATAGACCTTCATGCCCCCGCAGCCACACCTGAGGTTCACGGTGCTGTGGCTACACCCCAGGCATCCCTGATCCTCCCAGGCTCCCCTGTTCTTACCCGCTTAAGCACACAGCCCATTAAAAAGGCATGCTATACCGATCTGACAGAAGCTTCTGAAACATGGTACAAATCTCCTCCTACCGAGCAGTCTGTCCCCACCAACATCCTGACCCCCCAAACCTCACCATCCATGTCTGACAGTATGTCAGCCACTCCCCAGCACGCCTCGCCCTCCATTTCTACTCCTCAACCTCCTACCCTCACTCCACACCCCCTCCACTCTCCTTCTGTACCATCTCTTACTCCACCTTCCTCCACTCCTCGCCCTACAACTCCCTTTACTCCCGACTGGAAGCTTGCATCCTGTCCCGCCCCTGTTGACTGTGCCCTTAATGCTGGCTGCAGTGGCCGAGCTTTTCATATCAGCTACGTCCAGCGTCATAAGGCTTCCAACTGTCAGTGTCAGTATTGCCGGGTGTGCTTAGGCCTTCCCTCCTGCCCAAACCCCCAAGACTATACTACCTATGGAACCTGTATTCATCTTCACCCACATATTAGCCTTTCCACTGGGCGCTCACGACCTTTTCCAGCCCCCCTCCGACCGCTGCTGTTTTCTGAATATGTTCCTCCCGTCCCCCTCGGACCACTGACTTCTGACCTAGCAGGAACATACTACAAATCTTGCCTTACCCCAAAACAGATAATCGCTCAGCAGGAGCACTCTACTCATTATGTCCACCCATGGCTTGACAATCTTGCTGGTTGGACAGAGTCCTGTGCTCCCCAACTTAACCCCTTTCCCCGAGAGGGCTCCTTTGAAACAAAACATATGAATACAGCCTATTTATGCATTCGCCAGGGCTTCCCGGATTCAGGTTGGGATTTACAATACATGAAAGATGGTCTCAAAATCTGGGAAAAATATGAGCGGAAATTTTATGGCCAACCAGCTGAATCCCCTACCAATGCCACTCCATGGCTGCACTTGTTACCCATTACTACAAATTCCACTCCTACAAATTCCACTCCTGCTACTTCTCCTACTTCTTCTACTCCTCCTACTTCATCTACTTCTCCTACTTCTCCTACCCCCACACTGCAGGCCCCCCTCATTACTAAACAAACACATGCAGGCTCCACTAAAACTGAATATGATGCTTGGAGCTTTGCCGATAAACTTTCTATCAAAGCCCAACTTCCTCCTCTGTTGGCGGGTGCGTCCCCGTGGATTTCTAAATTTGAGCAAATTACCTCCCAATGGGAACTTGCCTTGGGGGACGTCCGCTCCCTGTTAGTTGAATGTGTTTACAAGGTGACTACAGATATTTTTGCAGACGCAGGCATTGCTAATTATACCATTGATGTTAAAAATTTTGACGGGGACCGTTTTAATAATTATAGGTCCTCTATCTGGAAAGCCCTTCGCGCTCACTATCCCGATGAGAAGGATATGTCTCAGCTTACCTCAATGCAGTATAGGGCTGGCTCTGACATATATGCTTTCATTCGGGATTTTGAGGACAAATGGGAACTACAAATTGGGGATCTTTGTTCTAAGGAAAAGATTAAAGGCCTAGCCTTTCAAACATTGCGTGGCACTATGCCTAAGGCCATACAAACCAAACTGGACGGTGTTGTGGGTATGGCCGGTAAGCCCTGGTCTGAAATCATTACACATATTATTCATTACTCCCAACTTTTAGCCGATGCAGAAACCAAAGAGCAGAAAGAATTACTCCAATTACAAAAAAAGGCTTTAACGTCCCAGATTCAGTCCCAGTCTCAACCTGTGCCCACACCTGCACCTTGTCGCACCCCCGGTACCGAGTAGTCAGAATGGCTACCGGGAGGTGTGCAAAACACAGTCCCTGGCGTGCCTTCACGGGTTGAAGGCCCTGCTGGTGTTAATATGAGGAGCAAAAATAAAGTTCAGCACAGCCTGGTTCTCCTCAAAATAATAAGTCTTTAATGCCTAACCCAGCTTCCTTCAGCCAGGTGGCTAATGCTTCAAAGGTAAAGGCAAAAACAAAAGAAACAAATGCAAACAGGACTTAGTCCTACATAAGACTGCACTCAGCCTTTCCTCAGGTAAGTATTACAGTCCTTATTCAGCTTGTTCACAAAAGAAAAGAACAACTGCAAAAACAGGAGTGGATCAACTAGCACAGTCTTTGTAGCAGTCAATCATAAACGTTCATTGCCTTCAATAAAGCACACTGTAGTTGCCTAGCTTCAATCAGGCCTCTTCAACCAGCTTCAATTAACTGGTGGAGATGGGGAATTGCTGAATCCACAATTAAACGCTGCCAATACTGGCCCCACAATCCCAGCCCAAGGATCTTCTGTGGATTCTCCCCTCAATTCCCACTAACATTCAGTGGCACAGTTCTCCAAACAGAGGAAAGAAAAACAAAACATACTTCCTCTGAAATATTGCACAGTCCCTCAGTAGTGAGCTTGGTAATGCTCACTCTCCCAGCACAAGTCTCAGCATTCAAAAAACAAAACACAGTCAGCAATCCAAAAAGCCAAAATCAAATTTAGCTTAGTTCCATGGGCGCTTCCTCAGGTTCCAGGTAAGTGTCCATAGGTTCCTCAGACTGAGAGCAGACCGGCTGGTTCATCAAGGGGACAGCTTCCAAGTCTTCCATCTCGATCTCATTTGTTGGCCAATAGTCTCCTTCCACTGCTGGATCCAGACTGACTCTTCCAAGCTTGCTCTGCTGGCTTTGACCAGACCTGAGAAAGCCACGCCCTAACCTGAGTGGGGGATGGGCTGGCTTTTGCTGAGTCTTCTGCTGCTGCTCAATTAGCTTCAGCAGCTGAGTGCTAGCCTGATTAAGAGCCTGCCTACTAGGGTGCATTTTGCTAGGGGCTGCTTTAGACTTAGGGAAGTTACTAACCTCATCCTGCTTCCCCTCCCCCCAGGGCTCCTGCTCTTGGGCACTTTCATAAGGGCTAGAGTTTTGCTGTCTGCTGCTGGAAGGGCTGCCACATTGATCAGCTCTCCTAAAGCTTAGGGGTTTTTGTCTTTTGCCTGGTACAAACCTAACTTCAGTGCCGGGTTTGTGACAACCTTCACAGCCTCCTACCCCAACGGCACCCGATGCAGTCTCTCAGATGAAGCAGGCTGTCCGCCTTGCTCAGCAAGAGGCCATTCAGCTTGCTCACATTCAATGGGCTCACCCTATTTCCCCCTGGCAGCCCCAGCCTGCTCCCGTTTCTGCCCCTCGGGGTATGCGCGGCGTAGGGCGTAGCGGTTTCTCCCAACCTCGAGATCGATCCCAGGTCCAGTGTTGGACCTGCAATAAACATGGCCATAGCTATTCTGAGTGTTGCGCCCCCTTCACACGGGGCGTAAGGGGAGGGGCCCGTGGCCGATGTCGGCCTACTCCCTCTACTACTGCTTCTAATTCCGCCTCTCCTCACCCTTTCTCTTTTCCCTACCCTTATGCTCCCCCGCAACCATGGCAAAACCTCACCGAGCCTTTTGTTCCTGAACCCTCACCTGACTCCCTATGACTAGCCCACTATGTTCACATTTCTGTTTCCAACCACACTGAGCCTATCAAGCTGGTACAAATCGGTGACCAAACCAACATCCCCTTTATTGTTGACACCGGTGCCACATTAACCTCCATAAACTTCATCCCTCCCCACTATCCTGTTTCCACCCGGACTGTCCCAACAATTGGTATTGAGGGGGCAGCCCAGCAGCATCACATCATTCCTGATGTGTTATTGATCATTGATGGCCAAGTTGTACTGTCTGATATTCTGTATGTTTCCTCCTGTCCTGTAAACCTCCTGGGCCGTGATGTGCTTTCAAAAATCAAGGCCATCATCACCTTCGTAGGTTTTCATCACTCTGCACCCACATTTGATCCTGCTACCCGATATGGTTGCATTACAAGTGTGTCTGGGGTCAAGCTTATCCTTAAAGACCCTACCACCGGTCCTACCATTCCTCAATACCCCTTAAAGCCGGATGCTTTACAAGGTATCCGCGCTTTAATTCAGGAACTCTTGGACAATGATATCATCGAGCCCACTGAATCCCCCTGGAACACTCCCCTTTTTCCCATTCGCAAAGCGGATGGAAAATCCTGGCGCCTGGTACACGATCTGCGTGGTTTAAATCGCCTCTTACAACAAGAATTCCCAGTAGTCCTGAAAGGTCACTTGGACACACAATGTCAGAGGCGTGAAGAAAGTACAAGTTTTATTCACAGCATGCATGCTGGACCCCTGAGCTCCAAGATGGCTCAGAAGTGCCGAAACCAGGAAGTTACAGAGATATTTATTCATTTTTCTGGCTATACAACTGAATTCTAGAAAAAGCTTTTCACGTGTTACTTTTCTTAACACTCATTGGTTCTAAGCTCACACTAGCAGGTCACTAGCAGGACATTTATCTAACTCTTGCAGTTAAATGTACAGAAGGGCAGGGTACATCATGGCTCAAACTCTTATCTATTCAGCTTACAATGTGGTAAGGTAGGGACATACATTTTAGGCAGATGAAGTAAATAGATTATACACTTTCTTCAGCTATGTAGACCAGAGCAATATTTTAAACAACAGTTAACCATTTCATGACCCTACATTCCCCCCTTTCAGGCTGGTGTACCTAAGGAGCCAAGCCTGACAAAATAAAGTTAGGGGTCAGGAAAGTTGGGGTTCCCAGTGGGTAAGGGACGATACTGGGAGAGGGCCAATGCAGCAGTGGAACGTTTGACAGCAGAGTCCATAGTTCAGTGGAGCAGCTTTATGGCTATGGGGACCACACAGGGCAGGCAGCAAAGGAGCAGAGAAGACAGGGCGGCAACCAGCAAGATGATCTTCAATGCTGAACCAGAGGGCAACTAGGAGCTGAAGGTACCAGAGATCCAGTCTGCAGTAAGATCACGTCAGGTCTGGTCAGGAACATGAGCCAGTTTGGTGATACGATCCACAACGTCCTCGATCATTTTACTCAAGTTCAAGGCAGCAGTTGGAGAGGTTGAATTTACCACAGGCACAGCAGCTAGTAAATAGTCCAAAGCTAGACGATTCTGATAAATAGCAGTGCGCATTTTAGCATTCGCTCTGCCAATGGTACTCAAAGCTCAGGAGGTCTCATTGGTTATCAGTTTGAATATAGCTTGTAGACAAATAATGCAGTTCAGCATATAGATTGGGGTCCGATAGCCCCAGGTGTCATCCTCGGTCCATGTGGCAGGTCCATAAGCAGCAATGATCCGTTCTGCAGGCCATTCATCACCCCATTCACCTATTTTAAGGGAATTGGTGGAAGTAGACCGCTTTTGGCGACCTCTAGTGTTGAATACAGGGGCTCCCAGGTGTTCACCATTGGGAAGAAGCTGGGACGAATCATGCAAAGCACACATGTACCAGTCTAGTTAGCAGGCAATCAAGAGTAGGCAAACAGATCACAGAGCCAATATCAAATATCAGGAGCTGACTATCATTCATAGGAAGTTTCATTAAGCAGTGTCTGAAGGGCTGAAGACAGTGGGAAGCAACAATGGAGGTTCACAAGGTCCATCGTGAAGGTCGTGGACCTGACGTAAAAGTGAGGGTCTGTGAAGTCAGGTTTAACATGTCCAGCTGCTTTGCTTCCCATAGCCACTGTTCTCCCATACCAGTCCCTCCTTATACAAAACAATTGCTAACATTAAGAGTCTGACCTATAGTTTCAGCAAACTGTATAAACAGATTTCTAGTGATTACAGGATATTAGTATCTACTTTCATAATTTCATAAAACTGGGGAAACACCAAAGAGTGATGGACAGGAGCACATGAGCGGGATACAATTCGGACATATACATCAGTACCTGGGTCTCACCTTTTACCATCAATATACAATGCCATGCAGTCTCTGGCCTTCTGGACTTGGACATTGGCATTCCAGTTATATGGGTCAGTGATAGTGAAAACCATGGGATTACAGTAGCCTGTAGTACACAAGGGGCCAGAGTTAGGACCTATAGTAAGGGAAGCAGACGGGGTATTAGGGGGATATTTGTGTGGGTTATTGTAGGTGGCCCACAAGACACTTTCTCATAAAAGACAGGCTCCACCATTAGTGAAGGTTTCCTCATAAGGGCAGTTCTTAAAGGCATCAGGTTATAATAACACAGTTAATCTAGGGAGCCACACAAAACTGTATTAGGGGTAGTACCATGACCTTGAGAAACATCAAATAGCACACATGTATCACAATACAAAGACACCGGGCGAGTGGGGTCTACAATAAGAGTCTAGTTGATAAGTGGACCCTCAACATTATAAATGCAGATTTCCGCCCACTTTTAAACTTCATCACCAGTAGGTTGGAAACAGAAAATACCCTCAAATGTTTGACACTTTCTGTACTTAACTCCTTCATGCAAACAAACATCAGGCAAAGGGCTGCACATGTTAAGTACAAAATACAGAAGAAAGAAACATAAGTGAGGGCAACACAAATATCATATATATATATATATATATATATATATATATACTAACATAGGAAACTCATTTTTCTTTCAGGCACAACTTAGAAAACTTCAAACAGTTATACTCAAGACACTTGCTAAAGGCAGTGGTGAACCACAGGCAGTCAATTAAACTCAAGCACTTATAAAGAATTATATTCAGAACACCTGCTAAGTACAGTGGTAAATATTCAGAACTTTTGAGGTCTTAGAAAGCTTCAGCTGAAGATCCGTGTTGTAGTGGAACCAAGTTTCATGTCCGGACACCTTGACAACTGTAATAGAAGAAATTAGGACAGTAAAAGGACCTATCCACCTAGTTTTCAGGGGGTCTGACTTTCAAGTTTTAGCCATACTGTATTTCCAGGGACATACTCATGAACTTGTGTAGCTATCGATAGTGGGGCCCTTTCCAGGACCCATTTGTGGAGCTCTTAAAGGGCTTTAGCTAAAGACTGGACCTGACTCTGGAAGATATCTGATCCCAGAGTAGCAAAGGAACCAGGATCTGGGTTCACAATGGGTGGTTGCCGGCCGAACATGAGCTCAAATGGGGCTTAGATGGGATGCATCTAATCTGAAAAAGAACAGAAGGCAGCAGGACAGGCCAGGACAGATTAGTTTCTTCAATTCATTTTGTGAGAAGGGTCTTAAGAGTTCTGTTTATTCTTTCGACCTGACCAGAGCTCTCAGGATAGTAAGCAGCATATAATTTCTATTCAATTTGGAGGGCCTGAGCAATTTGTTGGACAACATTGGCAATGAAAGCAGGGCCATTGTCACTGCTTATAGAAACAGGGAGACCAAAGCACGGAATTATTCAGGTGTTTGGTTACATCCCTGGCGCGTTCAGTGCAAGTAAGGAAGGCTTTGACCCATCTAGTCAGGGTGTCTGTGAAGACTAGGAAGTGACTGAGGGAACGGGAAATGGGCATGTGGGTAAAATCTACAGACAAAACCTGCATCGGATATGTTCCAATAGGTTGGTATCCAAGAGGTGGCAGTCATCTGATTGGGAATTTTATTCTAGAACCGACAACACACTGTCGGACCATGTTCCGGACTAGCTGATCAAGGTGATTGATAAAGAAATGTCTCTTGAGAGTCATTTTCATAGCTGGTTCTCCAGAGTGCCAGATCATGGCATCTTTTGACAATCGTGAGGGCCAGGTGTTGAGGAATGAATATGAGGGTACCCACTGTGCTTGCATTTGAAGTATCAGTGTGTGGGTCTGGATTAGCACTTGAATTGGCGCATTTTGTATCCACCCCCCTTTCAGGACAGACTGGCCCAAAATAATGCATGCCAAAGTCTGTTCCTGAGAAGCGTACTGGGGTGTAAGGGAATCCAGAAAAGGAATGATTGTATACAGAGGGGCCGAAAGAGGGGGCAGAGACTGGCAGCTCGGGCTGTGCGGTCGGCAAGGGCATTGCCACGAGAGACAAGGTCCGTCACGCGTCTGTAAGCATGGAAGTGCATAACAGAAACATGTGAGGGTAGTTGTACGGCCTCAAGAAGGTCAAGAATGAGGGGAGCATGATGGATCAGGCGGCCGGAGGCTGTAATGAAACCTCGATATTTCCAGATGGCCCTATGGGAATGCAAGTTAAGGAAAGCATATTTGGAGTCAGTGTATATATTGCAAGACTGAGAGGCAGAGTGGCGCAGGGCAGAAGTGAGGGCATACAGCTCAGCTTCTTGGGCAGAAGGGCCAGAAGGCAGGGGCCTGAGTCAGAAGTTTTTGGAGGCAGCGAAAAGACCGCTCCTGAAGTTGGGTCCAGACAAAAGGGGCTGAGTCAGCGCCTTTGGTGGAATCATACAGAGGACGAGCAATAGTAGAGAAATCAGGGATCCAGATGGGACAGTATCCTGCAATACTGAGAAAGGTGCTCAGAGCCTTGCAGTTATCAGGGACAGGGAGACTACAGACAGCCTGGACACGGGTGTAGGAAGGGACCTGGATTTGAAAGCCAAGGTAGGTGACATGAGGAAGGCATACTTGAAATCAATGTAAATATGGCCACAGGAAAATTTAAAAGGCAGACTCACTATCTGAAAGACTCAGATAAATAATAATAATAACAGTTTATATACTGCAATACCGTGAAGAGCTATGTGGTTTACAAAAGATTAGAGAAGGTACAAAATAATTGAACCTAAGATGTCTACTAAAACATAAGAATTGTTCTCAATCCCTATTCTATATCAGGTTCCTACCCCAAAGAGCTGACTTGTAAAAATTAAGTAAAATGCAGTTCTGGATCCACCCACTAAGCAGGGTAGTCTGACACAAGCCTCTCTAAAGCAGCAGTCCCTTCACTATCAGCTGACTGGCAAAAATATTTACTTCAATACAAAAGCATTCCTAAAAATTACATTCTTACCTAAACTTACATGATTTATATACAGAAATACAAAACAAAGATTGGAATATACAGTAAGACTTTGGATTGCAAATAACTTGGTTTGCAAGTGTTCTATAAGAAAAGCAATGATTAAATTTTAACTTGCTATACCAGCAACGTCTTGCAATACACGTACATACAGTATAGAAGCATCACATTTTCACAACTGAGCCAATGGTTCCTCTCTATATGACGCTGCAGGAATGCAGTGACTGTTCCAAACGAGCAAGGGCTTGCAATACAAGTATGTATATTTTTGTACACTAGTGCCCTGGAATACAAGCATACTTCTGGAACAAATGCTCCCAAACCAAGGTTTTACTGTACTCACAAGTTTAAATATTGTTCATTTTTATTTTTTTTTACAATCAACATGGGTCTCAGTAGAGACTTACTCCCCCTTCCTACAGAATTTCACAAAGGAGAGAGAGTTGCTTAAAGATCAAAGAGATCAAATTACAGATGTAGTCCTTTTCAGAACTTTTAAATTTAGACAAATAACTACTAAATTTAGACAAAGAACTTCTTTTTAGCATGGAATATAAGTTCCAGAAATCATATTTTTCATTTACATACATTTCTAAATATATATAAACATTTTATAACATAGCCAAAAACTTTAAATCTAAAACTACTTATCTGTTTCAGGAGAAACCGCATTTGAAGTGCTAAACACTTCATGGCCCTTATCAGCACAAAAGGAAAAGTACTCTCCTCTCATGCTGTGAACAACTGACAGTTTAAACTTCACTAATACATTTGGACAGACAGAACTCATAAAAAAACACGGGATACTGCAGGACTTGGGAATCAGATGAAAGGAAGAATTTGGCAAGGTCTGAAGCAAGGACGGTGAAGGGTTTTCCAATTGGAATGCAAAATAGGCTGACTGGAAGAGGAACCGACAGCAAACAAATGCATAAAAACTTGACGGGTTATGTCCTCTTCCAGGGAGCCAGAGGGGGCCAGCCCACACCAAATATCGGCCATTCTAACTGGCACAGACAAATAAGGGTTGATTTGTTAAGTATAATCAAAGACAAATTCCTTTTTTAAAATTAGCTAACATATCAAGGGATCCCCACAGGTAGACAGACATCCCCCCATTGTGCAATGGAGGACAAAAACACTTCCCTGAATTCCTGGCCTCGCCCATCTCTGGACTAGGGAAACGTAGTACTAACAGGTCCACACTCGCTTCGTCCTCAAGGACGTCTCAGACACTCTCAAACACACAAAACACAACAGATTTCAGTTCAGTTACTCAACCAGAAAATAACAGTTCCTAGAATCCTTCCCCACAACTTTTCAGCGACAGATCACGTGGCTTACTAGGCAGGAGACGAGAGACAGGATAAGGACGATCAATCCCCACTTACCAGATAGTGGCCACTCCAGGACAGAATTAAACTGATACAGATTCTTGTACTTTAAACTGAGACTAGATAAGTCAGTTGAACGGTCCAACGTCCTGAGGTCTGCCAACCCCCCAAAAGGAAGGCAGCCGGCTAAGCAGACACATCAGCCGTAGGACCAGAAACAAGTGACCAATCGAGTAACCAGTGGTCAAGAGACCTTCAAGTCCCTGTTCGGAAGCCAAATGAAAGGTCACTTGGACACACAATGTCAGAGGCGTGAAGAAAGTACAAGTTTTATTCACAGCATGCATGCTGGACCCCTGAGCTCCAAGATGGCTCAGAAGTGCCGAAACCAGGAAGTTACAGAGATATTTATTCATTTTTCTGGCTATACAACTGAATTCTAGAAAAAGCTTTTCACGTGTTACTTTTCTTAACACTCATTGGTTCTAAGCTCACACTAGCAGGTCACTAGCAGGACATTTATCTAACTCTTGCAGTTAAATGTACAGAAGGGCAGGGTACATCATGGCTCAAACTCTTATCTATTCAGCTTACAATGTGGTAAGGTAGGGACATACATTTTAGGCAGATGAAGTAAATAGATTATACACTTTCTTCAGCTATGTAGACCAGAGCAATATTTTAAACAACAGTTAACCATTTCATGACCCTACAGTCCCTAATCCTGTCACGTTACTTACCTCTTCCACCCTACATGCTTGGTTCTCTGTCATTGACCTCAAGAATGCTTTTTATTCTATCCTCTTACATCCTGATTCTCGGCCTCTTACTGCATTCACAGTAGGCACTGACCGTTACATGTGGCAGCACCTTCCCCAGGGCCTCCATGAAAGTCCTGGTATCTTTTCTCGTGTCATCGCCCATGACCTACAGGGGTTCTGCAACACTTTGCCCCCTGATTCCCAAGCCTCCCTTTTTGCTTATGTGGATGATCTTCTCTTGTCCACGGACACTGAATCTCTTTGCCAATGGCTCACTGATGATCTCCTGTATTATCTACTTTCAAAAGGGTACGCCATTAACTCTGACAAATTGCAATATTGTCAACAGGAAGTCACCTTTTTGGGCCACACCATACGTGCTGACAGCAAATTTCTCTGCCCTACTTGACTCAACGAAATCGATACACTTTCCATACCCCACACTGTACATGATCTCCGTGCCCTACTGGGACTACTTAACTACTGCCGGGACTATATTCCCTGCTTAAGCACCCGTGTTCTGTCTCTTCACGCACATTTAAAAGGGAATCCAGAGGGGAAACATGCCATTCATCTCACCCCCTCGGATGTAGATATTATCAAATCCCTACAAGCTGATCTCAAATTAGCCCCTCAGTTCATGTTACCCCTCCAAACGCTCCCGGTGGAGTTGTATGTCATTAACCACCCAGAGGGGTGGGCTGCCGTGGCCTGTCAAGACAATAACACAATTTGTTACCTGTCAGGCTCTTTCACACCAGTTGAAGCATGCTTCAACCACTGTGAACAGGGGGTAGTCGCAGCCGTTAGCGCCGTTCTCAAAATTTACCAGTTTCTACCATACGCCTGCATTACTTTACATTCTACTCATGCACTGTCAAAAATTCTATCCCTTCCCACCATCACTTTCACTACACGGAGACTGGCTACTTACCTAGCGGTTCTCCTCACAGGGAATATTGATATTCACCCCGTCTCTAAGGATAATGTCCTGAAGGATAAAGTGCTGCCATTCCTTGCTTTCTTTGGTCCCGAAGCCACGGCATTACATGGCTGCCCCAAGAACTGCCTATTAACTCAGTCGTCAAACCATACAAAGATGGTTTTCACATTTTTGTTGATGGTTTGCAAACAAGCGCAGGCATGGCTTTTGCCTGGTTTGTTTATAATATTAAAGATCAAATTTGGGAAAGCGGTTGGAGCATCATGCCCACATCCCTTACAGCACAAGCGGCAGAGCTGGCGGTTCTATTACACGCCCTTGAAACTTATCCTGACCAAAATCTGACAATCTATTCTGACTCTATCTATGCTATTAAATGTATTACAGAAAATCATGACAAATGGCAGGTTAGAGGGTTCATTGATAGCACAGGTAAACCACTACAACACATCGCTCTTCTGGAGCGTCTTATGACAGCCATACAGAACAGGCACACCCCTGCAGCAATTGTTAAAATAAAAGCCCACGACAACACAGATAGGTCCTTCCCTCAAAAGGCACATCAGCATGTGGATCTTTTGGCTAAAGAAGCCACCACATATTCACATTCCGCTCCTTTGTATATAAGCACAAGGGCCCGCCCTACTGAGCTAGCAGCCTCCTTTGCCGAAGGAGCCACGTTAGAAGAATTACAACAATGGCAGGAAATGGGGTGTAAACAGATAAAAGGCGTCTGGAGAACACAAGATATGAGAACATGTATATCCACAGCTTCTTTATGGCTGTATGCCCAAGATTACCATGTGAAAACACATGCTCCTTTCTCATATCTTAGTGCCCGACTCAAAACGTTAGTTTGGCACCCCAAATTAGATGCCATCTTGAAAGAAATAATCCGGTCATGTCCAACTTGAATTAAAACGAATCCTAGAGGCACTCCCACCCCCCTAGGGGTTATACCCATTCCAGAAGGGCCATGTAGGAAGTGGCACATTGACTACACAGATATGATATTTGAAAACCAAGGGAAAAGGTACCTCTTGGTATGTATTTGCCCTTTTTCACAGTGGATCGAAGCTTAGCCATGTGCCTCCGAAACTGGGAAAGACGCAGCTCAGAAAATTTGTACCGAAATTGTAAGTAGACATGGTGTACCGGAAGCCATTATTTCAGACAATGGAAGTCACTTCCGAAACGACCTCCTAAAAGAACTATGTGGCTCGTTGGGCATTGAACAAAAATTTGTTACTGTTTATAGACCACAAGCTAATGGACTGGTCGAAAAGGCCAATGATCTCATTAAAGTGGCCTTAAAGAAACTAATGCCTTTAGAGTCCAAAATTTGGCTGAAATATATGCCGGCAGCACTCTATGCAGTCCGGAATCAGACCCTACAATTTAAGGATCTTGTAACCAGTCCATTCTAGTTGTGCACTGGAAGGTTACCATATTTTCCGCCTTTCCAACAGCCTGGCCAGAGAGCCTTGCCCCAAGTCATATCTGATTATGTGTTTTCTTTGCAGACAGCACTACAATTACTGGACGACAAAAGACAATCCTCAACAAGGGCCCCAACGCCGTGGGTCTACAAATACCACAAGGGACAGCAGGTATACAAACACAACTACCAAAAACAGAACTGGAAGCAGCTGGCCTTCCACGGACCGTATACTATCGAGGAAGCATACCCATTCGCAGTCAAGCTGCAAGGACAAGTTACATTGGTGCACCATAAAGACCTCAAGCCGGCTCCTACTGAAGAGACAACCTCGACTGAAACTCAACGCAAATAAGTAATCCAGCTTATGAGCTGGTGGACTAGATTACTGTCTTCTGACTTTATTTGTTTCTTATATATATTCAGTATCTCTTGGTTGTTAGGATATGTTATATTAGTATTGTGTTCCAAAAAGTGTAGAACAGCCATAGACTTTGGGTTTCATGTGCACTTTCTTAAATGATAACACACATACCCCCTTACCTTTCATGAGCACCCACAACGAGATATGTGTTAGCATAGTTAAAACCTTAGCAAATTCATTCGCCGCCCTTATTCTGTTTTTCGCTTTGTGGGGCTTCCTTTCTGCACTCCAAGCCCTCGTCTGGTTTTGGGGGTACCAACTTCCCAGGTGGATCTGTTGTATAGGCCGTTGTTTTCCCCCATTATCCCAATCCCGTCCTCCTTCTCCCGATTCCCTAACCGTGTGACCCAGAAATCTAAAATGGGAGCTCCGTGTAGCCTCCTTCCCGATCCCCATCCAAGTAAATTCTCTCGCCCCCGCTTTATGGGGCATAAATTAAATAGCCTAATACAAAGATTGATTATCTTTTTCTGACTATGCACAGTTGTTCTTACGTCCCCTCCAGGTGAATCCAGGCCTAGGACATCTCCCCCTCTGCAGGCTTGCACCCCCTGTGTGCATCAGACACGAATGGGCACCCACATTACTAATACGCTGATTTACTACAAGCAGTTTACCTGTAATACTACCATCACAGAGTGTGTATATAAAGACTATACATACCATAAGTGCGCAGCTAACAGGGGGGGGGGGAGACAATATCTCCACTCATATTTGTTTCGATCCTCAAGCCCGACCCTCTTATCAGTTGTATTTACGTTCCTGTGACAACCATAGACGCACTGGAGGGTTTCGCTGCTGGAATACAAAGAGCAGCACCTCCACAAAAATCACTTCTCTTAACACACCTATGGGTTTTTCCTTTGATGTTTGTACAGTCATTAATTACCAGAAGTTTTCGCAGCATAACTGTGATAAGCGCAACCCCTTCAAATATTTCCCCCTTAGGAAATATATCTGTCCACAACGAGACTGGTACACTTATGATAAAGATGGGTACTATTGGTGTAGTACCTGGTCCCTGGTGATAGCCAACACCCAAAATCCTGCTTTTGGGGGGGATCCGTTAGTAAAAATAACACAAAGTTCCACAGCCCCCTCAAGACAATGCGTTCGCCACAACAATTGTTCCTTAATCTATTTTCATATACAGAAACCTAAGGCTTTCCTGACCCCTCAGCGATATCAGATAGCTATTGAGGTCGGAGGAACTGCCCCCTATGGGTTTATGGAAATAGGCATTAGACTTACTCAACCAGTCTCCTTCCACAAGACCCATCATATTGAGGAAATAGAACATTCAGTTGAGTACGGCACCTCCGCGAACAACCTTTTTCTCACCTTAGCTGAAACTATAGCAAGCAGTTTAAATATCACTGATTGTTATGTTTGCGGTGGTACCCATATGGGGGAACACTGGCCATGGGAAGCACAGGAAATTGACCTTACTGAGACATCTTCATTTATGGTGAACCTCACTAGGCCTCCCCCGGTAACAATAGGCTCCCCTTGGGTTTTGAAAGCCCTCTTTGTACCCCGTTATTGCCTTGTAAGACCCCCAACCTCCCAAACCTCAGGGGCTTTCCAGGCAGGATGGTCCGCCTGCACCCATACCTACTCTTGGAATCATTCCCGGTGGGTCGCCTGGCCCCCTGACACCCGACCCTTCAAGGACACCTTCTTTCAGCTATTACACCATTCCCGGTATTCTAAGCTTCAGAAAGGCCCCTCTGAACTAGTTAATTGGCCAGCCCCAGATGGTCTCTATTGGATATGTGAGAATAAAGCTTATGCTTGGCTACCCAAAAATTGGGAAGGATCATGTGCCTTAGGTATAATCCACCCCAGTTTCTTTCTACTTCCGCTTGAACATGGAGACCGTTTAAGGTTCCAAGTATACCAATCCCTCAGCCGATCCAAGCGGGCTGTAGATGTTAGTAAGAACTTGCAAATTGGTACCTGGACAGATAAGGAATGGCCCCCTGCTCGTATTATCAGTTACTATGGGCCTGCTACTTGGGCAGCTGATGGCATGTGGGGATATCGTAACCCTATTTATATTCTGAATAGACTTATTCGACTCCAGGCGGTTGTCGAAACCATTACTAATGCTACCTCACTTGCCCTAAACCTTTTGGCTGCCCATGATGATCAACTCAGAAATGCCATTTACCAAAATCGTTTAGCTTTGGACTATTTACTGGCTGCCAAAGGTGGTGTGTGTGGTAAATTTAATTTGTCTAATTGCTGTTTGCACATTGATGAAGTAGGCCAGGTCGTGAAAGATATAACTGATAGTATGAAAGAAGTCGCACATGTCCCGGTACAGACTTGGTGTGGAGTTGCATCTGATTGGTTCACCTCCTGGTTTCCTAACATTGGTGCCTTGCGTCCTATTTTGATCTCCTTAGGTATCCTGTGTCTCATTTTCTTACTCGTACCCTGTTGTGTCCCCTGTTGTATCAGTCTTGTAGGCAGTACTACGGCACAGGTGTCTCGACAAATGCTGGCCACACATATATATTGTCCTCTCAACCCCCAAACGGCCGATGCCGAATACCAGACAATGAGACCCATACACAACCTTTTTAATAATAGTAACCTGGCTGATATTGACGCCCCTTCCTATGACCCAACAGCACTTGATGTTCTTTCCCAAGAGCTGTTACCACCACCACCACCACCTATCCCCACTACATCAGTAATTTATGCTGATGTTTCTAACACATCAGTATAACCTTAATAGTATATGTCATTTATTTAGATCTTAAATGCCCATTTGATTTCTGCTTCGCACAATATCTTAATCATTGACTGCTTATTTTAGTATTGTAAGTAATAAGTGCGTTGTGACATGTTATGCTGCTCTGTCCTCGGTAGTATAGTAAGGGTGGGCACTTGTCCCTTTCATTTTTACCATATACAATTCCTAGCACGTAGCCCTGGGCCTATGCTGTACAGTTACTGACACAATCTAACCCTTCGCCAAGTGTCCGGATGTCAAAGCCACCTGGAGGGGCTTAGAAGAGAGGATGAGAGGAGGAGGAAGATGGAAAGAAGAAGAATCATGGAAAGTTCTGGTATGGAAAATCCTTGTAAGTCCTGGTATAAAACAGGTGAAGTAGGATAAGAAGAAACCAGAGCTCACAGAAACACCCCTCTCCTCTCTCTCTCCCTGCAACTGATATCTATTTCTTCAACTGATAAAAACAGTAGATTAACTGTGAAAAGATATTTCACACCATTTACCAGAAGGCATACAAGGATGGGGAAATACCCTGTTTTTAAGTTAAGTTAGCTACTGTGTCAGTGAAACTTGAAAGAAACAACAGGTCCTAATGCTGAGGTTTGGCACCAGGGCCGCACCCAACCGGATATCATGCAAAGATGAACACAGCCCATGGTCAGAAGATAGAATTCTCAAGAATTATCATCTAATAACATATGCCAGAAATGTGTTAGGACACCACAGCAGGGGGTGGGGTTTGATGCTCGGAATTGCTTATATGGTATAGGGAAGGGGCATTTACGGGAAAAGGTTAGGTCTTACGGTAAACAGAGCAAACGTATAACATGACGCAAATAAACAAGCCAATAAATGAATCTAGTTAGGTAGTGGTACATAGGAAAATAGCCAATAAAGATGTATCATGCGATTTAGGCCAATGTGGTGTTGGCCACCAAGAAATGTATAAAATCAGGCCTGTAGGAGGAAGTAAGCAGAACAGACATCAGTGGATCCTCAGGCCTGAAGATCACCTTCTGTTACTTTATATGCTGAATGCTTTATTTCTGTAAGCTGTTATTGACTGGCTAAATAAATACATACTTATTGAAATCAGTATATAGAGTGTGAGGTCTCCTTTGAGGTAGGCCTAGACAGCGGCCTACTTCAATTGGTACGACGAGTGAGGTGATTAAATTTGCGGACGATACAAAGTTATTCAGAGTAGTGAAGACACAGGGGGATTGCGAAGATCTGCAATGGGATATAATCAGGCTCAAGGAATGGGCATCAACATGGCAGATGAGGTTCAACGTGGATAAGTGTAAAGTGATGCATGTCGGTAACAAAAATCTTATGCACGAATACAGGATATCTGGGGCTGTACTAGGAGAGACCTCCCAGGAAAGAGACTTGGGAGTTCTGATCGACAAGTTGATGAAGCTGTCCAAGCAATGTATGGCAGCGGCGAAAAGGGCGAACAGAATGCTAGGAATGATAAAGAAGGGGATCACGAACAGATCGAAGAAGATTATCATGCTGCTGTACCGGACTATGTGCACCCTCACCTGGAGTACTGTGTCCAGCACTGGTCGCCGTGCATGAAGAAGGACACGGTACTACTCGAAAAGATCCATAGAAGAGCAACTAAGATGGTTAAGGGGCTGGAGGAGTTGCCATACAGCGAAAGATTAGAGAAACTGGCTTTTTCTCCCTCGAACAGAGGAGATTGAGAGGGGACATGATCGAAACATTCAAGGTACTGAAGGGAATAGAGTAGATAAGGACAGGTTGTTCACCCTCTCCAAGGTAGGGAGAACGAGAGGGCACTCTCTAAAATTGAAAGGGGATAAATTCCTTATGAACATAAGGAAGTACTTCACCCAGAGAGTGGTAGAAACTGGAATGCTCTTCTGGAGTCTGTCATAGGGGAGAACATCCTCCAGGGATTGAAGACAAAGTTAGACAAGTTCCTGCTGGACCAGAATGTATGCAGGTAGTGCTTGTCTCAGTTAGGGAAAATCTTATGTTCTTATGGTGTTTGACCAGAGGACTGCCGCATAAGCGGACTGCTGGGCACAATGGACCACTGGTCTGACCTAGCAGAAGCAATTCTTATGTTAACAAATTAATAAATTATTACCTGACATTTCTTATTTTGAAATGGGGTATAAATTTCTTTGTTGCTTATATATGGCGCCTTGGAGAGCTTATAGAGCAACTATCATATCTATGGGTTCATGTCTGAAATGTAATCACCCCAAAGTGACATTATCCCATATATTTTGGGTATGCCCTTTGATTCACAGTTTTAGGTCAGAGGATTTTTCTAAAGTAAGTAATATGTGGCAATTAAAATGGCATTGTAATAGTTATAATCTATTTTGGATTTTTGATATTCAACATCCAATACCTAATGGTTATAAAGTTTTTTGAAAAGAATGATTCTTATGGGTTTGAAAGCTATTCTTTATTTATGGATAAAATCTTCAGGTCTGACTTATGGTCAATGGAGAGCTTATATAATACATCTTGTGTTCATGGAGGCTATGTCTGTTTCTGATTGGGATATGAACCAGGATAAATTATTTCTCATGATTTGGCAACCTTTTTTAAATACAATGAAACCCACTGCTCAAAGTCGTGTTTTATTAGGTAGACCTTAATTTTCTTTATGCAGTCTTGGGAAAGGGAATGGGAGAGGATACTTAGTGGGAGAGGATAATTAGTTGAGTAGTCTTTTTTTTATTATAATTGCAACTGGCATATAATCCATTTTATTACTCTTGTATTTATATTTATCTATTATATGTATATATATTGTACATTGTCTTATTTTATTCAATAAAAATGATTTAAAGTTAAATTACTCTTTGGGTAGCAGGCAGTGCAATGAAGCCAGCCTCCTGCCATCAGCCTGCCCCAACAGTGTTCTTTCTTCAGCACTTTGCAGCGACCTGCTTACAGGGGAAAAGGAAGTGCTGCAGGAATAACACTTCCGGGGTCTGGCTGACTGCAGAAGGCTGGCTTCGTTTCGCTGAACTATTCTAATTGGCCTTGCATTGTTGATGGAGAGTTCAATAGAGTAGCTGATCCCACTATAGACAGGTCCACTTCTAGACCCTCAGAATCTGTAGATGTAACTAAGGGAATTCTATACTTTTTGGCCCGGATTCTATAAATGGCGTCCTGATTGTAGGTGGCCAACTGCTGCCTAACCAGCCATTTGGGATACATGTTTTGTAAAAAAACAGATCCCCAGGCAGGCCACCTATATTGGAAGCACCTCTGGGAGCCTAGGGAGGTGTGCAAGCCCGCTCGCCTAAGGCTAGATGTGGGCATGGCTTGACCCACAAGTAGCCTTAGGTGGAACTAGGCAGCCGTGTTGAAGAGGCCTGGTTTGGTGCACACGGCTCAGAAGCGTTAGCAGGGCGTGACAGAGACCTTCCTAGTCCTGATCGGAGGGTCTTATATACATGCAAACACATTTAAAACTTTGAAAAAGTCAGGATAATAAACAAAAGACCAGGAAACCGATATATATAGCCTAGGAAAAGGGGAATTCACTATTTGTGTGAGGTGTTAGGTGGGGCAGAATCATAGAGGAAATTGGGTATGATATACATAATACATGCATAGAGGTATTAAGAACGCCATCTTGTATTAATGACTCCATTTTGGTTTTAGTGATTTTCTGTCTGTCTTTGTTCTCTCTGCGTTTCCCACCTTGAGCCTCGTGGCTCTAATACCAGACCTCTCAGTCTGGCTTGTGAAAGATATAGGGTTTCACATTTGTGAATATGACTAGTTATATGTATCTTATGAATGCAATATACCATGTTGGGTGTGTGATGGGATCCCATGAGTGATTATGTGTGTGATATGTGGTATGAATGATATGTGAGAGAATGATTTGTACTTAATTTTAAATGTTTTATATATATATATATATATATATATCTATCTATCTATCTATCTAATATAATAAAATGCTAGGCCGCGCATGCACAATCTAAAGTCGTGTTCCCTGATCCGTCGCGGACATGAGAGTGCGCATGCGCGCTTAGTACGTCACCACAGCCTCCCTGCTCTCCATCTCACGCCGCTGCAGGCCCCACACTTGCAACTCGCCTTCGTTCAGGAGCCGCCAAAGAAGAGCGGCAGCCTTCCTTTCCTGCCTCTCCAACGGTGCGGCTCAGCGCTCGCGCAATCCCGGCTTCCCCACCTGGGGAAGCCGCGAGGCTGCGGCGGCCTTCCTCACCTGGCTCTCACGGTGCGGCTGAGCAATGGTGGCCGGCGATCCCTGTAAAGACTCCCCACCCTCAACTAAAAATATGAAGTTACACAGCTGGGAGGAAGCCGCGAGGCTGAGGCAGCCTTCCTCACCCGGCTCTCACGGTAAGCGCCGCCACTGCTCCTCTCTCCAACCGCACCAGGCAGGGATCGAGAGAGGAGCTGCGGCTGCGGCTTTCAACTAAAACATGAAATTACACGAGTGCGAATGCACTAGGGAGAACGAAGGAAACCTCACTGGCCCGCGAGGAAGAAGGGGGAGCAGCGGAGAGGGGGGGCCAACCAAATTGTGGCTACCGCTACTGGGAAGCAAGTTAACCTGCCAACCAACACACACAAACACACACAGAAAACAAACAAACACACATACAGCAGGCAAAGAGACAAATACCAAAACAAACACAGACAGAGAGACCACAGGGAAGTGTGTGTGTGGGGGGGGGAAGGAAAATGCTGCACAGGGTGGGAGGGAAATGCTACAGCACAGGGAAATGGAGGGGGAAGGAATGCTGATGTAGCTACTGCACAGGGAAGTGGAGGGGGGAGAGAAATGCTGCTGCATAGGGGGCAGGGAGAGAGACAGATAGTGGAAGGGAGGGAAACAGAAAGAAAAGAAGAAGGAGACTGGGGCAAGGAGAGAGACAGAAATAAAGAAAGACAGTGGCAGAAAGAGACAGAAATAAAGAAAGACAGACAAATATATATTTCTAGCACCCGTTAATGTAAGGGAGAAGGGCTGGACAGTCAAGGAAAGAGACACAGAAAGAAAGTCAGAGTAGGAGGAAGAGAGATAGAAAGAAAGAAAGATAGACAGAAAGCAGCCAAGGATAGAAAATGAAAAAAATAAACACAAACACACACATCTATTCTAGCACCCGTTAATGTAACGGGCCTAAAGACTAGTATATATATATAATATGCAAGAAACTTTAAGGAGAAATCCTGAGAACAATATCTGGAAATAGTTAGAGCCAGAAACACTGTATCAGTCTTTGAGAGCAGAACAGGAAAGGTCAGCTAGTTTGACCTCCAGCATAGGAGGGAGAGGGAGTAGGTCTCTTCTCCTTCTGTGCTGACAGGGACACAAATTTATCAGCAGATACTGAAGAGAAATGCAGGCTGACTTTAACAAACAAGCAGTTTTGGATCTAAAATTTTCTTTGGGTATGTTATATTTTATGCATATTGTGACAGGGAAGCTCCTGTCATAGTGAAAACTACTGCTAAAACTCCCCAGAATGCAGCACAGGGCTCTGTAAAACCTGGCATGGAGCCAGGACAGCTGGCTCAGCCAAAAGAATGCAAGCCCAGGCAGGTTCCAGCACAGCTGAAGAGCCAATTAAGGAAGGCTCTGAAAACCACTAATTTCCCCTATCACTCCTTTCCCAAGGTCAGGGAGAAACCTGAGACCAATTTAGAGAGGGGTGGAGTCAGACCCAGGAGATTGCCTTATAGGCAAAGTCAGTTTACAGACAGGGGAGAGCAGGAGGAAGAGAGAGAATGAGGACACAGCTGTCTCTGATGAGAGCAGCCAAACTACTCCAGGAGTTTCCAGGTCACAGAGGGTGCCTAAACCCCAGCATGAGCGTATGGCAGGAAGCCAGCACCTAAGGAAAGGTGGTACAGCACTTGGGAGGTACAGTGACTGGCAGCTTAAACCCCAGAGAGAAGAGCTGGGAAAGTATCCCCAGGGAAAGGCTGCAGGTATTTTGGCAGACTTGCAGAGAGGGGGATGGGAAGCACAACCTGAGAGAAGTGAGGAAACTTTAAGCCAAAGTTCTCATGAGGGTGAATGGGAAATGTGCAGTGTCCTGAGTAGTAATATGAGCAAGGAAAACATGGACCTGGGGGAATACAATATGTGAGAGTCCTCAGCTAAGCTCCTGAAGAACGTTCTCCCATTGTTTA
This sequence comes from Geotrypetes seraphini, assembly GCF_902459505.1. Classification (NCBI taxonomy): domain Eukaryota; kingdom Metazoa; phylum Chordata; class Amphibia; order Gymnophiona; family Dermophiidae; genus Geotrypetes; species Geotrypetes seraphini. Next base: position 62,735,586 of record NC_047094.1, read on the forward strand.
TGTGTTTCACCCGAAAGCCAGAGCAGTGCTGGCAAAGCTAATGAGATGATAACAACGTGGTAAGCAAATAAAGAGTGCTGAGAAGGGAAAAGGCTTGACGCAAGCCGTGCTCAGCTAGGAAAGCCAGAAGGTGTTAAAGGTCCAGAGAGATCAATAAATCCCAGTGGGGATACGAGCCAAGGAAGGCATTGAACTGATAATATTTTGATGTTATAATAATTTTTGCTGTTGATAAGGAGGTGCAATCCAGCTCCTCAGTAAAACACCTGGACTGTAATATCATAGTGTGCAGGAGGCACCTAAAGGACTGTAACCAACCAAGGTGAATGTTTTCTTTTTGCTTCTGTTTTCTTTTCTTTATACTTTGGGACTGTAATAAACCTGGTACTATTTTCCAAGGAATCCGGTATCCGGGTCTTCCTTTCACTACCATATAAAAGGCGTACTAAAATTCTTACTTGTGGTCCGGGCCGTAGTTTCCCACCTACTCGGAGACGGGCCCTGCCACAATATTCAGAAAGCAATGTAAACAAAAATATGATTTGTGAAACTTTTTTGATGTCAAAAGGAAGTTCTTTGTTCAAACCTAAGGACAGCCTCTATTAGCCGATTGGCTGACAAGTATGATGTCAGACTGGACAGAAAATATATATTGGTGAATAACAAATTATAAGTTGGGATTCTTTGTCAGAAATACCAGCGTTTGGCGTCTGTAAAGACCCCCGATGACGCAAATAATCTTTTGATGGTTGTTATGGAAATTAATACATTTTTTTATACATTTTACGTGATGTGCCATTATTCTGTACACACCTAAGAGCAAGCCAAGCTACTCAGTACGCATCTTCATATGCCCGCTGTAGACACGTATAATGCAAGCAGCCATAGCTGCTGAGCTTATCGCGGCAAGGGATCTCCCTGCCACAATAGGTTTAGCAGCTGCAACCGCCCGTCCCACCTATATATCACCGGCAGGAGGGATGCCCAGTTTCTCCTGCCGGAACCCCCCACCCCTGAACATTGCACAACAGTAGGGATGCCCAGTCCCCCCCTGTCGACATCCCCCAAAAGTTCACCTGCACCCCTACCAGGCACCCCCCTAATCCTACCTGGACACCCCCACCCCCAACAGGACCCTCCCGGGCCCCTCTTAATCTGGAATCGTTGGCTGGATGAACGGCTTCTGTCTCCGGCCTGCCGGCAGGCCTGCCTCCGTTGCTATGGCAGGCCTGCCCCTTCCCCAAACATCATGTAATATACCAGGGAGGTGCCTAAAGAGGGGCCTTAGGCACCTGGGCCAACCATAATCTTAGGCCCATCTCCAAGTGCATTCTGGGATTCACTAGGAATGGCCTAAGATTCCAATTGGCCTGATCCCTTAGGCCCCACCCCACCCCATGACTTCTCCCATATGCAATAAATATGCCCAAGAAGTCAATTCCTTTTCTCATACCTTCTGGTGCTACCCCAAGATTAAATCTTTTTGGGATCAAATCTTGTGCTATTTAGGCAGATTATGGGACACCCCTGTGTTATCTTCTTTCCCTGGGGATCTTGTTTGGCAAGGCTGCTTCTTGTGGAGTTTTTGGGAAGGGGAAGAATCTGCTATTTCAGAAAGCTTGTATGGTGGCCACAAGTTTGTAATGCAGTTTTGGTTGCAGGATTCTCCATCGAGATTCTGACAATGGCAGAACCAATTTCATCATTTGCTTCTCTTTGAAGCTCAAGAGACTCGTCTGTCTTCATAGCGTAAAAGAACCTTTCTACAACTCTGGGACCCATATCTTCATTATTTATTGCACAGAACCAGAAATTTGATATTGAATGACTTGATACTTTGGACTTGGTGATGTGGGGTTATTTTCAATTTGGGGATGAACTGGTTTGGGGAAGTGGGTACCTTTATGGGCTAATTTAAGGACATGTCTTTCTACACAGTTTCCGGAATGCTGCTTTACAAGAAGTGGGGCCTTAAGTCACTGGGCTCCCTTTACTTTGTCGAACTTGTTGGACTTTGAATTCTGTTATTTCTATTGTCAGGCATGTTCCTTCAATAAAACAGATTGACCATGAATTATTTTCTCATGTTATCAGTGTCCGATTTTTAAATTAAATGTTTTCCCTCCAGTGATTATGTCAAATCTGATCATGTTATTTTACTCTTCACACCAAGGTCTGTGCTGCTGTATTAGATCTAGAATAGCTCCCCAACAAGAGAACAGTAGAAAGATATTGTGATACAGCTTCAGAGGTATTTATTTATTTATTTATTTATTTATTTAGATTTATATCCCGTTCTCCCAGTAGCTCAGAACGGTCTACAAGTAAACATACACAGTAGAAGTAGTTAGGCAAATAAATGTGCAATAGGTTTAGATGCTTGGACATACAAGATTGTGCAGTATTTATCAGGCTACAGACAATTTTTCAGAGTACAGACAATTTATCAGAGTACAGACTAAGAGAGGACTATACTGAAATTTAGGAGAAGTTAAATAGGGGAGAGAAGAGAGAGGTGGGGTTTAAGGGGGGGTGTAGACTGAGGGAGACCTTTAGTTGAAGAGGAGGGTCTTTACCATTTTACGGAATGTCAATAAAGAGTTCTGTTGCCTGAGTTGGGGGGGGAGTTTATTCCAGAGATGTGGGATGAAGTGGCTGTAGGATCGTTTGCGGGCAGTTTCTGAGAGGAGGGACCTTCCAGGGGGAATGCATAGGCGTATTTCCGATTTTGAGCGGAGGGTGCGAGTGGGGGTGTAGATGGGAAGCTTAGATTTTATGTAGGAGGGGGTGGTGGCATAAATTCTCTTGTGGGCTACTACTAGGGCCTTGAAAGCACAGCGCTGGCTAATTGGGAGCCAGTGTTCAGCGCGGAGTGCTGGGGAGACGGGATCATGGTAGTTGAGGTTGTGTAGGAGGCGGATAGCTGCATTTTGGACACGTTGGAGGCGTTTGAGATTATTTTTGGTTAGTCCATTAAATAGGGAGTTACAGTAATCCATTCTGGAGAGGACATATGCGTAGAGGAGTTGGGCGAGGTCAGGTGTGGAGATGTAGGGTTTGATCCTTTTCAGTTGGCGGAGGTAGTAGAAGGAGGTGGAGATTACTTGGGATATGTGGGCAGATAGGGATAGGTGTCCATCTAAGGTTACTCCTAGGCTGCGTACCTGATCTGTTGCCGTTAGTAGAGTGGAGTCCCATGCTAGGGTAGGACGTGTGAATTTGGTGCTTTTTTTCCTGATCCATAAGAGTTCTGTTTTAGTGGCGTTTAGTTGAAGTTTGTTGTTTGACATCCAAGGTAGTGACATCTAACATGGTTCACAGTTGTGCCATTTAAACCAGATCTCTATAAAACTAAAATATGCAAGAGAGGTGGCTTCCTCTGGGAAAATAATACTGTATATGTTCGGGTTCTGCAATTTTCATTTCAAAATAGGATGTAGGTAGGGTTGCCAGATTTTCCATTCAGAAAATCCAGACCCCCTAGCCCCGCCCCCAGGCACACCCAGTTCCACCCATCCCCGCCCATTAATACCCAACCCTGCCCCCAATTCCACCTTAGCCCACCCCCCTGCTGCCTGCACTTGTCGAGCAGGACATCCGCACATATGCAGATGCCCTCCTGCCTGACACTGATTTCTTCAAAGCTTTTCAAAACCCAGACAAGGGCAGAGTTTTGAAAAGCCGTCCGGACCCCCAAACATGTCCTCAAAAGGAGGACATGTCCAGGGAAATCTGGATGTCTGGTAACCATAGATGTGGGGAAGGGCACAATTTCATGTCTTTGCCCAGGACCTGATCTGGGCTAGCTACAACTCTGGGAACTGCAGCATCCCTAGCTTATGAGCCACCATATACCTAGAGGCCCAAGACTGGTTACTGGTGCCCTAGGTCCAGATCTTGATCCCATATTTGACCACAAGGCAGGAACCTAACAAAATCTTCACACTCTAAATAAGATCTATAGTGCTTGATTTCTTTTAATACTGAAAACATTTCAATTTGATACGAATCTTAAAGGTCCATTTTAGATATGTCATTGAGATGAGAATTGTGATATCTAGGTCTGGATACACTGAGTTCCCTCTGAAGTTTACAAAAGACTCTGTCAAATATGGAACCTTCTGTAAAATCCCTACATGAACATAGGCAAATACCTGTGTACGTAGTGGCAAATATAGGAGCAGTGGCACTTTCATAAATATCCAGGTTCACAAAAAAGAACATAGATTTGAAGGGCTAACAGAAGTAATCAGTATTAGTTGCATGAGTAGATGCAAGTTTTGCAGTTTACACTCTAGTTCCTGGCACATACACCATCCAGCATAGACACCTTCCCTTAGCACAACATATATTTCCATTCTGTGCTTCTTTGACAAGAATATACATATTCATTGCACCCTGAACCTCTATCCCTCAACAGCATCAACCGTATTACTCCACCCATACCTCCCTGACAGAGAATACATACATCCCCCACCTGCTATATCCCTCACCAACATTTTACCCAGCAGCAATCCACTAATCCCCCTACCCATGTACTCCATGATAAGACCACACACATCATTCAAAATCTGTACTACTGCAATAATAATCGCATATCCCTTTACCCCAAATTATCTGTCCCAACACCAACCATAAATCCCCTTCCCCCAGTCATCTTTAACTCTTACCAGGTGTTTTCCTGGTGTCTAGTGGGCCCAGATGTTTCTGCTGTCAGCATTCAAGCTCAAATTGACAGTTTAGACTCTCTAGTGGGAGTGCTGCAAAATTACCGTTAGGAGGGTTCAGAGGCATCATATTGAGCCTGGGTACTAACAGAATAGAACCATCTGATGAATATTCCTGCCTCCTACTAGATAACAAGGAAAGCTCCAGTAAAGGTGGGGGAGTTTATGGTTAGTTTTGGGGGTATACAGAAGGATAAGTGGTTGATGTTGCGAACATGGCAAGATGTATGAATTGTTGGATTATGAAGGGATGTATTGAGTGTTTTCAGGGGAAGTAGAGATTTGAGGACAGTGGTCTAAAAGGAGTGCTGGGGGATGAAAGATAATCAAAATTTGCAGTTCTTCCTTTGTTTTGATCCCAGGTCTAAATTGGTAGCTGTTGGGAAAGGTGCAAAACCAAAAATGGAATTTTTTTTCCCCCGTATACATGTATTTCCACTGTAGGATAGGTAACACATGTGTAGATGTTTAGCCTGCTTAAACCATGTTCCTTTGGAATCTCTGTGTAATACGGATATCCATGTGTAAATAATGCCTTTCTGAAATCCCTATTTACATGTGCTTGTGATCCATATGGATAGATGCCTCTGTTTATATGTGACAATGATTCTAAAATAGCATCCTTAATGTAAGAACTTTATAAACCAGATAACAAAATGTTTATTTTTTATATTTTTTATTCACCTGAACTAAATAAAATAGCTGCAGATCACCATTTTAAATTGCAGAGGTCAGATATAATATTGCTGGAGCATCTCAAAATTCTAGTAGTATGTCATAACTTTTCTGGTGGACCATCCATGTTAGTTGAGCAAGAATAGATGGAGAGGGAGGGGATGGTGGTGGGGGTGATAGAGCCGGTGGTGCTGATGGAGGAGGGTGGGGGGGTGAGGGAGAGGGAGGAGGAGGAGGAGGAGGAGGGGGAGGAGGAGGAGGAGGAAGAGGATGGGGGGGTGAGGGAGAGGGAGGAGGAGGAGGAGGGGGAGGAGGAGGAGGAGGAGGAGGAGGAGGTGAGGGAGGAGGAAGAGGTAAGGGAGGGTATGTGGGAAGAGGAGAAGGAGGTGGAGGTGAGGGAGGAGGTAGGGGTTCGGGTGAGGCTTTCATCTTCACTGGTAACTTCTGATCTGTCAGTATCTGTTAGAAAGGAAAGATGCGGCTGTTAACGCCCCAGTCTTTAATAAGATATAGACAGTATTTTCTAATTTAGGAAATTATAGCTTCTAGAAAGCAAGTTATAAACCATAGCCAGTGCAACTGGTCTCCCGTGATTATTTGACAAGTGACATAAAATCTAGCCCATGCCTTGAAGTTTCACAATCCCACAGGAGGGGAGGGAGTGCAAAGTCCCAGGGGAAATGTCTAGGCACAGGTTTATAACTCCCTCCCTGAGCTGAGCAAACCAGCAGAAGTATGATGGTAAATTGGCCCACAACATCCTCCTGTTCTACCACTCAAATCCAATTCACACTTTCAACCATGTGGTACTACGGAGTCCCATATGATTCAAACCACAAATTGGGCCCTGGCTGGCACAGACAGAAGATGTGGCTGAGATATTACTTTTCTCCTTCATCTCAGTTCATATTGGCTGAACAGCTAAGAATGAAGGGATAATAATCAGCAGGAGAAGGGAGGGCACAGAGTATAGAAACATAGAAACGTAGAAAGTGACGGCAGAAAAGGGCCAAGGCCCATCAAGTCTGCCCACTCTATTGACCCACCCCCCTAGCTACCCTTTGAGAGATCACACTCTGATGACCCATCCCCTCTTAGAGATCCGACATGAGCATCCCATCTGTTCTTAAAATCTGGCACGCTGCTGGCCTCGATCACCTGTACCAGAAGCTCATTTCAATTGTGAACCACTCTTTTGGTGAAGAAGTACTTCCTGGTGTCGCCATGAAACTTCCCGCCCTTTATTTTTAGCGGATGCCCCCTTGTGGCCGAGGGTCCTCTAAGAAAGAAAATATCATCTTCTACCTCGATGCGACCAGTGATATACTTAAACGTCTCAATCATGTCTCCCCTCTCTCTTTGTTCTTCGAGAGAGTATAGCCGCAATTTGTTCAGCCTTTCTTCATACGAGAGATTCTTGAGTCCCGAGACCAACCTGGTGGCCATTCGCTGAACCGACTCAACTCTCAGCACATCCTTACGGTAATGTGGCCTCCAGAATTGTACGCAGTACTCCAGATGAGGCCTCACCATGGTTCTGTACAATGGCATTATGACGTCGGGTTTCCGACTAACAAAGCTTCTCCGGATACAACCCAGCATTTGCCTTGCCTTGGATGAAGCCTTCTCCACTTGATTGGCAGTTTTCATGTCTTCACTAATGATCAACCCCAGATCCCGTTCTGCTGTAGACCTTGCCGAGATCTCTCCTTTCAATGTGTACGTTCTGCACGTATTATTGTTGCCAAGGTGCATGACCTTGCATTTTTTAGCGTTGAAGCTCAGCTGCCAGGTCGAGGACCAATGTTCTAGTAAAAGCAGGTCTTGCATCATACTGTCTTGCAAATTGTTGTTACTTACAATGTTACATAGTTTGGCGTCATCGGCGAACAATGTTATTTTACCTTGAAGCCCCTGGGTCAGGTCTCTTATGAATATGTTGAAAAGGTTCGGGCCCAAAACCGAGCCCTGCGGCACTCCACTGGTCACCTCCGACGTTCTAGAGAGGGTACCATTAACTACCACCCTCTGAAGTGGCAGGGGATAAACTGAGGAAAAATACAAGAGTGGAGAGACAATAAGGAAATAAAAAAAAGAGGTGTATGCAGGGCTGGTGTAAGAGTATTGGGCACTGTAGCCAAATCTCCAGCCTTACCCAGTTCCCCTCAACCTTTGATAATTAAACTCAATAATCATGCCAACAATTCTCCTACCTAATAATGCTGTAATATTACATAATTGGACATCATTCTTTTAAATATTAAAGAGTGCTATGTAAGTATGTGTGTGTCACTCTCTCTGCATTGATTCTTTCTGTTAGTGCGGTTGTTAGGAACTATGCTTGACTACTGCTTCTCTTGGCCACCCCTCAGAAACCTCCATCCTAGGCAACTGCCTATTCTTTACCTAATGGGTGAGTTAGCCAAAGGACTATGAGGAGAAAGAAAGATTGGCAGTGATAATGTGAGAGATAAAAGTATGGATGTGAGAAAAGGAGTGAGCAATGGACCTTGGCATGTATTGTATATGTTGAGCGAGGGATCAACATTGGAGAAAGTAAGCAAGTGAATGCTGTGAGGAAGGGGACTGAGAGTCATGAGAGAGAAATTCATATGTGTGTACATTCTGTTTTGGGGGGATTATAATTAGAACGTATATATACATTGGGCTGGATTCTGTATAGGATGCTTGTTTCTGTAGCCGCCTAAGAAGCGACTGAAAATCTCATACCAGCATCCTATACAGAATTGTGTCAGCCTTAAGGGACAGATGCCCAACACCACCTAACCAGCCCGATTCTCTAACCAGCACCCATGTCACAGGCGCTGGTTAGAGAATCACACCTGATCCCTTGTCATCAGCTGATCGCAGCAAGGTAATCCCCCTGCCGCAATCAGCAGAGCCGATGCAACACAGACACCCCTCCCCCACCCCGAAGTAGCCCGGCAGGACAGATGCCCACTCCCTCCTGCTGGTACCCCCAAAGTATCCCATAGCAGGAGGGATGCCCACTCCCTCCCATTTGAAACCACCCCAGAGGCAATCTGGGCTGGAGAGATGCCCACTCCCTCTTGCCCAAGTCCCTCACGCCAAAGCAAGTCGGGCAGGAGCAATGCCTACTGCCTCCTGCACTGGAGCTGCCACCCCTGTAGCAAGCCAGGCAGGAGGGGAAATGCCCACCAGTGATATCCTCTCCCTCCTGCCACTCCCGAATATGAACTCCCTGAACTCTCACCAACACCCCACCCCAAGGCTCAGGCCCCCCTAAACTGCACTCCTAACTGTATCCACAACCCTCCAACCCCCAATACCCTCTCATCTTTCTGTCGAATGTCCAGCTGGAGAAATGCTCACACTACCTGGCCAGCTGGCCCACCACTCTGAAAATTACAGGCCTTCCCCTTCATGGTGCATTATGAGATATACCAGGGAAGGGCCTAAGGTTCTTATTGGCTCAGATGCCCAAGGCCCCTCCCATAGGAGGGGCCTTAGGTATCTGGCCACTTGGAGTCTTAGGTCATTCCCATTGTATCCCAGGATGCACTGGGAAGAAGGCATAAGACTCTGGTTGGCCAAGAAGCCTAAGGCTCCTCCCTGGTGCATCTCAGAGTGCACTGGGAAGGGGAAGGCTCACCATTTTAGAGTGGCCAGCCAGCCGGAGGGTGTGAGAATCCCTCCAGCAGGACGTTCAATGGAAAGGTATGGGGGAGGTTGGGGGGGTTCAGTTAGGGGCATAGGGTGAGGGCCTGTGCCTTGGAGGGTGTTGGGGAAGGGTTTAGGTTTGGGGGGTTCAAGTTCGGGAATGAGAGGTGGCAAGAGGCAGTAGGCATCCCTCCTGCCAAACGTGCCTCAGAGAGGGGTGAGTCCAGTGCAGGAAAGAGTGGGCATACTTCCTGTCCAGTTTGCATCAGGGGGGAGGTTACAGGGCAGAAGTGAGAAGGCATCCCTCCTGCCCAGATTTCTTCATGGGTGGGGTTTTTGGGGTTCCAGCGGGAGGGATTTGGCATCCCTCCTGCTGGCAACTTCATGCCGGGGGGGGAGGGGGCTCCCTGCCAAGGCCGCACAGCTGATTGCGGCAGGGAGATTCCCTTGCTGCAATCATCTCAGTGGCCACATCTATTTGAAATGTAGACCAGCATTTTGCTGGCCTACATTTCAGGTGTCTTTTGCAGCCCTAGTGAAATGCCTGGGGGCGCTGTAGCTCACACAAGGCCACTTCCAGGCAAAACCATGCCATTGCCCCACCTTGGGTGAGCTTAAGTGTTCCAATGCGTCTCCCTGCGCTCGCGACAGATGCCTATAGTGTGGATGGCCTGCCTCAGGTTTACTTTTTTAACTTGCATTCCGATTGGTTAGTTAGTCATCGGTAGAATGCCTACCACTGCCTATAACGGGATGCCATTTATAGAATCTACCCCATCTTGTCTCTCTTTGGTTGACTGACTGACAAGATTTTTACCAAACCAGACTCCTCACTACCCCGTTAGAACTCATTCTCTGCCAAAGTTCCTCCTCCTACCACAATGAAGCAGTAGTTAAAAGGTTCAATTTAATTCCATTCATTCATTCTGTTTTGGTGGAGATGGCACAAGCAGATAATTGTTAACCTTTTTAACCCTACCATCCTGTTGCACTCGCATGGCCCTGCCCTTCTCATTTGGACTCTCCCTGATGAGTTTACCAATATACTTTCCTTTTCATCTTATGAGATTTGTTACCACTATTTCCCAGACCTCACTGATCTGTCTTGCACCATCATATCCAGGACAATTCTCACTGTCCATTTAAAAGGCACTCCATCTTCCTTTCCATCCCCGATGACCCCCATAAACCAATTCGTCTTGATTCTACTGACCTTCTCCATCCCAAACCACTTAACCCCCCACCACTACACTTCTTACTTTTCAACTTTACCGACTCACCCTCCCTCATGTCCCCTCACCCTTTCCTCAGCCGTACCACTACTACACCACTTTCTACCTCTCATTCATATATCCCTTCTCTACCTGTATACATTTCAGCAATGGCGTAGCCCCCATGCCTCTCCCACACTCACTTGTGTTCTCCTACTCCTTCTCTTGTTCAGTGCTGGGAACATCAATCCTAATCCTGGTCCTCCCAATCAGACCTCAGACTATGCATGGGGATCACACCTCAATGTAACCAATCTTATTTCTGTTCTTCTCCTCCCCCTCCTCCCTCCCCTTCTCATGTGCCCTGTGGAATTCTCCCACTATCTCCAAAAAACTTACCTTCATCCATGACCTTTTTATCTCTAGAAAGCTCCACGTGCTAGTACTAACTGAAAACTGAATCTACCCTGAAGACTCTGCTTCAGCTGCTGCCTTGTATCATGGAGGGTACCTTTTCTCACACACACCTCGCCCAGATGGTCATGGAGGTGGTGTTATAAATGTCAACCTCATCTTCTGCCTTAGTCTCACTGTTCTTCTTCCTTTGAAGTTCACTCCATCTGTCTAGTCAACCTCTACCTCTTAAAGTAGCAGTCATTTACCAACCCCCTAATAAGTCTTTCTCCTCTTTTCTCAATGACTTTGACTCCTGGTTCTCCTTCTTTCTTAAGTCCTCATTTCATTCCCTTATCCTCGTTGACTTCAGCATCCATGCTGTTAACACCTCTGACTCCTATACATCCAGCTTTCTTTCTCTAATATCCTCATACAATCTCCAGTTTTGTTCTACTATCCCTACCCATCAGAAAGGCCACTGCCCCAAATTTGTCCTCTCCTCCAACTGCTCTATCACTGAATTTTGCACCTCAATTGTTCCCATCTCTGAACAATCAACTGCTAATCTTCACAACTCATCACCCTCCCCCCAAACCGGCCAATCACTACCCATAAATTTAGGAATCTTCAGGCTATTGACCTTGACACACTCTCCACCACTGTCTCATCCCTCCTACTATGTCACACAAGTCTGTCAATGAAGCTGTCCTCTCCTATAACTCCATTCTCTCTTCTTCTATTGATACCCTTGCCCCTCCCATTTCATGTCCTGTAAGACATGCCAAACCCAAGCACTAGTTGAACACAATATTTGTTACCTGTGCTTGAGTTGCTGAACATCTTTGGCTTAAATCCAGCCACATCTTTCCTTTCTAACAGATACTGACAGATCAGAAGTTACCAATGAAGATGAAAGCCTCACCCGAACCCCTACCTCCTCCCTCACCTCCACCTCCTCTTCCCACATACCCTCCCTTACCCCTTCCTCCTCCCTCACCTCCTCCTCCTCCTCCTCCTCCCTCACCCCCACCCTCCTCCTCCTCCATCAGCACCACCCGCTCTATCACCCCCACCACCATCCCCTCCCTCTCCATCTATTCTTGCTCAACTAACATGGATGGTCCACCAGAAAAGTTATGACATACTACTAGAATTTTGAGATGCTCCTGCAAAATTATATCTGACCTCTGCAATTTAAAATGGTGACCTGCAGCTATTGCCGACTTCATACACTTGAAATTTATGCTGATGTTCTTACAATCTACTCTCACACTTGCCAAACAAGAACACTACAACCATTTAACTAACTGTTAGTGCCAACCCTTGCCATCTCTTTGCCACAATCAACTCTCTACTCAAAGTAAACCTACCTCCTATGCACTCCTCACTTTCCTCCAGACAATGGCACATCTTCAATAGCAAAATGGCTTTCATCTAATGGATTGGTCGCAAATCCAACAAAGACTACGGTCTGCTGTGTTTCTGGAATGCTTTCACCTCCAACTAAAAAAATTAGATTATTTGAGACAGATCTTTTTCATGTTAATTCATTTCGGTATCTTGGTGCTGTATTCGATTTGCCTCTATCTTTTCATAAGCAGGTTTCTCAAATGCTACAGAAGGTATAGTGAACTAAGGCCAGTACTGGGCAGACTTGCAAGGTCTCTGTCTGTATATGGCCATTTGGGGGAGGAAGGGCTGGAGAGGGCTTCAATGGCTGGGAGGATGTAGATGGGCTAGAGTAGGTTTTGATTGAGATTTCGGCAGTGGAACCCAAGCACAGTACCAGGTAGAGCTTTGGATTCTTGCCCAGAAATAGGTAAGAAGAAAAAATTTAGAAAATTTAAATTGAATCAGGTTGGGCAGACTGGATGGACCATTCGGGTCTTTATCTGCCGTCATCTACTATGTTACTATGTATAATGGTTACGATCTCTTAGAGCTTTTTTAGATTTCCACTCTTTACATATACTTTTGCATGCATTTGTTTTGTCTCGGATTGATTACTGTAATTCAGTATATTGTGGAATTTCCTCTGTTGATTTGTATCGCCTTCAAACATCATAGAACTCAGCGGCCAGGCTACTTTGTAAAGCTAAACTTTATGATCATTTTACCTCATTATTGATTCATTTACATTGGTTTCCAGTACAGTATAGATGCATTTTTAAAATATTCAGGAACACTATGCTCTCTTGATTCCAATAGATTAGTTTTATCATCACCTAGATTAGCTCATTATGAATCTACTCGTGCTTGTGCTTATTTTTTTATTTCTCCATTTTATTGGAACAACCTTCCATTGAATATTCATTCAGAACTGCCTACTTGGAGCTATCACTCCCATTGTCATTCCTCCCATCTGTCTCATCCTCAACCTATCATTCTCCACTACAACAGTTCCTGATGTCTTCAAACATGCCATAGTTTGAAGACATCAAACATAGTTACACCTCTCCTCAAAAATCCTCACTAGAGCCCACACTCCCCTCCAGCTATCACACCATCTTCCTAGGTGGATGGAAGAGGTGGTGGAGACAGAGACTGTGTCTGAATTCAAGAAAGCTTAGGATAGGCACATGGGATCTTTTAGAGAGAGGAAAAGATAATGGTTACTGCAGATGGGCAGACTGGATTGGCCATTTGACCTATAACTACCATCATGTTTCTCTGTTCTATGTTTACTCGAATATGCTGTTCACCGCCATTGCCTGGACTTCCTTTCTTTTTATGATATGCTTGACCCGCTTCAACTGGGCTTTCATCCTCTCCATTCTATGGAAACTGCCCTTGCTAAAGTCTTTAATGACCTGTTCCTGGCCAAATCCAATGGCCTCTACTCTATCCTCATCCTTCTTGATCTGTCTACTGCCTTTGATACTGTTGATCACCACCTACCCCTCAACATGCTGTTCTCACTGGGATTCCAAGGTTCCATTCTCTCCTGGTTTTCTTCCTATCTCTCCCATCATACTTATGGTGGATCTTCCTTTGCTGCCATCCCACTGTCTATCGGTGTACTTCACAGCTCTGTCATGGGCCCTGTCCTCCTCTCCATATATACCTGTTCTCTCAGTACACTGATCTCCTCCCATGGTTTTCAATATCTCTATACTGATGACTCCCAGCTCTACCTCTGCACAGCAGATACCTCTTCAGGAATTCAGGCCAAATCTCAGCCTGAACATTTCCACTTGTCTCACCACCATCTAAAATTGAATATGACTAAGATTGAGCTCCTTATCTTTTTACCTAAACTCACCTATCTCCTCCTTCCGTTCTCTATTTCTATGGATAACACTCTCTCTCTGTCTTGTCAACTTGCAACCTTGGGGTGATCTTTGACTCCTTTCTCTCCTTCTGTGTTCAGATCCAACAAACCTCTAAAACCTGTCACTTCCTCCTCTATAATATTACCAAACTCCAACCCTCTAAGCATACTACCAAAACCCTTATCCATTACCAAAAACCTTACCCAACCCATTTATCCATGCTCTCTTCACCTCACACTTAGACTATTGCAACATACTTCTCTCAAGTTTTCCACTCATCCATCTCTCACCCTTTTGATCTTCTCAAAATGCTGCTGCACAACTCATAATTCCATAAGAGCTGCCATGTTCACATTACCCTTCTCCTCAAGTCACTTCTTGGCTCCACATCCATTTCTAAATACAGTTCAAACTCTTCTTACTGACTTATAAGCACCTTAATATCTCTCCTTACTTATCTCCCCCTATGCTCCCCCCTCCATGAACTCCGTTCATCAGGTAAATCCCTCTTATCTGTACCCTTCTCCCTTCCCTGTACTTTGCTTTCCTGATAACTTCAACAACTTCATTGTTTGTAACTTTGATTAATTGATGTGAACCGCCTAGAACTCCCTGGGAATATCGGTATACAAAATAAAGTTATTATTATTATTACTGCCAACTCCAGACTCCGTCCCTTCTTTCATGTTTCACCCTATTCCTGGAACAGGCTGCCAAATACGTCATGCTCCATCTCTAGCAGTATTTATATTCAAGCTAAAAGCCTACTTTTTTGAAGCTGCTTTCAACTCTTAACTCCTTCTCCATTAGATAACCAGAAATTCCTCACCCATGAGATGTCCTGTCTGAAGACAAAGACACGGAACTAATCGAAGACATAGAAAATATCGCTCTACGGGGGGACGTTGTACTAATGGGAGACTTCAATATGCCGGATGTAGACTGGAGCACACCTTCAGCAACAACCAGCGGCAACAAGAGGCTATTAGCCTCCATAAGGGGAGCACGCCTCAATCAAATGGTAATGGAGCCCACCAGGGCCCAAACGATCCTTGACCTAGTACTCACCAATGGGGAAAGCGTCTCAGAAGTCTTCGTGGGAGATAAGCTAGCCTCCAGCGATCATAACATGGTATGGTTCCACCTGAGGAAAGGTTTCCATAGATCAAACACTAAAACAAAGGTACTCAACTTCCGAGGAACAGACTTTGCACGCATGGGAGTTTTCGTCCATCAGGCACTCCAGGACCAAACTAAGACAGGGAATGTGGAGGATATGTGGTCATCCCTGAAATCTGTCATACATAGGCAACCGGCCGTTACATAAAATCATCACATAAACGGCGAAGAAAAGACAAACCCCAGTGGTTCACCACAGAGATCTCACGTCTCGTTAAGGAGAAGAAAAACGCATTTGCTTCCTTCAAACGCACGGGGAAAAGCGAAGATCAACTGCTACACAGGATCAAGTCCACAGAGGTTAAAACGGCAGTCAGGGAGGCCAAACTTCGAGTGGAAGAAACTCTAGCAAACAACATTAAGAAAGGGGACAAATCCTTCTTCCGGTATATCAGTGACAGGAAAAAAAAACACAGACGGGATAGTACGCCTGAGAAAAACGGACGGGAATGCGGAATCGGATCCCGAAAAGGCTGAACTACTGAATGAATACTTCTGCTCGGTCTTCACCTGCGAGGCGCCAGGGTCCGGCCCTCAATTGAAGCCACAGTCAAACACAAAAGACCCGTTTCGGAATTTTAAATTCACACCCAGCGAGGTTTACTTTGAGCTAACAAAACTCAAGGTGGACAAAGCCATGGGACCGGACAATCTACACCCCAGAGTGCTCATGGAGATAGGTGATGTCCTTGCAGAACCGTTGGCCGAGCTATTCAATCTCTCACTGAGTACAGGGACAGTCCCCTTGGACTGGAAAACAGCTAACGTCGTTCCTCTGCACAAAAAGGGTTGCAGAACAGAGGCTGCAAATTACAGACCGGTGAGTCTGACGTCGATAGTATGCAAACTTATGGAAACACTGATCAAACGCCAATTGGACACGGTCTTGGACGAAGGGAATCTACGGGACCCCAATCAACATGGATTCACCAAGGGTAGGTCCTGCCAATCAAACCTCATCAGCTTCTTAGACTGGGTAACAAAAAGACTGGACGAAGGAGATTCACTGGACATAGTGTACCTAGACTTCAGTAAAGCTTTTGACAGCGTCCCACATCGCAGACTGTTAAACAAGATGAAATCGATGGGGTTAGGAGAGACTCTAACGGCATGGGTCAATGATTGGCTGAGTGGCAGACTTCAGAGGGTGATGGTTAACGGTACTTTCTCTGAGACATCGGAGGTGACCAGCGGGGTGCCGCAGGGCTCGGTCTTGGGTCCGCTCCTCTTCAACATATTCATAGGAGATCTGACTCAAGGGCTTCAAGGTAAAGTAACATTATTCGCCGACGACGCCAAACTATGTAATATGGTAAGCGAGAGCAATTTACAAGATAGCATGGCGCAGGACCTGCGTACATTGGAATGCTGGTCCTCAACCTGGCAGCTGGGCTTCAATGCTGGGAAGTGTAAGGTCATGCACCTAGGTAGCAGAAACCCGTGCAGAACTTATACCTTAAACGGGGAGACCTTGACCAGGACTTCAGCGGAACGAGATTTAGGAGTAATCATTAGTACAGACATGAAATCTGCCAATCAGGTGGAGAAGGCTTCCTCAAGGGCAAGGCAGATGCTGGGTTGCATCCGTAGAAGTTTCGTCAGCAGAAAGCCTGCTGTCATAATGCCACTGTACAGGACCATGGTGAGACCTCATCTGGAATACTGCGTGCAATTCTGGAAGCCACATTACCGCAAAGACGTGCAGAGGGTTGAGTCGGTCCAAAGGATGGCCACCAGAATGGTCTCAGGGCTTAAAGGTCTCTCGTACGAAGCAAGACTAAACAATTTGCAGCTCTACACTCTCGAGGAACGCAGGGAGAGGGGAGACATGATTGAGACGTTTAAATACGTCACTGGACGTATAGAAGTGGAAGATAACATTTTCCTTCTCAGAGGCCCCTCAACCACAAGGGGGCACCCGCTCAAACTCAAGGGCGGGAAATTTCACGGCGACACCAGGAAGTATTTCTTCACGGAGCGAGTGATTGATCAATGGAACAAGCTTCCAGTACAGGTAATCGAGGCCAGCAGCGTGCCAGATTTTAAGAATAAATGGGACGCCCATGTGGGATCACTACGTGGGTCAGGGCAAAACATTGGCTAATCTCAAGGGGAGGGTCTATAGAGTGGGCAGACTTGATGGGCCTTGGCCCTTTTCTGCCGTCATCTTTCTATGTTTCTATGTTTCTATGTCTGTCCAAATTAGCTTGTAAGCTCTTTTGAGCAGGGACAGTCTATTAAATGTTAAATGTACAGCGCTGCATACACCTTTCAGCGCTATAGAAATGATGTACATATGAAAGAGTTGATTTGGTCCAGATAGGGAAGGAAATGATTGCCCTAGCCATGCTTACCTTCCTACAAAACATAACATAACACCGGATTTCTAGACTGCATAACCAACAAGTTCTATGCGGTTTACAAAAATTTATTAAAAGCCTACAATGAGGAATGTTAGTTCATAAATTTTTGGAAAAAGAAAAACTTCAGTTGTTTTCTTGGTTGTTCATAAGAAACCTCCAACAGTGGACAAACTGCCGGCGCCGCCATTGTGAAACCACCACCGCAACCGCCACTCTCCTGCCGGTCCTCTAAGCGCAAGTAATAGGGGTCCGACAAACAGCCAAATACAGCCGCCCTGAACCTACCCGGAGACTCCCTGCGCGGGGGGAACCGCCGCCGGCGTCGCCGCTATCACCACCCCCCTGAGCCGCCACTACTGCTGCATCCGTTGCTGCCCCGCTCCCCACGCTGCGGACCCAGGCCGGGGAGGAGGCGGTGGCGGCAACGGCAACAACAGTGGATTCCGGGAGCAGCGGCTGCCTTCCCCACCTCTCTCGCCGGCCGACTGCCAAGATTGAGGAGCCGCCACCGCGAAAAACTTTGTGCGGCCATTGTAACGCTGGTAACAGGAGAGTAGGATGTCCAGCCTGGGGTCCGCGCATGCGCATTCCTTCGGCCACGGAACTACTGATCATGGAAGCACGCAGATAGGAATGCGCATGTGCGAGTTAGCCTTTTATTATATAGGATTGATGGATAAAAACCTAGTAAAATTATGAAATCATTAGGATTAGATAATTTTGTACATTCTTGTGATTTGAAAGATATATGGTGAATATTTCATTCATTTAGTCAAGAATTATTGAATACTTTCAATTTAACAATACTGAAGATGTCTCTATAGAAACAATTTGGGATGCATTCAAAGCTACCATAAGAGGACAAATTATTTACTTTTCAACATTTACCAAAAAACAAATTAAAAAACAATTTTCCAATTTGGAACTAGAAATAAAGAGATTAGAATCAAACTTAATTAATAATTGGGATAATTCTACTTTACAAGAATTAATAAAAATTAAAGGAAAATATAATGATATTTCTTCTAAAATGGTAAGAAAAGACTTATTCTCTCAACAAACAATGTATTATGGAAATTTGAATAAGGCGGGAAGATTATTGGCAAATTATTTAAAAGTAAAAAAGCAAAAAGCAAAAATAGGGATGGTAAAAGATGAAAATGGAAATACATCTTCTCAAACGGATGTAATTATAAAACAATTTTTGAAATTTTATAAATCCCTATATTCTTCTGAGCCTTATTCAGATAAGGAAAAAGATGGATTAGAATTTTTAAAAGTAATTAAAGGACCAAAAATTCCTGATCATATAAAAGAAAGCTTGGAGAAGCCTGTATCATTAAAGAAATACAAACAGCATTGGGATCCCTTAGAGTTGGATCCGCTCCAGGTGGTGATGGTTTCACAGTAGAATTCTACAAATCTTTTCAAATTACCTTATTACCTTATCTATTAAATTTATTTCAAACACAATTAAATAATGGAAATATAAAAGGAACTATGGCAGATTCAGTTACTATAGTTTTGCCAAAGCCAAATAAAGAACATAAGAACATAAGCAATGCCTCTGCTGGCTCAGACCTGAGGTCCATCATGCCCAGCAGTCCACTCACGCGGCGGCCCAATAGGTCCAGGACCTGTGCAGTAATCCTCTATTTATACCCCTCTATCCCCTTTTTAGCAGGAAATTGTCCAATCCTTTCTTAAACCCCTGTACTGTACTCTGCCCTATTACGCCCTCTGGAAGCGCATTCCAGGTGTCCACCACTCGTTGGGTAAAGAAGAACTTCCTAGCATTCGTTTTAAATCTGTCCCCTTTCAACTTTTCCAAGTGTCCTCTTGTTCTTTTATTTTTCGAAAGTTTGAAGAATCTGTCCTTCTCTACTCTCTCTATGCCCTTCATGATCTTATAAGTCTCTATCATATCCCCTCTAAGTCTCCTCTTCTCCAGGGAAAAGAGACCCAGTTTCTCCAATCTCTCAGCGTATGAGAGGTTTTCCATCCCTTTTATCAAGCGTGTCGCTCTCCTCTGAACCCTCTCGAGTAACACCATATCCTTCCTAAGGTACGGAGACCAATATTGGACGCAGTATTCCAGATGCGGGTGCACCATCGCCCGATACAATGGCAGGATAACTTCTTTTGTCCTTGTTGTAATACCCTTCTTGATTATGCCTAGCATTCTATTTGCTTTTTTAGCGGCTGTTGCACACTGTGCCGTTGGCTTCATTGTCATGTCCACCATTACCCCCAAGTCCCTTTCTTGGTTGCTCTCATTCAATAATATCCCTCCCATCGTATAGTTGTACCTCGGGTTTCTGTTTCCAACATGCAATACTTTACATTTCTCAATGTTGAACTTCATCTGCCATCTCGCCGCCCATTCCCCCAATTTGTTCAAGTCCCTTTGCAATTCTTCGCATTCCTCTTTAGTCCCAGCTCCACTAAATAGTTTTGTATCGTCCGCAAATTTTATTATCTCACACTTCATGCCTGTTTCTAGATCATTTATGAATATATTAAATAGCAGCGGCCCGAGCACTGAGCCCTGCAGAACACCACTCGTGACCCCCATCCAGTCCGAGTAGTGGCCCTTCACCCCCACCCTCTGTTTCCTACCCGCCAATCAGTTTCTGATCCATCTATGTACGTCTCCGTCCACTCCATGGTTCTTCAGTTTCCAGAGTAGACGTTCGTGAGGCACCTTGTCAAAGGCTTTTTGGAAATCAAGGTATATGATGTCTATGGGGTGTCCTCTGTCCATCCGTTTGTTAATTCCTTCGAAGAAGTGCAATAATTTCGTTAGGCACGATCTCCCCCTGCAGAAACCATGTTGGGTTGTTTTCAAAAGTTCGTTTCTTTCCAGATGTTCATCGATGTGTTCTTTAATCAGTGCTTCCGCCAGTTTCCCCAGAACCGAGGTCAAACTCACTGGTCTGTAGTTTCCCGGGTCACCTCTTGATCCCTTTTTAAAGATGGGCGTGACATTGGCTATCTTCCAATCCTCCGGGATCATGCCTGTTTTCAAGGATAGGTTGCAAATTTGCTGCAGTAGTTCCACTATCTCCTCCTTTAATTCCTTCAGAACCCTGGGATGGATTCCGTCCGGACCCGGGGATTTGTCAGTTTTAAGTTTTTCTATCTGCCTGTGTACATCATCAAGGCTCACTTCCATGGATGTTAATTTTTCTGCTTGATTTCCATTGAAGATTTGTTCAGGTTCCGGTATGTTGGTTGTGTCTTCGTTTGTAAATACAGACGAGAAGAACATGTTGAGTCTTTCTGCGACTTCTTTCTCCTCCTTCACCGCTCCCTTCCTGTCTCCTTCGTCCAGCGGTCCCACCTCCTCCCTAGCTGGCTGTTTCCCTTTAACATATCTGAAGAACGGTTTGAAATTTCGTGCCTCCCTGGCTAGCCTCTCTTCATACTCTCTTTTGGCTTTTCGAACCACACGGTGACATTCTTTTTGATACTTCCTGTGCTCCTTCTGGTTCCCTTCAGTTTTGTCCTTTTTCCATTTCCTGAATGAATTTTTCTTATTGCCTATCGCTTCCTTCACTATTTTAGTCATCCATACTGGGTCTTTTGTTCGACCCTTTTTGCACCCCTTTCTGAATCTGGGGATGTGCAGATTTTGTGCCTCGCTCACTGTGTCTTTGAAAAAAGACCAGGCATGTTCTACTGTTTGCCATTTTTTGGAAGTGTTCCTAAGTTTCTTCTTTACCATTTCCCTCATTGCTTCATAGTTTCTTTTCCTGAAGTTGAAAGATGTCGCTATGGTTCTCTTTCCGTTCGGTATGCCTACTTCAACCTTGAACTTGATAATATTATGATCACTGTTTCCCAACGGTCCCACTACTTCCACTTCCTTTGCAGGTCCCCTTAGTCCATTTAGGATTAAATCCAGAGTGGCATTTCCTCTCGTCGGTTCTCTAACAAGCTGCTCCATGAAGCAATCTTGTATAGCCTCCAGGAATTCTGTCTCCCTAGCGCATCTTGAGCTTCTAAGACTCCAGTCTATCCCAGGATAGTTGAAGTCTCCCATAACAACTGTGTAACCGCTTTTGCATTCTCGCTTCATCTCGGCATCCATTTCTTTATCGCTATCTCCGGTTTGCCCGGGTGGACGATAATATAGGCCCATCTTTATTTCATGCCCTTTCCTACCCGGTATTTTAACCCATAGCGATTCCAGTTTGTTGATCATCTCCGCTGTGTCCATTCTTGTCGATTGTATGCTTTCTTTTCCCACATTGGTTTCAAACTATAGACCTATTTCTTTAATAAATGTAGATAGGAAAATTCTAGCTAAAACATTAGTTTTGCGTTTGGCTAAGGCTCTTCCCCACTTCATTGGAATGCACCAGACTGGATTTGTTGCTCATAGACATTCTTCTAACAACAAATTTATCCAAAGATATTAAAGATCCAGCCTTCTGTGTTTTGTTAGATGCTGAAAAGGCTTTTGATTGAGTGGAATTGTCCTTTATGTATCAAGCAATGGACTGGTTTGGAATTGGATTAGGATTCATACAAATGATTCAAACGTTGTATAGCTCTCCTGTTGCAAGATTGTATATTAATAATAATTTGTCACAGAGTTTTAATTTGCGGAGGGGGGTTAGACAAGGTTGTTCATTATCTTCTTTGCTTTTTGATATAGTATTAGAACCCTTGTTATTAGCAATTCAGCAATCAAAGGAGATTCAGGGTATTCCTTGTAGAGATCAGGAATATAAGGTCTCTGCTTATGCAGATGACATTTTGCTTTATTTGAGGAATCTTGAAACAACGATTCTAAATTTACTCAATTTGATCAACAAATTTGGAAAATTTTCAGGTTATAAAATAAATTGGAGTAAATCAGAAGTCCTTCCACTAAATGTTTATTGTACAAAAGGATTATTTGATGCATTTATGTTTGTTTGGAAAGATGAAGGAATAAAGTATTTAGGTATTTGGCTTAAAAATACGTTAGAAGAGACAATAAAAATAAATGAAAAACATATATTACAGAAGGTTACAGAATTATGTGAGCAATGGAATCCCTTACATATTTCATGGTGGGGAAGAGTTCAAACAGTTAAACTGATGATTTCACCTGTGGTTTTTTACCAAATGGGAATGATACCAGTGTTCTTTCAGGGGTCTTTTTACAAAAAAATAAATAGTACTCTTACAAAATTTATTTGGCAAGGTTAAATAGCTAGAGTTGCCTTAGTGACTTTACAAAAATCAATTGTGGAGGGAAGGGGTAAATTTTCCAAATTTCAATAGGTATCATCAATCCTATATTATGCGCCAAGGTATGTATTGGGTCATAAAAACATAGAAACATAGAAAGATGACGGCAGAAAAGGGCTATAGCCCATCAAGTCTGCCCACTCTACTGACCCACCCCATTACGTCTGAGTACTAATGACCTAGTTCCTTAACTCGACCCTCGTAGGGATCCCACTAGGACGTCCCATTTATTCTTAAAGTCAAGCACGCTGGTGGCCTTGATCACCTGCTCTGGAAGCTTGTTCCAGTGATCTACAGTGATTTCTTTCTGTGAAGAAATACTTCCTTACGTCACTATCAAATTTCCCTCCTCTGAGTTTGAGCGGATGCCCCCTTGTGACCGAGGGTCCTTTGAGAAAGAAGATGTCCTCTTCCACCTCGACACGTCCCGTGATGTATTTAAATGTCTCAATCATGTCCCCCCTTTCCCTGCGTTCCTCTAGAGTGTAGAGCTGCAATTTGTTTAGTCTTTCTTCGTACGAGAGACCCTTGAGCCCTAAGATCATCCTAGTGGCCATCCGCTGAACCGACTCAACTCTAAGCACGTCTTTACGGTAATGTGGCCTCCAGAATTGCACACAGTATTCTAGATGAGGTCTCACCATGGTTCTGTACAGTGGCATTATGACTTCAGGTTTGCGGCTAACGAAGCTTAAGTTGCCTTGCTTTGGATGAGGCCTTCTCTACTTGTTTGGCAGCCTTCATGTCTGCACTGATGATTACTCCCAAGTCTCTTTCTTCTGAAGTCCTAGCTAGTGTTTCTCCATTTAAGGTGTAAGGTTTGCATGGATTTCTGCTACCGAGATACATAACCTTACATTTCTTAGCGTTGAAGCCCAGCTGCCATGTCGTGGACCAGTTTTCCAACGTAAGCATGCTCAAAGCCTTCTGGTCTCGCTCTCAATCTCGGAGAGAGCAAGACCAGAAGGCTTTGAGTATGTGCAAATGCTCAAAGCCAGTCCAGTCCAGCCCAGACCAGAAGAAGGAGGATCTCCAATGCACCGCCCAGCCACGCCAGAAGAGGGAGGATCTTCGGGCACTGGCACTGGTGCCAAGTCGGGTAAAGGGTGTCATTGACTGCTCAGGAGGGGGGAAAGTAGGATCGCGGTGGAGGGGGGCAACGCGAGCGGGGGGGATGCCGGTTCGCAAGGGGGGGAAGCTGGATCGCGGGGAGGGGTTTGGATCAGCGTCAGATTCCTCAAGGGGGGGGGAGAATGGAGCTGCGCCGGTATCCTCGTGGAGGGGGGGGAGGAGGTGGAACCAATCAAAGCAGTTTCCCTTACTTTCTATGGGGAAACTTGCTTTGATATACGAGCAATTTGGTTTACGAGCATGCTTCTGGAACGAATTCTGCTCGTAAACCAAGGTTCCACTGTATATAAAATGGAAAGAGGCGTTAGCTGTACTTGATTTAAGATATGAAATGAATAACATTTTTTTTTTTTTTTAAAAGAAAGATATATGGCGGATACTTCATTTTAATGAGCAGAATTTTCCTTTTGTTCTCAGGTTCACAAATCCTTTTCAAGAATAGATTATATTCTCGTGTCAAATCAATTAAGTCAGCAGGTAACACAAGCCTCCATATCCAATTATTTTGTCTGATCATGTGGGTGTGTGGATTGAATTTAAACTTGCTGAACAGGATAATTTCGATAATGCATTGTTAGAGGATTCAAATTTTCTTGAAGAATTTCAGTTAAAAATGAATGAATTCTTCCACATTAATGATTCAAAAGAAATCTCAGTGGTGACCTTATGGGATGCTTTTAAGGCTACCATGATATTCAGCTACATATTCAGCATATGTTAGGAAGCAGCTTAAAAAACAATTTTCTAATTTGGACAGGAAATTAAAGTTTTGGAGTCAAAATTGATTGAAAAATGGGTACAAACTACTCTACAGGCTCTTTTAAAAATAAAATGTAAATATAATGAGATTTCTTCACAATTTGTAAGGAAAAATTTGTTTTCTCAACAGACCATGTATTAGGGAAGCTCAAATAAGGCGGGAAGATTACTGGTGAATTATCTCAAAGCAAAGAAAAGAAGGACAAAAATTATTGCAATAAAAGATCTTATTTTCTGTTTTTTTACTACTGCTGATGACTGCACAATTAATGCTTCTTTTCACTATTAGTTGACTATGGTACATTGCCCGATTTTCTTTTCTTGATGTATTTCTTCTGTTGGTTGTTATTGGTTCTTCTTGAAATATACAATAAAAATATTGAACTGAAAAGATGAAAAAGGTGATACTCATTCTCAGATTGGACCTATTTTAAAGCAATTCTTAAATTTTTATAAAGCTTTGTATTCTTCCAAGCCTTATTCAGATAAAGAAAAAGATGGTTTAGAGTTTTTAAAATTAATTAATGGTCCAAAAATTCCTAATCATATAAAAGGAAGCTTAGAAGTGCCTATATCATTAAAAGAGTTACAATCAGCGTTGAAGTCCCTTAGAGCTGGATCCGCTCCAGATAGAGATGGTTTCATGGTAGAGTTTTATAAATCATTTCAAAGCACCCTTTTAGTTCATTTATTAAATTTATATCAGGTCCAACTAACTAATGGTTGCATTAAAGGTACTATGGCGGAATCTGTTACTATAGTTTTGCCAAAGCCAAATAAAGATCCCACATTGGTTTCAAATTACAGGCCTATTTCTTTAATTAATGTAGATGGAAAACTTCTAGCTAAGACATTGGCTTTAAGACTGGCTAAGGCTCTCCCTTTTATTATTGGTATGCACCAAATAGGATTTGTTGCTCAGAGACATTCCTCTAATGACACCAGATTGGCTTTTCATATATTAAATTTAACAAAAGCCATGAAAGATCCAACCTTTTCTGTATCCTTAGATGCAGAAAAAGCCTTTGATCGGGTGGAATGGACCTTCATGTATCAAGCAATGGATTGGTTTGGAATAGGTTCAGGATTTATACAAATGATTCAGTCCTTGTATAGTTCCCCTATTACTAGACTGTATATTAATAATAATCTCTCAGAGTGTTTTAGTTTGCGGAGGGGAGTTAGACAAGAATGTCCCTTGTCTCCTTTGCTTTTTGATATTGTTTTAGAACCCTTGTTATTAGCTATTCAGCAGAAGAAGGAGATACAGGGTATTCCTTATTCAGATCGGGAATATAAGGTCTCTGCTTATGCAGATGATATACTGCTCCATTTGAGAAATCCTGAAACAACCATTCCATGCTTACTTGATTTAATAGAGAAATTTGGAAAATTTTCAGGATACAAGATAAATTGGAGTAAATCAGAAGTTCTTCCAATTAATGTCCATTGCACAAAATGATTATTTGAAACTTTCCCCTTTCTATGGAAAGAGGATGGAATAAAATATTTAGGCATTTGGATAAAAAATACTTTGGATGAAACAATGAAAGTGAATGAAAATTTTTTATTACAGAAGGTAACAGAAATGCGTGAGCAGTGGAATCCTTTACATCTTTCTTGGTGGGGGAGAGTCCAAACTATTAAAATGATGATATTGCTTGTAGTTTGTTATCAAATGGTTATGTTACCAGTTTTTTTCAGGGGTCCTTTTATAAATATTTAAATAGTATTCTTACAAAATTTATTTGGCTGGGTAAAATTGCTAGAATTTCGTTAGTATCTCTACAAAAGCAAATTACAGAGGGAGGGGTAAATTTTCCCAATTTTTATAGATACCATCAATCCTATATTTTGCACCAGGGTATGTATTGGGTCCTCCCAGAGCTCACTTAAAATATCCCAGATTGGTTGTGGTTGGAATGGCGACTCATGTTTCCTCTGTGACTATGCCAGTATCAAAATGCCTAGATTATATAAAGAAAACAGAATATTAGTAGATATATGGAAAACCTTACGATATGTCAATAATTTAACACCTATTCCAATATATAAATCTACAAATCAGACTATATGGCTTAACTGCAAGATTCAAATTGGCGGATTTAAGGTCAACTGGAAGCAGTGGATGATAGCAGGAATATGTATTTTAGATGATGTTATATCTAATGGTAAGCTGTTTGAATTTTCACAGTTGCAACATAAATTTGGACTTAATAAATCACAAAGATTTAGATGGTTGCAACTGAAGCAGGCCATTCAGGTGGGGTTCCCTGAATGGAAAAATTTAAATAATCAATATAGTTTGGAATTCTTATGCTTTTAGGTGGACTTCCTGGGACACCAGGCCGCACAGTGGTATAAATTGATAGCTGGATTTATAAATAAGAAAACAATAATCACAGTTATAATTTTAAAAACTTTTCAAAATTATTTATGAAAAACTCAGACCCTGAACCCGTGAATAATAGTGTAATCACACCATCTGAGGTTCAATAGGGGACCATCATAGTTTTTCACTGTCCCCATATACCATCCATACTATATGACAAAATAAATACACCAGGTACTTATCTGAAACGGATGGATAATCGCTGTTACAGAATCGCAGACGTGTGTGATGTGCCAAGTGCAATAAAATAGCAACAATTAAGTTGATTGAAGAAAAATTGACTCTAATGACCCTGTCCCCCCGACTCGAGTTTCAAATCACTTTTACCGGTCAGCCCATCCCGACAAGGTTACCTCTCTGAAATTGTGCGCCACTAAGAGTGGCCTTCCCTGAAGAAGATTTGAAACTCGAGTCGGGGGGACAGGGTCATTAGAGTCAATTTTTCTTCAATCAACTTAATTGTTGCTATTTTATTGCACTTGGCACATCACACACGTCTGCGATTCTGTAACAGCGATTATCCATCCGTTTCAGATAAGTACCTGGTGTATTTATTTTGTCATATAGTATGGATGGTATATGGGGACAGTGAAAAACTATGATGGTCCCCTATTGAACCTCAGGTGGTGTGATTACACTATTATTCACGGGTTCAGGGTCTGAGTTTTTCATAAATAATTTTGAAAAGTTTTTAAAATTATAACTGTGATTATTGTTTTCATATATTACGTTAGTATCACATAGTAACATAGTAACATAGTAACATAGTAGATGACGGCAGATAAAGACCCGAATGGTCCATCCAGTCTGCCCAACCTGATTCAATTTAAAATTTTTTTTTTTTTTTTTTTTTTTTCTTCTTAGCTATTTCTGGGCGAGAATCCAAAGCTTTACCCGGTACTGTGCTTGGGTTCCAACTGCCGAAATCTCTGTTAAGACTTACTCCAGCCCATCTACACCCTCCCAGCCATTGAAGCCCTCCCCTGCCCATCCTCCTCCAAACGGCCATACACAGACACAGACCGTACAAGTCTGCCCAGTAACTGGCCTAGTTCAATCTTTAATATTATTTTCTGATTCTAAATCTTCTGTGTTCATCCCACGCTTCTTTGAACTCAGTCACAGTTTTACTCTCCACCACCTCTCTCGGGAGCGCATTCCAGGCATCCACCACCCTCTCCGTAAAGTAGAATTTCCTAACATTGCCCCTGAATCTACCACCCCTCAACCTCAAATTATGTCCTCTGGTTTTACCATTTTCCTTTCTCTGGAAAAGATTTTGTTCTACGTTAATACCCTTTAAGTATTTGAACGTCTGAATCATATCTCCCCTGTCTCTCCTTTCCTCTAGGGTATACATATTCAGGGCTTCCAGTCTCTCCTCATATGTCTTCTGGTGCAAGCCTCCTATCATTTTCGTCGCCCTCCTCTGGACCGCCTCAAGTCTTAAGAACATATAAGAACATAAGCATTGCCTCTGCCGGGTCAGACCAGGGGTCCATCGTGCCCAGCAGTCCGCTCCCGCGGTGGCCCCCCAGGTCCTTGACCTTTAAGTTCCCACCACCTACATTGTTTGTGCCCTAATCCTGAAGTACCCTGTATAGTAACCCTCTATCTATACCCTGTAATCCTTTTCTCCTTCAAGAAGTTATCCAAGCCCTTTTTGAAACCCAACATTGTACTCTGTCCTATCACCTCTCTTGGAAGCGTATTCCAGGTGTCCACCACCCTCTGAGTGAAGAAGAACTTCCTAGCATTCGTCTTAAATCTGTCTCTTTTCTGTTACATAGTAATCTACATGATCTGTTACATAGTAATCTAGTAACATAGTAGATGATGGCAGATAAAGACCTGAATGGTCCATCCAGTCTGCCCAACCTTACCCACTCTTTAAATTACTGATTTAATTTAAATTTCCCTTCTTCTTAGCTATTGCTGGGCCAGAACGCAAAGCTTTGCCTGGTACTGTGCTTAGATTCCATCTACTGAAGTCTCAATCAAAACTCACTCCAGCCCATCTAAACCATCCCAGCCATCGAAGCCCTCCCCAGCCCATCCTCAACTAAACAGCCTTATACGGATATAGACCATGTAAGTCTGCCCAGTACTGGCCTTAATTTTTTTTGATTCGAGATCCTCTGTGTTCATCTCATGTTTTTTTGAACTCTGTCACCATTTTCCTCCCTCGGGAGTGCATTCCAGGCATCCACCACCCTTTGTAAAGAGAAAATTTCGCCAGATACGGTCTCCAAAACTGAACACAATACTCCAAGTGGGGCCTCACCAATGACCTGTACAGGGGCATCAACACCTTCTTTCTTCTACAGAAGAATATAGTTTTTCTCTCCAATTTTTGGTGAGTTTTATAAATAAGAAACCAAAAACTGGTCTTAGGGACATTTGGAGTATTGAGATTAAGCACCCAATTTCTGCGTCTCAATAGCCACGAATTTGGACTTGGAGGATGAGATGTACAATGTTGGTATCTATGAGACAAACGTGTTTTTTTCTGTTACATAGAGCATTCTGGACCCCAGTTCGTTTACAAAAGTTAGATAGCTCTAAGTCAAATAGTTGTTGGCATTGTCATCTCGAAGCACGGATTTTAGATCATTTATTGTTCTATTGTCCATATATTTTGGCTTTTTGGAAATCAATATGGGGCCAAATAAACTGTTTGTTGGAAAATCCAGTGGCATTGTCTTACGATACTGTGTTATTTGGTATAATAATGAGGGCTAAAAGCCAAATATCATCTAAGAACAACAGGCTTTTACTAATAATGACATGAGTCGCCATACAACAAATTACGAGCAATTGGAAGGATTGGAAGAGGCTTAACTTGTGACAAATCTAGCTCTCTTCCTAGCTTTGACACAGGGTTAGAGAAGATCAGTAAACCCCGATGCAGGAGAGCTGACCAGGTTGGCCCTGCAGAGTATGAAAATGCTGACTTCCCTTGGTCTATTCCTGCTGAGCCAGACAGTATCGGCCAAGGAGCTGTTAGGGCTCCAAGGAACCCGGGGGTTAAGAAACTACAGCTCCTAGAAGGCCAGGCTCAGAACAGGAAGTGGTCACAGAAGCAGGCTCAGATGCAGAAAGATATCTCTCCCTTCCCCCTCTTCAGAGCAGGGAGGGGCGAGTTGAATGAGGTTAAAAGAGGGCAGCTGGGACACAGGAGGGAGGAGGAGCTGAGGAGGCTCCAGGGTGAGCTGGCCAGAGAACACTCTCCTCCTCTATTGAAGCTGGGTGAATTAAGCCACGACTGGGACATGGTGGACATGTCCGATGTGCTGGATATTGAAGCTGAGACAGAGTTACCAAACTGGGAACCAATGGACATTGGAGTATCTAGTCTGTCTAGTGAATGCTTGGAGGTAATGGATACAAACTAAGCAGAGGTTTGAAAGTGTTTTGCTGTTTTTTTTTCTTCTTTTTTCTGCTTAATAGTTTTGAGATTGAAGTTGCTTGTGTGTCAATCTCTGTAAGCTTGTCAGTTCTGGTCTCAGAAGCACTGCTATAATTGAACTGTGGCATTTGACTATATCACTGAGCATCTGTCTGTTCCCTCTCAGCCCAGCTGGAGGCTAATTAAGGGAGATAAGGCTCCTTTAGAACCACAAACACAGGGGAGCTCCTTTTAGAGGAATTCCTTATCTACAGACACTCTGCAGCAGGGCTGCAACGGTAGCAGCTTTGGGTTCTGTTTTTGTAAACTTTATTTTGCCTGAACTGCAGGAGTATAGTTTTGTTTTTCCTTCTGCATTTTTCTGGAGAGGGAATTTTGCTGAGGCCATCTTTGACACACCAACGCCTGGTGAAGAGGACTATGACAAAAAGACTAGAGTCCAGCCTAAAGGAGTAAATTCTCTATTAGTACGTTTAACTTAGGCGTGCTTTGGACGTCCGGTAAACGTAAATAACAATTAACTATATTTAGGCGTGAGATAGACGTCCCGCAAAAGCAAAATAGACGTCCCTCAAAATAGACGTGCGCAAAATAGACGCAGGTTTCTGAACCGTCTCTAATGGACCCGTGATAGACGTGAGTACGGGTTTGTTTTTTATTTGTTTTTTTTTTAAATTATACTTTATATATACTCTTTATTATCACACATTCAGCATTGATAAGTATAGGATGATGAAAAACATAACTAAAACACTGTATCAGAATTGTACAATTTACCATTAATACAAGGAAAAGAAATATGTTATGTTTCAAAGGAAAACTAGAAAATGAAACGTACCGAGTGGGTGTTGAACTTACATTATCAGTAATGGAAGGTGGGAACCAGTAGATGTGTGCTACACAGAAAGCTATACAGGAATGTCATACTCACCTCCTATTAGAAGTGGAAAGGATAGGACTTTGAACACCATATAGACTTTTTATAAACTTCGTTTAACTTCCACAAAGACTGGCAGGAAAGGCACCCTAAGTCATCCAATAAGCTTTCTCTCGATTTGCCAGAGACATTATTTCAGAGAGGATAGTTTAGAAGTGATATCTTGCTCCAAAGAACACTCTCCTGGTCTTAAAACATTCCTACTATCAGCTCATTCTTCACAACAAGAAACACAATCAAAACACAGATTCAACCTGAATGTGGCTTCCAGTTCACAGGAAGAGGAAATAGCAAGCAGCACAATGCTGATCTCATTGTGACATCATCAAGGTGCACCTGGAAGGTAGATATGCCACAAGTAAAAGACAAGCCGGGACTTGAACTCACAACCTACAGATGATCGAGATAGTGCTTTTACTCACTGACCTACACCTGTGTCTCTAATTCCTCTGTCATAGCATACCTTAGTAATGTGCTAAAGTATACTCTACTTAGCTATCATATCACAGTCAGTTGAGGCAAAAGACTGGTAGCTCAATGGTGTAAAGCACTGTTGTCACGGATGCAACACCCATATTCTTAAGTATGGTTCAATAAATGTAATACAGAGTCAAAATTATGCTGTTTATTTTATCAAACCCAAGCTCAACTTTTTAATGTATTGTGTATAGTCTCGCTAATGTGTTTGTGATGAAAATTAGATGTGATACGTGTATATATATAAACCCTAGCCACGCATGCGCACATACCTACGTGCTTCTGTGATCTCTGCTCTGTGATCAGTAGGTCTGTGGCCAGCAGGAGTGCAGATGCAGCAGCCAGGTGACTCCCCCCCTCCCTCCCTCCCTCCCTCCCTCCCTCACCACCAAAATCACCACCGCCAAAGCTTCCTCCTTCTGGCCAGCCGGGAGGAGGGCTCCGAGTTGCTGAAGACCCAGATCGCTCATAAATTAACCTTTTCATCTGAGGTGTGAGGCTGCGGTGACCTTGCTCCCCGGCTCACTAAGGTTTCATCTTAAGAAATTCAAATGCATTGTAGAAAATGCAAGTGACTATTCTGTGTCATCCTAGACACCCCTGCAACACCCCAACAACACACTCCTGCAGCATAAACCCCTCATGTTATAATCAAGTAAAAGACAAGCTGCGAGTTGAACTCATAACCTATGGATAACTGGTACAGCTTGTTTACTAACTGAGCTACCGAGCTACTTAACTGTAGCCCTAACCCTAACCATAAAGTAGCATCTGACATTATAGAAGCCGTTAGAATTTTGAAATCGTTTTGGACGTTCATTGGGTGTTCTTAGATCAAATATACCTGTAGATACTTGCAATGATTACCCCTTGTCAAAGCTTGTACCTAAAGCCATTTCTGGAGACTCCCATTCCCAAGTCCCCAACATAGCTCAGTGCTTAAAAGCACTGCATGTATGTTCCAAAGGTCAGGGGTTCAAGTCCTGACTAAGGTTACCAAAGACAGAATATTTTTTTTTCCACCCACCCACCCAAACATGCATAGCTAAGCATGTGAACCTCTTCATTTATTTAATTTATAACGTCACTGTGTTTGGGGGGGAGGTGAAGTTTCATTAGGTTTACATGGTAAGCTTCTAAGCTTGTACCTAAAGCCATTTCTGGAGACTCCCATTCCCAAGTCCCCAACATAGCTCAGTGCTTAAAAGCACTGCATGTATGTTCCAAAGGTCAGGGGTTCAAGTCCTGACTAAGGTTACCAAAGACAGAATATTTTTTTTTTCCACCCACCCACCCAAACATGCATAGCTAAGCATGTGAACCTCTTCATTTATTTAATTTATAACGTCACTGTGTTTGGGGGGGAGGTGAAGTTTCATTAGGTTTACATGGTAAGCTTCTAAGCTTGTACCTAAAGCCATTTCTGGAGACTCCCATTCCCAAGTCCCCAACATAGCTCAGTGCTTAAAAGCACTGCATGTATGTTCCAAAGGTCAGGGGTTCAAGTCCTGACTAAGGTTACCAAAGACAGAATATTTTTTTTTTCCACCCACCCAAACATGCATTATTTAATTTATAACGTCATTGTGTTTGGGGCAGGAGAAGTTTCAATAGGTTTACATGGTAAGCTTCTAAGCGTTCTGCTGTACATTTTTGTATAACAGCGATATCGGCGTCGTTGCGCATGTAATGAACTGTATTGATGTAGAGTATAGTAGCTGCTTCAAGTACGCCCATGAGGCATATATACGTCATCGATGTTTTTTTCTATACTTGTTCTTCATATGCAGTTATTTCCTATAAAATGGCAGCCAGGACACAGCCAAACCAGGCTCTTCCTACCAAACGAGCATCACTACTTTGTAGTGCCTGGCCATCACAGGTCATATCTGCAATTGAGAATCTCCTGGATTTGCCTGACCTGGTGGTATAACAGAAGAGCCTCATGTCCCAGGGAAGTGGAAAGGATAGGACTTTGAACACCATATAGACCTCATATAAACTTCGTTTAAGTTCCACAAAGACTGGTAGAAAAGGCACCTAAGTCATGCAATAAGCTTTCTTTCGATTTGCCAGAGACATTATTTCAGAGAGGTTGCTTGAAAGAAGACTCTCCTGGTCTTAAAACATTGCAACAATCAGCTCATTCTTCACAACAAGAAACAGAATCAAAACACAGATTCAACCTGAATGTGGCTTCCAGTTCACAGGAAGAGGAAGTAGCAAGCAGCACAATGCTGATCTCATTGTGACATCATCAAGGTGCACCTGGAAGGTAGATATGCCACAAGTAAAAGACAAGCCGGGACTTGAACTCACAACCTACAGATGATCGATATAGTGCTTTTACTCACTGACCTACACCTGTGTCTCTGGTTCTCCTGTCATAGCATACCTTAGTGATGTGCCAAGGTATAATCAGCTTAGCTATCATATCACAATTAGCTGACACAAAAAAGTGGTAGGTCAATGGTTTAAAGCACTGCTTTCACTGACTCGAAATCCATATTCTCAAGTATGGTTGAATACATAGTTCAAAAGTGCTGTCTTGATCACACACAAATTCAACTTTTCAAATGTTTTGTATCTGGTATTGCTAATGTGCTGTTTCAGATGAAAATGAGATGTGATTGGTCTGTATCTTGTAATTTTATTCAAATGAGTATTGTGTCAGCTGAAGGAGTTGAGGGTGTTAAAACCGAACTGTACTACTGAATGAATCTATTCCGTTTAGGCGCTTAACATTCGCCGTCCTATATGCTACAATAATGGCATTCCTTTGGTAAGTAATCACAACATCCTTAAGTGGTTTAAGATTTTTATTGTAGAATATTATGTCATTTCATTGACACTCAAAAGTCCAGAAAAGCGGTGTGAAATTGTAACACATGCAACTGCAGTTTGCTGAGATGGATCACAGCTACACCGGTATACAGAGTAAGCCACTCCTAGGTCCAAATCAACTCCCAGCCTACAGGAGAAAAGGGTACAATGTCAGTGCCTGTGAAATATTAAGATTTCCTCATGGTAGGGTAAGGCAGGATGTAGGAAAAAGACAGGAAAGTAAGGAGGTCAGAGAATAAAGGCCAGAGGTTTATGCCAGAGAAGCAAGGGAAATAAAAGCCATCCTCCTTGTTACAGAGTCCATATGTGAGCTAATAACCTACACACACTGGTTGGAATGTTGAAGGTTAGTAGAAGTGAGCACAAATGTCTCATACCTACCTATGCACAAGTATCAGGAATACGTCACAGGATCCGCCCGTATCACAGGAACAGCTTCACGATGAGATGCTAGCCACATGAGGAGGAGGAGGAGATCAGCTGGGCCCGAACACCTGCAAAGAGGGGAAGCATGTTAATACATTGGAAAAGTCCCCCACCTCAAACTGTTACAATACCTACAGTTATCCTATAGCTTCAGTTGAACTTG
Organism: Geotrypetes seraphini; assembly: GCF_902459505.1. Taxonomy (NCBI): domain Eukaryota; kingdom Metazoa; phylum Chordata; class Amphibia; order Gymnophiona; family Dermophiidae; genus Geotrypetes; species Geotrypetes seraphini. The sequence continues at coordinate 62,770,833 of NC_047094.1, forward strand.
AAGTACCAGCATGGAGAAGGGAGGGGGGGGTGCTAGTCTTATTCTACACAGAAACTTGTAGACCCATACCATCATTAACTCCTACAAGGTGTGGAAAGCTGAGCAGCATATAGGCTTCTGATAGCCATAGTTTTAACATTTTAGCAGTATAACTCATCCAATCTGCTTTCTCTGAGCTCCCAATATAGATGTCATTTATACCTAAAACTAAGGGGGTGTTCAATCAACACACATGCTAACCTAACACCAGCATGTGTCGATATACAATTTGTTGTTGGTAAAACAACAAAAAACCAAGAGGTCCTAAACTGCTAGCTCATACCAGGCCATCGAGAAGCACATTACGATGCCCTTGTATGGTGACGATGAAAGTCTTGGACATCCAACCTGCAACAAGAGTATGAAAGCTGTTAGCTATTTGACATGTGGGCAATTCATCATAAAGCCTGCTAATGGAATGATATACAGGAGCAACATAGTGAATGAGGCCAAAAACAAAGATAGCTTACCTATTATTCTACCTTTAATACTTGAGCTGCTACCAATAACTTCTTGCTTTGCTGGTCAGGGACATCTGAACTTTAACTTCAGCCTAGAGAAAGAGGCATCATCACATTCACTCACATGAGACAGAGACAGACAGAGAGAGAGAAGCTGTTTGGGGTTCACATAAATATACTCACCATTATCCCAAGAAATGGGCTCTTATTAGGTTGTCCCTGACCACCTGCCCTCTCCTACGCTCTTCTTGCTCAGGTAGAGGCCTGCGTCTAGCTTGGATGTCCTCATCATCGTCACTGTCTTGGACCGGCTCAGGAGGGTCTGGCATCCGTCTTCTCAGCGCTAGGTTATGTAGCATGCAGCAGGCAACAAACATCCTGGACACCTTGTCGGGCCTGTACAGCAGTTGCCCTCCTGAGCGCTGTAGACATCTAAAGCGGGACTTGAGCAACCCAAACGCACGTTCCACGATGGTCCTTGTGGTGTTCAGGGCCCGGTTATATCGCTCCTCCTCTGGCTGTTGGGGACGCACAATTGGGGTCATCAACCATGTCCTCAGGGGATAGGCACGATCACCTGCAAGGAGAAACAATATTAGAAAAGGGGCACATATCTGTTGTCCATTGTTCTGCATCACCTCCAAAGTTAGCCATGACCCTGTGGTAAAATGAGAGAAAGGCGGTTAATGTAGCAAAGCTTTATCTGCAGTAGTACGTTAACTCACCAACCAGCCATCCACCTTGGATTTCACCCCTCTGGAACCTGCCACCTAGGCCGGAGTGGGCCAGGATATAAGCGTCGTGGCAGGACCCTGGAAAGCTGGCACACACATCTGTCACCTCCATGGTAGCACTACAGACCACCTGCATGTTCATGGAATGATATGCCCTCCGGTTCCTAAATTGCCTTTCAGTTTCAGCAGGTGGTCTGAGTGCTACGTGTGTGCAGTCTATAGCTCCCAGGACAGAGGGGAAACGTGCCAGTTGAGCAAAACCCCTCATTGTGCGTCGCCGCTCTGCCTCACTCATCGGAAACTGGATATACATAGCAATACGCCTTAAAAAGACTTCCAAAAACTTATTGATTATCCTGGATACAGACGGTTGACTGATGCCAGCCCCAGCTCCCAGGGGCCTTTGGAAGGTTCCTGTAGCCAAAAACCCCAGGGCTGTAGTTACTTGTACATAAACTGGAAGGGAATGTCCCCTAAGAGTGGTGCGCTCCAAATCCACCTGCAGTTGCTCACAGAGATGAACTATGGTCTCCCGATTAAATCTAAAGAGACCAATACACCGCTCATCTGTCATATCAAGGAAGTTTGCCCTGGGCCTATATACCCTGGGGGCCTGGCGTCGGCGTCGGCCTGGGCCTCTGCTTCCAACCTGGCCACGCCCCAGGGCCACAGCCGGACCTCTTCCTCTACCTCTAACCTGCCCACGCCCCGGGGCCGGGGCCAGGGCCAGGGCCAGGGCTGGGGCCGCCACCAGACCCCTTCCTCTGCGCAGCAATCTATCATGGGCCACCACATGTAAGACAAACTCAAACTCATCAATCATCTCTCAAACCAATACCAGACCAAAGACACAACTGACAAGTACACAACAAAAGGGAGAAGATGGGGGAAAGGAGAAACAATACAATCACAGTACAAAGTCACACTATCACAAATCAACCACCAGAAGCACGAACGCACGGGAGTCTAAAGGAGACAAAATAATGATTTTTTAAAGATCCTTATATACTCTCGACGCCGATGTAGCGTCTGACGTCATAACCGTTACAATTTTGAAATCTGTTTGCACAGTCATTGGGTGTGCATAGATCAAATACACCTGTAAATACTTGCAATGATTACCCCTTCTCAAAGCTTGTACCTATAGCCATTTCTGGACACTCCCATTCCCAAGTCCCCAACATAGCTCAGTGCTTAAAAGCACTGCTTGTATCTTCCCCAAAGGTCAGGGGTTCAAGTCCTGACTAAGGTTACCAAAGACATAATATGATTTTGTTTTTCCACCCACCCATGCATAGCTAAGCTAAAATATGTGAACCTCACTTCCCAATCTTCATTTATTTAATTTACAAATTGTCATTGTGTTTGGGGGAGGTGAAGTTTCATTAGGTTTACATGGTAAGCTTCTAAGCGTTCTGCTGTACTTTTTTGTATAACAGCTATATCGGCGTGGTTTAGGATGTAATCTATAGTGTTGATGTAGCGCGGAGCGGCTGCTGCAAGCACGCCCAAGCGGCACAAACACGTCATCGCGTTTTTATGCGTTGTGACGTCATAGAATCGCCCGTTCTTCATACGCAGTTATTTCTCCTAAAATGGCTGCCAGGAGACAGCCAAACTTCACCACTGAAGACTCCAGGCTGCTGGCCAGGCTCTTTTTAGTGCATGAGCACCACTATTTCAGAGTGGCAGGCCATCGCAGGTCATACCTGCAGTTCAGGGACTCCTGGACCCGCCTGACCCGGCGCTACAATCGTAGAGCCTCCTGTCCCAGGGAAGTAAGTATTCCAAGTCAGGCCCTCACAAATAATCATGTAAAATGTAATGATGGAAACCTGTCTCAATCAAATTGTTCATGTTTTTGTGGGTAAATTTTGATTCCTTTTAAAAACTACAATTGTGCATAATAAATCTTTTACATTGAATACTGAAATTAAAGCACATCCCAAAGGAGCAGTAGTAGGATTTCAAATGACAAATTCAGCTCCTAGAAGGCATCTATTCCATTCACAACATGCACACAACTAATTTTTGGGTCACAAGCTTCACATTTGTAATCGAAACATCTTGACATCAACTTTCCCAAAGTGCTTCTATGTCATTTCAAATACCTTAAACACTCCTGTATCAATCTGCTGGTCTAGGGAGATAGTGGCATGACGTTTAAAGTGACAGCGTCAGTACCCTGACGTCAGGGGTTTCAAGCCACGCTGCTCCTTCTGACCAAACTATTTTATTGCCCCTGCTGCATGATTGTAAGCTCACCAGGACATGCTGTAATGTGGGGCAGTGCTGATAGGCTACAGCCTCAGCACCCTGGGGTTGTGAGTTCAATCCCACCTCCTCCTTGTGATGCTGTCCATGTCACCTCACACCCCCCCCCCCCCCCCCCCCCCCCCACTGTCCCAGGTACAGTAGAGAGATAGCGATGCCTCCAGCACAGAAAGGGGAAATGCTGGTGTACGTGAATAAATTCATGTAAAACATGTGGCAGAAGGGGGTGGAGGCAGACACCAAAGCGGATAGGGGCTCTTGGAGGGCAGTGTACTCCATTTTTTGTGCTTATAGAGGTCAATACTTAAGTAAACATGTTATGCCATAGTGCTAGATGGCACTCATCATATCTCTCCCTCTCTGTTCTTTCTTTCTCTCTATTATCCAGGTTGAGGATCTCAGGAAAAGGGGGCGACTGCTGAGGCGCCAGGAGCGGGCCTTCCTTGAGGGGGTGAGGGAGGAATTGCGTGCACAAGCCGGTGAGTAATGAGTCCAGTGTGTGTTTCTTTGTGATCAGCTTACCAGAATAAATAGATGAAAATGCTTGAGTAGCTGTAAACCATTCTTAATCATAAAATCTGCAGTAAAGCTGCTATTGTGATATCATGTCACAATGGCTTTATGGTGTTCTACTTGCCTCACTTACTTACGCTACATTTTGATGTTTACAGTGGAGTAGGTGCTTTGCATCCTGTTATTAGCATTTGAAGAAAATAACGTAGTAAATAATGTCATGTTCAAAAGTGTTGTGGACATATCTGACTGTATCCTATTTCTCTCTTGTCAAGCAGCAGCGCAGGCACCCCCTCAGGAGGCCCCGCAGGTGATGGAGGGAGCCCCACCCTGGTCCTCGGCAGAGGAGGAAGAGGAGATGGAGGAGGAGGAGGAGGAGATAGAGGAGGAGGAGGAGGCCTGGCAGCCCTCAGGACCGCCCACACCACCACTGCCCCCTGGACCTCCACCACTGCCCCCACCACTGCCCCCTGGACTGCCTGCCCCACCACTGCCCCCTGGACCCCCACCGCCTGCCCCACCACTACCTCCAGGACCACCACCACCATCCCCTGTTGGACCTTCCCCTTCCCCCACCCATAGCCCTTCCCCTCACTCTCCTGCCCTTCCTCTTCCCATCCCACCCCCTTTCCTTGCTGTTCCCCCCCAGGAGCAGCCCGACCAGCCTCAGGAGGGGGTGGCCAGGGAGATGGCGGCCTACTCTGCCATCTTGGAGGAGGTGCAGGTATTGAGAGGGTGTGTGGAGAGGATGGAACATGCCCTCTTGCGGCTGATAGCCGAAAGAGGGCATGGTGCCAGCAGCCATACACCCTCTCAATGACTGCACCTCTTCCGCCCCCCTCGCCTGAGGTAGCTCAAGCTGCTCTTGGGGGGCACCCACCCTCTTTCCCTGTGTTATGTGTATGTAAATAGTTATTTAAAAAAAAAGTTTTCCAAGTTTTAAAAAGTTTATATTTTAATAAAAAAGTTGGTTATGGTTTAAACTTTCCTGTGTGGTTTTAACCTTGTAGCATCAGAAGTTTAGTGGACAGAGTCCAAGGTAGATAGGGGTTCAGGAGGGACTGCTGAATGGGCCCTTTTCAATATAACAACAAGGTGACATATAGAAAGTTTGACAATCTTTATTGGGGTCTGTCATTCATTCTATTACCTGCTAGCCACTTTGATGTCAAATCATTGCAGAATCTAGGAAAAAAGTAAGTGAATGCAAGGGTATATGCAACTGTAGGTAGATGACAACATCTCAGCTATGATGTGCAAAGTAAGCCAGTCCCTGTTCCAAAGTAAATGGCTACATAAGGAAGAGAATATAAGTCACTGTGGTAGATATGTTGTTAACGAATAGGGTTACTGCTAGTATGAGTTGGCTCCACACCAGGAGAATCCAAATGAGACATGTGGGTTTTACTTCCTTTCACGGAAGGTGATGGAAGTAAAGGCCAGATACCTCAATCTATCCTCCTGGTTCTTGAGCTGCACTATTTTGGTAAAGCAGGTGTGGAAACCACAAAGATGCTCACAGCTGCACTGCTCTCAGTACTATAAAAACTCCATCTGACAATACTGCACTTGCCTGTCTAAGACACCTGAAAACAGAAAAGAGGAGAAGCTGGTTTACACAACGTTCACAAACAGGGGGGTTCAACCCCCAAGGTCCTCCCTTCCCTGAAGCAATGTGTTAACCTCATATATGTTGAGCTGCTTAGATGTCACCGTGGTATAGGTGTTAAGGCAATAACCTTAACTTGCTGATGGTGTGGGTTAGTATCACCTGTAATCCTCCACTGCTACTGTTTAGAACTCATGTGAGGGAATAGACTAACTGAAAACAAAAAGTTTGTGTGCATATAACAGCAGGAATGCGTGCCATGGTGTTCTATGAGGCCAACATTATCAATTTACTATTGTTCCTGAAAGTCATTAAGGATACCTGTGTGAAGAGTGACTCAAGAGTAAGCAAATAAAGGTTACCATATATCATTCTCACCTACAACTGTTTGGCTAGGTGCAAACTGGTGTGCTGAGCTGCTGCTCTGGTCTGAAATGAAGAATAGAGAGAAACTGTTAACAAAGACCTATGTCTCCTAAATTAAACACTGAAGTTGTGGCAGAACACACACCTAGAAGTAACAGAGCTGCTAACATACCTTTAGAATCCTTATTAAATATGGCAGCCATTAGGCACTCATTAGGAGTTTTCCACCTGAACCATGTTGATTGGATATCCATTGAATGGCAGTGTTCCCCCCCCCCCAACATACCCGACCTATTCTTATCAATGAGTTAGTACACAGAACCATTCCTCACCTGATTTTAATTTGCCTGTAATTAGATTCTACAAAGAATTAACTTTAACTCTGAGTAAACCCTCTCAGATGTATGAACACATCCATTTTACTTACATATCCATTTGTGTACCAGCAAAATATATACCAGCATGGTCTTTATCAGTCTTCTGAGTCATTTTTATCAGCCCTGTGGAATGGAGAGTAGGAGATATCAGAAATAAAATAACTAGTATAAACAATAGCACACAATGAAAGGCCATAAAGAGAAGTCACTTTTGGTTGGTTAGTTTCTTTAGTTCTATGATAGTTCAAAGTAGCTTACAAAATATCATTCTCACCTGGACTTACTATCTGAGCTGCTTCTAGAAAAGATAAAACCACATATTAGAATGGCCAGTATTAATGGCTCTGTGGAATAGAGGGAAATGGGAGGCAGAGATAGGGAAAGAAATGTAAAAGACTAAGACAGAGTAAAGTCTCAAACATCTGCATAAGCGATAGGATAGTATAGAAAGGAAACGCTGCTCACCTGGACCTTCTTATACTCATGCACGCCTATGTAGCGTGAGACGTCATCATGGTGGGAAAACTTTCTCTATGCCCATTGGGCGCCGTTCGGGTGCGGTTCCTTAGCCCGCTTCCTAACCACGCCCATCACACCTCATTGGGTGTTGTACAGGGGGTGTTTTTGAACGTGTTCTATAAGTAGCCTGAAAAGATGGCTACACCTTGCAACATGGCTTCAAAGCGAAAATCGAATTTCTTGCATGGAGAGTTGCAGATCCTTGTGGCCCAAGTTGGGGCCAACTATGATTCCCTCTTTGGGAGGGAAGCTGATAGGATTGGGATAGAAGGCCAGCATGCTATCTGGAGAAGAATCTGCAGTGACATAGATGCTGTACACCATCAGGGCCGTGATATAGAGGCTCTGAAAAAACGGTGGCGTGCCCTGCGGAGAGAGGTCCGGCAGAAGCAGGAACGAATTAATGCGCAGGGTCCTTGCGGCAACCTCCAGCTGACTGTCCTGGAGAGTGAGGTGATGGACATAGTGGGTCCTGGAATAGGTCCTGTTGTGGGAGCCATTGATACTTCCCTGGGGCACCAAGGTAAGATCACTTTACATAGAAGCCATTGACTTGTTGGTGTTTTTACTCATATTTTATATCTTTCTAAACTACAACAGTACTATACAACCAATGCAATTCATAGTAATATAATAAAAGCCATTGCCTGTTTTGATACTCTTGGAAGCCTAACATGTGGAATACGTTGCTAATGTTCCATATGTTAGCCTGCATAATACCTTGTAAATGACCAGATGTACAGTATTGTGACCTGTGATGCAATTCAAATGATGTTCTCAGATGTTACCGCTTTCAACTAATACCAATGTGTATTTTCTTGTCTTTTTGCAGAGGCGTCCCATCCTCCTTCTGCTGCTGATAGGGATGAAGGGGATGAGGAGGAGGAGGAGGAGGAGGAAGCAGTGGCTGGAACATCATACGCCACCCCTCCTCCTCAGAACACTGATACACAAGCTGCACCGGCGCCCCCCCTTCATCCCCACGATGACAACAGGGCAGTAGAGGAGGGGGAAGAGTTGGAGGGGGAAGAAGAGGTGGATGAGGTTGGAGCCCTGGGGGAGGAAGATTTCCATCAGGGTGATGAGCTGGAGGCCCCCCCTGATGAGCTCCACCGTCAATTGGTGGAGGTGGGTGACCACATCCACCAGAAACAATCTTTGCTCATCAGGGAGGTGGCTGAGATAAAAGAAGCCACACATGTAATGAACCAGCACCTGGCCTCCCTGGTGGCCCAGCAGTCTGCAATCCTGGAAGAGCAGGCAGGGACTCGCCGGGCGCTGGAGAACATGTGTGGCATTCTTTCACACTTTCTCCCCCAGCTCATCACCCAGACTGCCTCCCATGGGGATCCTGGACCTCAATCCACCTCCCAGACCTCCTCCAGCCAGGCTCCCACCAGGCAAGGTTCCCCCCCGGCCACCCGTGGCCGGAGTCGAGGCCGTGGCCGGGGAAAGGGAAAAGGAAAGGACCCCCATTAGGACCCACTATGTCCTCTGAACACTCCCAGGCCAGTCATGCCGCATGGACCCTGGGGCTCCGCTGGACCTCCTCTGCATGTACACGCCACAGCCTCTATATCACGGTTCAGTCACTGCAGATCTTTCATCCAGATAGCATCCTGGCCTGAGTGCCAATCTTCATCAGCTTCAACTCCCATCGAGGGCATCATAGTTGGATAATAACTATTACACCCTTCCAAGGATCTGTAGCTCTCCAGGAGCCATGTTGCCGACTTCATCTAAAGGTGCAACCCGTTGCCATCTGTTGGCAGCCTGGACATTTGCCTGACTTCATCTTAAGGTGCAACCCGTTGCCATCTGTTGGCAGCCTGGACATTTGCCTGACTTCATCTTAAGGTGCAACCCGTTGCCATCTGTTGGCAGCCTGGACATTTGCCTGACTTCATCTTAAGGTGCAACCCGTTGCCATCTGTTGGCAGCCTGGACATTTGCCTGACTTCATCCTTGTCACAGGAAATGAAAAACTTTTTTCTTTGAACCAGGAAGCATTTAATTATTAATTGCACACAGCACAGCGGGTTCTCTGAAGAAGCCTCCTTGGCAAAACGCGTCTGAACCCTGCCGGACCATCGCTGTATGGACTTTTAAGTTAAGTTTGCTTGCACGTTTTGAAACTATATTTTTTGGAATCATTGAATACTCACCTATGTTATGGACATGCTAAACAGAATGAAGCACTTTCAATGACCAATCTCTTTAGGGGTTTGTTCCCCATCCTGAGTTTTTTGTATTCCATCCGTGGATTCTGACCACCATCTGAGTTAAATAAGGTATTAAATACTTCTTCAGGCTTGTTCCCTTTTGTTTTTTGTGGTTGCATCCTATATTATGCATATTTCCATCTATTATGTACAACAGCAAGTCAATGGATTTATGTTTTACAATAAAATCCATCAAATAAATGAAACATATATAGCTGACAGTGTGTTTGTGTTTCAGCTTATATTGTATTCGTTAGGTGCTTCCCAGAGCTACATTGCTGTATCATGTGGTTTACAGAGGTATGTCCCAACAGTGTCATGAACGACCACTAGGCCAGTTAAGGGTTTGAGGATACCCCTAATGGATATGCATCGTGGTAGATTTGATGGCTGACACCTCCATTAGATGCAGGTCTCTCATGCATGCTCATTAGCGCTATCCCTTACAATCCTCTTATCCCACCTTTCACAACCTAGCTCCCTATGCATCAACATCTGTCCCTCTCTTTTGTTATTTTCCTTGATGCATACCAGGGGAGGGGAGGAGAGGGCTGGAACCTACATGCCATCTCTCCATTCCACCTCAAAACCTAGTGTTACTCCCTAATCTCCTTCCATCCCCAGTGGCAACCTTTCACCCTTTCTGTTAGCAAATACCCTTGCATCCCTAATCTCTCCTTGCCTCCATGACATCCTCCACCTCTTGCTTTTATCTTTTCTCATTCAAGACTACTATCCAGCATATCTCTGCTCCCCCCTCCCCCAAGTCTGGCCATATCTAGACACCTCTCCTGCATTCAACTTAAGAATCTCATTAATATGTATCCCATCTGGTGCAGTAGCTGCCTTGGTTGATGACATATTTCCCATATTTAAACAAAGGTTCCCATCCATTCCACATGGAGTTAATTGAATGTTGTAGGCCCCCTCTGCTCTTTCTTTTTGGTGTACTCTGCTACTATGGAAAATGGAGGTGGGGCAGACAATGACATTATGAAAGCAGGGAGAGTGGTGGGTGTGGGCATCTGTGTGTAACCTGACCTGGCCCCTTCTTTTCCCTAACAATTTATTCCCCTCCACACTTAACACAAAATTTAAGTCCCCAACAATCCCTCACACCAACACCCAGAAAAATCCATAAACTAAGGAAATACAGATAATGGGGGTGGGGAGGAGTGTCAAAGGCAGAAGGGAGTATAAAGGAGAACAGGCAAGTCATAGCACAAAGTTTCATCATTGAGGAAACAGAACACCACAAACACCAACTCACATGAGGGGGTCTTACATAGGCAAAATGGCTGTGCCAAAGCTTTCTATATACTAAGCACGCCTAATTAGCGGCGGACGTCATAGAAACCGTTAGGATTCAAATCTAATTGGATGTGCATTGGATGTGGTTTTGCAATATACAGCTGTAGTGACGTTGTAGTCATTTCCTTCACATCTCTAAGCTCTATGTTCTAAACAAAGTTACCTCTATAGCTCTATGCCTTAAGGCATTGCTTTTTTTCATCGTCCATACATCAGGGGGTTCAAGTCTTGAGTAAGGTTAGCAAATAGGTTATATTCATTTCTCAGCCAGGACACCTGGTAACTCTTTAGCCTTGCCTTTACATATCAATATTTTGCTTCAGCTTTTATTATGTGCAGCCCATTGTCTAATAGTTAATGCAACCTGTTCTCTCTCATGCTGAACACCCTCCCCCCACCAAAAACATCCCCCCCTAACTGGATCATTCTTCAACACCTGTCCAAGCCCTCTGAAGTTTGATTTAACTCATAGAAATATGTATTAAAGAATTGCAGCACAAATAACGCCTAAACGGAACAGATTATTTACAGTCCTATATGCATTAGTACAGTGCTCAGAATGAAGATTAGCGTGTAAGAAAAACAGAGCTCCACCTCACATGCATTCAAGCACACTTGGGAATATGGGTTTGGGGCTCAGTGAAAGCAGCGCTTTTAGCCATTGAGCTAACACTCTTTTGTCTCAGCCTACTATGACATTATAGCTAAACTCCTTTTCCCTTAGCACTTCACTAAGATATGATATGACAAGGGAACGAGAGGAATTGGAGGTGTGGGTCAGTGAGGAAAGGCACTCTCTACCAATCGTGCGGCCTTTGAGGGTTCAAATCCCAGCCTGTATTTTACTTGTGGCGTATCAGCCTTCCAGGTGCACTTTGATGATGGTTTCCACTTCTTATAGGAGTTGAATATAACATTTCTCCATTTAAACATGGCATACGTTGTTAGTTTTGATCGTGGTAAAGTATACATTTCTGAAATGGTGAAGAAACAATAATATACAACGTCAGTAAGCGGTATAAGCAAATCCAAACTGCTATAAGCGCAAGAAAGCATTTGTAGCTCAACACGCTAATGCTCCTTTTCTGAGCTTTGCCATCTAAAACTCCCCGGTTTGACTCCCACCTTTGCTCATTTTAATAAGGTCCTAGTTTTTTCCTATTAGATCTTATAACATTTCCCTTTGCAGGCAAACCTATTTTCAACTTACCATGGCTCGGACATCCTAAGCAGTGATAAGCAGCAAGATGACATTTGTGGATCGCCTGGTTAATGTGCTCTCATCACTGCTTAGGATGTCCGAGCCATGGTAAGTTGAAAATAGGTTTGCCTGCAAAGGGAAATGTTATAAGATCTAATAGGAAAAAACTAGGACCTTATTAAAATGAGCAAAGGTGGGAGTCAAACTGGGGAGTTTTAGATGGCAAAGCTCAGAAAAGGAGCATTAGCGTGTTGAGCTACAAATGCTTTCTTGCGCTTATAGCAGTTTGGATTTGCTTATACCGCTTACTGACGTTGTATATTATTGTTTCTTCACCATTTCAGAAATGTATACTTTACCACGATCAAAACTAACAACGTATGCCATGTTTAAATGGAGAAATGTTATATTCAACTCCTATAAGAAGTGGAAACCATCATCAAAGTGCACCTGGAAGGCTGATACGCCACAAGTAAAATACAGGCTGGGATTTGAACCCTCAAAGGCCACACGATTGGTAGAGAGTGCCTTTCCTCACTGACCCACACCTCCAATTCCTCTCGTTCCCTTGTCATATCATATCTTAGTGAAGTGCTAAGGGAAAAGGAGTTTAGCTATAATGTCATAGTAGGCTGAGACAAAAGAGTGTTAGCTCAATGGCTAAAAGCGCTGCTTTCACTGAGCCCCAAACCCATATTCCCAAGTGTGCTTGAATGCATGTGAGGTGGAGCTCTGTTTTTCTTACACGCTAATCTTCATTCTGAGCACTGTACTAATGCATATAGGACTGTAAATAATCTGTTCCGTTTAGGCGTTATTTGTGCTGCAATTCTTTAATACATATTTCATATTTGTTTTCTACTTGAAAACGTTCCAAATCTTTAGGCATTCCTTTGCTTAAACTTATTTGAGTTCATCCTGATATGATACCTAATGAAGCACAGACAGCTCAGTCAAACAGCTGTAGCTCTATCAGTTAGGAGCCCAGCCTATGCTGCTAACATCCAGAGGTTGTGGGTTCAACACCCACCACGTCTTTTAATTGTGGCATATTACTTTGGAAGATGCAGATTGATGAGGTCACAATGAGGTCAGTTTTGTGCAACTGAACACCTCCATTTTGCAATGAGGGAAGCTGGAATGTTAAGGTGTGTATCTGTTTATTCTCTTTTTAAGTGCTGATAATGTGTGCTGGTTTTTCTTTGCTTTCAAAAGAGAGCCGATTGCAGTGCTGTTTGTTGAGACAAAAAAGGGGGTTGTAAAAGCCATGGGAATATTATATTATGGTTTGGGCTGAAATGTGGTTTGTTATCCATGCAATATAATGTGTTCCATTGTTATGGTGTCATTATATTTATTAGGACAGAGAAAAGATGAAAAATACCTATTGAAATTCACTATTGGAATTATTGATAAAAAATACAGCAGACGTCTGCCTCGCGTGTAACAAAGAGCCGCAATTACGATAGTTGAAACGGCATTGAAATCCAAGTTAGACCAGGGTTTCTTACGTCTACATAATTCACGAGAGTTAGACGCACGCGTTCGCCCAGGTAGCGCCTATCCAGCGTCCCCACTTGGCACGCCCATAGACCGCCCACGGAACGCCCACGTCCAGAGCTGCAGACGGGACTATGCTTTCGATAGACGTTAGTTCGTTATGTACTACCTAGGGACGTCTATGTGTCGTCCATTACCCAATTAACATTAATTAAGACCCTTAACTCCATGATTATTCACTTATATCCGACGTCCAAAGCACGCCTAAGTTAAACGCAGTAATAGAGAATTTAGGCCAAAGTGTTTATTTTGAGCTTATCTTTGGACATTAGAGTCAGGCTGGTATGTATAAAATCAGAATGGTCAGCTTGACCTAAAGTTTTGTGTTTTCTACAACCTGTATGAAAATTGTTGCAATGTGATATAAATACCTGGACAAAGTAAACCAGAAGTATAGGAATAAAATACAACTTCATTGTTCTTCTAATCTGTTTTGGAGGTGTGTGAATTTCTTTTCCCTTGCCTGGTTTATGTAAGGACATGGAAACTGTTGTTGTACCTTAGGCAGGCGCCTAAGAAGGCCTGAACGATACCCTGGTTAAAGAGTACACGTTTGGAACAGTTACGGTCACGGGGTCCACAGCTTGCTGCAGTGAACAGGAGCTTGTGGAGTGTGACAAACTATAATTTTTGGTGGAATTCCTTGTGTCATATGTATAAAATGGAAAGAACATTAGCCATTCAGAAAGGGAATTTCAAGAAATTTCAGGAGACTTGGGAGCCATTAGCAAAATATTGTAATGTTTAATTATTGTTTTCTCCTTTAATCATGCACATCCGGGAGGGGGGAGGAGGGGGGTCTGGTATGATAATGAATTTTGGTATATTGATATGGGGTTCATTATAGATATTTTGCCCCAGATTCTCTAAAAGTGCGTCCCGATTTTAGGCAGCTGTAGGCGTCCTACAGCTGTCTAATCAGCCAATCGGGATGCACGTTTTTTTTTAAAAAAATGCTCCCCAGGCAGGCCTGAAGGCGCCTCCGGGAGCCTAGGGAGACCCGCAAGATGCCTAAGCTCGTCTAAGGGCCTTAGGCGGGCCTTAGGCTGAACCTAGGCGGCCCTACACGTCTCCCTAGTAGATGAGAAGCTTAAAAATGTAGGCCAGCAAAATGCTGGTCTACATTGTAAGTAAACGCGGCCGCTATACTTATCGCGGCAAGGGATCTCTCTGCCGCTATAAGTATAGCGGGCCGTGGCCCCTGACCGATCACTGGCAGGAGGGTGCCCAAACCCTCCTGCCGAAGACGCCCCCCCCCCGACACTACCGACCGCCCCCCCCCGACACTACCGACCGCCCCCCCCCCCGACATTACCGATCCCCCCCGACAATATCGGTCGCTGGCAGGAGGGTGCCCAATCCCTCCTGCCCGAAGACGCACCCCCCCCCGGCGCTAACAACCCCCACTCCACCAAACCTGTTTTTACAGATGGGTCTTGCACGTCGAGCAAGCAGGCACGCCTCGTCGAAATGAGGCGGGCCCGCCCCTTCCCGGCCCATCCCGCCGAAGCCTAAGGCCTGATTGGCCCAGGCTCTAGAAGCCTGGACCAATCAGGCCTTAGGCTTCGGCGGGATGGGCCGGGAAGGGGCGGGCCCGCCTCATTTCGACGAGGCGTGCCTGTTTGCTCGACGTGCAAGACCCATCTGTAAGAACAGGTTTGGTGGAGTGGGGGTTGTTAGCGCCGGGGGGGGGTGCGTCTTCGGGCAGGAGGGATTGGGCACCCTCCTGCCAGCGACCGATATTGTCGGGGGGGAGATCGGTAATGTCGGGGGGGGGGGCAATCGGTAGTGTCGGGGGGGGCGGTCGGTAGTGTCGAGGAGGGGGGTGCGTCTTCGGGCAGGAGGGTTTGGGCACCCTCCTGCCAGTGATCGGTCAGGGGGCCACGGCCCGCTATACTTATAGCGGCAGAGAGATCCCTTGCCGCGATAAGTGTAGCGGGCCGTGTCTAATCTAACCCGATTCTCTAACCCGCGTCTGTAACATGGACGCCGGTTACAGAATCAGGGTTTAGTTTAGGCCGATTCTGAATAGGACGCCTCTCCCGGGCGTCCTATACAGAATTAGGGCCTAGGTGTCTTGCGGACCTCGCCTTCAATATAGGCGGCCTGCCTGGGGAGCATTTTTTTTAAAAAAACGTGCATCCCGATTGGCTGATTAGACAGCTGTAGGACGCCTACAGCTGCCTAAAATCGGGACGCACTTTTAGAGAATCTGGGCCTTTATGTGTTGGACATTGTGATTATTTAGGGGAAGGGGGGATTCATTATGAAATGGATATTAATAGAATATTAAGTGTGGTATTTGAATATAAAATGTATTTACTGTTACACTTATTGTAAGTTTTGAAAATAATAAAGAATTGGAAAAGAAAGAAAGTGAAAGCGAAAGTGAAAGCAAGAGGGAGGACTATGCCTGGTACAAGCAAATAAAAGTTGTATGGTAAACGCAGGTCTTTTTGCTCATGCCCAGGAAAATCCAAAAGTGAAGCACACAGCGGTGCTATTCCTCTGTGCCTTTAAATACGTATAAGCTTTTTCAATTATTTTTTTCACTTGAAAGTCTTATACAGTACGTGAGCGCGGTATACAAAAGTTTTAAAACATAGTTCCCACCCCCGCCCGACGCCCGATTCACCCCCCCAGCAGGACCGCTCGCACCCCCATCCCGAACGACCGCTCGCACGCGCTCCCACCCGCACCCGCATCCACGATCGGAGCAAGAGGGAGCCCAAGCCCTCTTGCCCGGCCGACTCCCCGACGTCCGATACATCCCCCCCCCCCGGCAGGACCACTCGCACCCCCACCCCGAAGGACCGCCGACTTCCCGACAATATCGGGCCAGAAGGGAGCCCAAACCCTCCTGGCCACGGCGACCCCCTAACCCCACCCCGCACTACATTACGGGCAGGAGGGATCCCAGGCCCTCCTGCCCTCGACGCAAACCCCCCTCCCTCCAACGATCGCCCCCCCCAAGAACCTCCGACCGCCCCCCCAGCCGACCCGCGACCCCCCTGGCGACCCCCACGACCCCCCACCCCCCTTCCCCGTACCTTTGGTAGTTGGGCCAGAAGGGAGCCCAAACCCTCCTGGCCACGGCGACCCCCTAACCCCACCCCGCACTACTTTACGGGCAGGAGGGATCCCAGGCCCTCCTGCCCTCGACGCAAACCCCCCTCCCCCCCAACGACCGCCCCCCCAAGAACCTCCGACCGCCCCCCAGCCGACCCGCGATCCCCCTGGCGACCCCCACGACCCCCCCACCCCCCTTCCCCGTACCTTTGGTAGTTGGCCGGACAGACGGGAGCCAAACCCGCCTGTCCGGCAGGCAGCCAACGAAGGAATGAGGCCGGATTGGCCCATCCATCCTAAAGCTCCGCCTACTGGTGGGACCTAAGGCGCGTGGGCCAATCAGAATAGGCCCTGGAGCCTTAGGTCCCACCTGGGGGCGCGGCCTGAGGCACATGGGCCCAACCCGACCATGTGCCTCAGGCCGCGCCCCCAGGTGGGACCTAAGGCTCCAGGGCCTATTCTGATTGGCCCACGCGCCTTAGGCCCCACCAGTAGGCGGAGCTTTAGGATGGATGGGCCAATCCGGCCTCATTCCTTCGTTGGCTGCCTGCCGGACAGGCGGGTTTGGCTCCCGTCTGTCCGGCCAACTACCAAAGGTACGGGGAAGGGGGGTGGGGGGGTCGTGGGGGTCGCCAGGGGGGTCGCGGGTCGGCTGGGGGGGCGGTCGGAGGTTCTTGGGGGGGGCGGTCGTTGGGGGGGAGGGGGGTTTGCGTCGAGGGCAGGAGGGCCTGGGATCCCTCCTGCCCGTAATGTAGTGCGGGGTGGGGTTAGGGGGTCGCCGTGGCCAGGAGGGTTTGGGCTCCCTTCTGGCCCAACTACCAAAGGTACGGGGAAGGGGGGTGGGGGGGTCGTGGGGGTCGTCAGGGGGATCGCGGATCGGCTGGGGGGCGGTCGGAGGTTCTTGGGGGGGGGGCGGTCGTTGGGGGGAGGGGGGTTTGCGTCGAGGGCAGGAGGGCCTGGGATCCCTCCTGCCCGTAATGTAGTGCGGGGTGGGGTTAGGGGGTCGCCGTGGCCAGGAGGATTTGGGCTCCCTCCTGGCCCGATATTGTTGGGGAGTCGGCGGTCCTTCGGGGGGAGGGATGTATCGGACGTCGGGGGGGGGCATCAGGCTTTCAGGATGGGGACAGACCTTCAAGGGGGGACAGTGCACGGAAGTCAGGGGGGGTGAACGGAGAGTCGGGACAGCGCACGGAAAGTCAGGGCAGTGCACGGAAGTCAGGGGGGGTGAACGGAGAGTCGGGACAGCGCACGGAAAGTCAGGGCAGTGCACGGAAGTCAGGGGGGGTGAACGGAGAGTCGGGACAGCGCACGGAGAGGCGGGGCAGTGCACGGAAGTCAGGGGGGGTGAACGGAGAGTCGGGCAGCATGCGCGGTATAATCGTGAGCGCGTTATACCAAAGTTTTTGTGCTTATCATCGTGATTTCTGCGCGCTATACACGTGTGCGCGTTTTATACGGGTGCGTGTTATTTGCGTGAAAATACGGTAAGTGCAGAAAACAAATGTCAACATGCATTTTCACTTTCAGGTTTGCTTGGGCTCATACAATTGTTTCTTAGTATAAGAGGCTTGTAAGGGCTTCCCTTCTGCTTCCAAAAGAAATTAAAACCGGCAGATTTTAAACTGAAAATCAAAAGAAATCCTCTTTTCAAATTCTCGAACATCAGCTCTGACCTGGAAGTAGATTTCCTTTGGTAAAAACAGGGTTTGTGTGTTTTTCTCCAAACATTGGGAAGGCATAGCAAATAACCTCATTAACATTTGTTCAACTATATTTAATTACAATTTGTGGCCATCTCTGAAAGCATCTGGGAGATGTCTGGATGGTCCAGAAAACAGGAAGAGTGTGGATTTGCATCACTCATAAGTGAGCACCGCGTAGCTGAGGTCAGAGGAGTGTCTAATTTTAACTGCAGCAGGGACACCGAACTTGGTCATATTTTGGCAGAGGAGATAAACAGGTTGCGCACAGTGAAATCTTCTCAAAGATCCTGAGCATCCCCAGATCTGGGTCCTGCAGTCCTAAGACTGCAGCATCATTGCCCACCACCGAAGTACCTGTTAGGGAAAGTAAAAGCACATAAACAAACTTAATGAACTGAGTCGACCATGGGTGGAACCAGGGCCGGATTAAAAGGTAGGTCCAGTACGCACATGCCTAGGGCCCAAAATGGTCAGGGGGCCCCCAGTGCGGTGCTTTAGAGCCGTTTGGGCTCACCCTTGCTGGATTCACTGGCAGAAGCATCGTTGACCCGCCTCCCCCCCCCAACAGCAGTGTCGTCATCCCAGGGGGGGCCCCCTCTGATCAATAAGCCTCCCTCCATCAGCAACACTCTAAACACGCTGCTTCTTGGCAGAGAGAATCACCAGCGGGAAAAGACCACGGGCTACAAAACAGCATGTTTAGCGTGCTGCTGCTGCTGGAGGAAGGTTTGTTGGTCGTCTCGCGGCGGGAGGATCGGTGGGGTTTGGAGAGGAGAAAATCAAGGTGGCACTGCCTCTCATGTTCCCTGCCGCTTCACATTTCAGGGGCACCAGAGGAGAGGGGGGCCTGTGCCCTCCCTGTTCACCGCTGCTCTCTAGCTCTTTTGCCCCCTTTGCTAGCTCTGTTTCCTTTCTTGCCAGTGACTCCCTCAAGTGTCTCAGTCAGCCATAACCTTGCAAGAGCGTTGCCGCCGCCGCAATCTGGACAGTGAAAGGTAGGACAGGAAGGAAGTGCCGGCTCATGTGACTAGGCTCTCAGCAACTTTTGATTTGGACAAAATACCTTTCAAAGACCTGCATGTTTGATGTTTCGGAAGCAAACCTTACTGGAGAATGCAGTAGAATTACGTTGCTAAAAATCGGTGTATTTAGGTGAAATACTTGTGTCTGTTTTATACTTTCTGATATTTTAATCGCCATTTAGGCCTGGGCATGGAGGGAAGAGAGAGAGGGAGGAAGAGATGCCGGGGCATGGAGGGAAGGAGGAAGATATGCCAGACCAAGGGGGAAGGAACGGAGGAGATGTCAGAGCATGGAGGGGGAGGGGGAGATGGAAGAAAAGGAAAGGAGAGAGATGCCAGGGAATCAGGGAAGGTAAGGAGACAGATACCAGACTGTGGGGTAGGAAGGAAAGAAAGGAGAAGAAAGAGATGCCAGAGCATAGGGGAGGGGTGGTGAAAGAGAGAGATAAATGGAGAGATGGTAGAGCTGAAATGAATCATGTTCAAAGGAGAAAAAGGGCACAGGATAGACAGGTTATGGAAGGAGTATAGAAAGAGTGAAAATGCCATATGGAAGGGATTGATGCTGCATGTCAGACAGAGAGATGACAAATGCTGGCTAGAAAGAAGAGAAGGAAAACAATATGATTAAAGCAGAAATGAAAAAAAGGTAGAAAAAATATTTTTTTTGTTGCTTTAAATAAAATAGTATTGTAGTTGTATTGATAAAATATTTATAAACAGAAAATAAGGTAATCTTTTTATTGGACTAATTTTAATACATTTTTTTACTAACTTTTAGAGACCAAAATCTCCTTTTTCAGGTCAGGATAGTATAATGCAATGGTCTCAAACACGCGGCCCATGGGCCGCATATGGCCCCCCAGGGACTATTTTGCGGCCCGCAATCTGTCCTCTCCACTTCACAAGTTTTTCGATTGTGGAGAGGACAATCGCGTACAGACTGCGACTGAAGTAATTTACTTGCGTCGGAGGGAATGTCGGCAAACGGCCTCGTGGTGGCGCTGTGCTTCTCCCAGTCTCAGCCTCCCTCCGCCCACTTTGGCTTGCATCTCTAGGCAGCATTAGCGGCTGCCGGGTTGCGCTGTGCATCTCACGATCTCAGCCTCCCTCCGCCTCCTCTCAGCCCGGATCCGGAGCACATGGCTCACTCTGCCCTGCAGCACGGCTCACTCTGCCCTGCAGCACAGCTCACTCTGCCCTGCAGCTCATCCACAAGCACTGGAACCAAGCAACGAGGCATCCCAGGCTGTGGTGGTGGTTGCAGTGTAGGGCTGTAGGCCTTTGGCAAGTATATGAAAAATGTGTTTCTTTGGAAATTGCAATTATCTGTCCCACAGAAATTTTTTTTGATTCCCCCTATGATTTCTCCTGTGGTGGTGTTTCTTCACATTGGCCTATTTCAGTGGTCGGCAAACTGTGGCTCTTTAGCCACTTGAGTGCGGCTTGCAGCTTGCCTAAAGCAGGGGTCCCAACATGCTTCCCTTCTCACTGCCCTCCCCCAAGTCACCGCCATTGGGGAACAGGCTGCCACCATAGCCTGTGAATAGGCTACCACCGCCACCATTGGGGACTAGGCTAACACCGCCGCAATTGGGGAACAGGCTGGCAACGAGTTCTTAGCTCTCCCTGCTTATCTTCCCCAGCGCAGAGCCGACCAATTCTAATGTCGGAGAGGAAGTTCTGGGCCAGCCAATCACTTCCTGGCTGGCCCGGAACTTCCTCTCCGACGTTAGAATTGACTTCGGGTGGCGAGAATTGGTCAGCCCCGTGCTGGGGAAGGTAAGTAGGGAGAACTAAGAACTCGGCGCCGGCCTGTTCTCCGATGTTGGTGGCTTGGGGGAGGGCAGGGAGAAATAAAGAAAGAAAGGGGGGGACAGGGAGACAGAAAAAAAGAAGGGAGATGGGACACAGACAGAAAGGGGCATGGAGAGAAAGAAAGAAAGGGCATGGAGAAAGTAAAAAAAGAAAGAAAGGGGGCACGGAGAGAGAGAGAAAGACAGACATATAGAAAGAAAGGGGGCATGGAGAGAGAGAGAAAGGAAGAAGGGGGCAGGGTGAAAGAAATAAAAAGTTGGCGTAGGGAAGGAGACAGATGCCACACCAGGGGAAAGGAAGGAAGGAGGGAGAGAGAGAAAGGAAAGAAAGAGATGTCAGACCATGGAAATAGGGACGGAAAAAGAGAGAGATAGAAGGGAAGGTAAGACATGGAAATGTAGATTTTGAAAAGAAAGCAGAAAAATTGAATATTAAGTTAATGCCAAAGATGGATGCAAGGCAGAAAGTGAAGACGAAGAGAAGGCCCTGGAAACATAGTTAAAAGCACAGAAACATAAAGTCACCAGCCAACAAAGGTAGGGAAAATGATTTTATTTTCAATATAGTGATTGAAATGTGTCAGTTTTCAGAAAGGAAAGATATTAAACTTTAAATGTGAGGGCTGAAGAAAAAATAGGGTACTTGGAGGGCTGTAGAAAAAATAGTTAATGACAATTTTGCTTAAGGTAAAACTCTTTATAGTTTATAAATCTTTCCTTTAACAGTTAAAGGAAAGATTTATAAACTATAAAGAGTATCTCATGCAAAGTTGTCATTTCTTTAATAAGCCATTAAATATTTTTTCTGTGGCCCTCCAAGTACCTACTAAGAGTTTGAGTTTGAGACCACTGGTATAATGTAACAACAGTACAGTAAACCTCACGGATTCACGGTTCGTAAACTCAGCAATTCGCGTTATTTTCTGACCGCCACTTCCTGGTAATAAAGTCATGGTTACACCAATCAGGAGCTGCTTTGACATGCTATCTGGCGTGTCAAAGCAGCTCCTGATTGGTGTAGCCTGACTTTAATACCAGGAAGAGGTGGTCAGAAAATATCGTAAATGATTTTCAGTACCCGCTGGCGCTCTAGCTGCCCTCTCTTGCCTTTGATCAGCCCCTTAAACTGCATTCAAGTTTTTTAAAAAAATTTGTGGGGATTCCTTGAACGGAACCCCCTGCGAATTTCAGGGGAGTACTCTATACTATATTGGCCTGAAGGAGGCTATGGCCTCTGAAAGTTAATTGAAAAATGGATTAATCCGAGAGGAAGTGACATCATCGCCGCGGATGGGAGCTTGATCTGAGAGCTCCGTTCGGGCCCGGCGTTCTAACTATCTACAGCTGTGTAAAAAGCACGATTTTTCTGCCCCCGGGTGCTGGCGAGGTGTGCGAAGGTTTGGAGAACCCCATGGCAACGCGCAAAAAATTGCTCGGCGATAAACCCGGCCAGCGCACGATGGAGCAGGCGCTGGGTCGGGCTGCACGTGGTGGGGCAGGCCCGGAGACCAGCAGTGGGGAGGCGGCGAGATTGAATGGCGTCATCGCGGAGGTGGCCGATATGGTGGCAGAACCCATGCAGGAGGATGCCCCACCGGAACCGTTTACGAAAGCGGATATGCAACGCTGGATCATGGAAGTAAAATCTGAAATCTCGGCTGTGGCTGTGCAAGTCCGGGAAGCGGTGCAAGAGCTGCGCACTGACCTGGTGGAGGTGGGCACGAGGGTGGAAGTGGTGGAGATGCGGCTGGATAGTTGCGAGGAAAATGTGACTGGTGTGCAAAGATCCCTGGAATTTGCATCTGCTGATTACCAACTCCTCCTGGATAAGGTCGAGGACCTGGAGAACCGCACCCGGCGTAATAACTTGAGGGTTAGGGGCCTACCGAATCTACCGGAGTATAAAGATGTTCGGGCTACTACTATTAAGCTGCTCCGTTGGCTTCTACAGGATGACTCTCTGGAGCCGGGTCTGGAGCGGGCACATCGAACTCTGGGACCCCGGACCTCAGATCTACCTAAAGACATTGTGATTTGCCTTCAGAGCTTTGTGCTTAAAGAACAGATCTTCCGCAGAGCCCGGGAGCTGGGCATGGTCACCTGGGAGGGGCATCGATTGGAGTTCTATCAGGACTTGGCTGCAGGCACGCTTCAGAAACGCCGGGCATTCAGGGAAGTGACTAAAGCTCTGCAGCGCAGCAATTTGCGCTACCGCTGGACTTACCCTTTGGGGTGGTTATTTCTATCAATGGAGTACACACTAAAGTTACCATTGTGCGGGAGGCCCGTGGCTTGCTGCAACAAGCGGGTATTGAAGTCCCGGAGGAGGTTGTTCCTCCGGGGGGAGCGGCGTCCAATCGAGTGGGGAATCCCGCCTCCTCACGATGGCAGCGTGTGGAGAGTGGATCCAGGAGCGGGAGGGGAGGCCGGGGGGGCGGACCCTCTCTTCGAGCTACCGCTTCTACCTCGAGTGGCTCCCCCTGAAAATTGACTCGCTGTGTTTGTTTCATTACTATTTTCCTTCTTCCCTTCAGAGTGGGAGGAGTGTTTTTGGACACTTTCCTTGAGGATGTATTTCTGGGTTTTGGGTTTTGGGGGAGGGTTGTGTGGGGGATGTTCATGGACTGTTCTTGGGGTGTGGTGGGAGGGGGAAGTGGGGGAATTCTTTCTGTAATGGGTGGGGGTATAGTGTTGGGTGGGGAAGGGGGGATTGAGTATTATTGTGTGGAGGGCTGCTGGTTGGGAAAGTTGGCTTATGGGGATTGTTGTGGGGGATGTTTTGATAGTTAGTACTTGGTTGTGGGGATTGAGAAATGGGCCGAGGGGATGGTTCACTTTCTTGCAAGTTGGTGGGAGATCTGTGGACTCTCAATTTGGGAGAGGGAGGGGTGGGAGGGTGGGGGCGAGAGGGGGGTATGGGGACGAGTATGGAGAGGTTGGGTCTGCATCGTCCTTTGCTTCAATTAGACTATGGAGGGGTTTAGGTTGGTTTCTTATAACATTAGGGGTCTTAATTCCCCCAATAAGAGACGGGCTTTCTATAGAGAGCTGCTTCGTTTGAAGGCTGATGTTTGCTTTGTCCAGGAGACTCATCTACTTCAGTCCCATGAATCCCTGGTTAAGGACACTAGGTTTCCTCTAGCCTTTTGGGCTTCCCGAGTAGGTACTTCCAAGAGGAGAGGGGGCATTCTTATTCGTAAGGGGGTTCGCTGTGAGGTACATAGGGTGGTGCGGGATCCCCAGGGTAGATATATAATGCTGGAGGCTCTGATTGAGGGGGTCTTGTACTCCCTGGTTAATATCTATGCCCCTAACGAGGGTCAGGGGGCCTATTTCCAAGAATTGGTGCCTCGAATCCTCCGGTTCAAGGGGGGCGCCCTGGTTTTGGGTGGGGATTTCAATCTTACCGTGACCCCTCATTTGGATAACTCTGGGCGGGCGGATCGGTATGGGAGAAAGGATCGTAAACTGTTGCGTAAGGCTTTGACTACCCTTAATTTGGTGGATGGTTGGCGGTGGTTACATCCCGCGGTTAGGGACTATACTTATTTTTCGGGGATACACTCCTCTTATTCTAGAATCGATTATGTATTCATAGAGCGGGAATTGCTTCGTCGGGTGGAGTCCGCGGGGATTGAATCACTCACGTGGTCGGATCATGCACCGGTTTGGGTGAGGTTCTTGGGGGAGGGGGGTGGGTCGGGACAGAAATTTTGGCGTTTCAATGATAGCCTTCTTGATGACCCGGAGGTGGGAGCGCAGATAGAGGGGTGGCTGCAGGAATATTTGGATGTGAATGAGGAGTGTGGAGCATCGTTGGAAGCGGTTTGGGAGGGATTAAAGGCTACCCTTCGGGGCAGATTGATTGCTCTGGCTTCTGCCAGGCAGCGCAAACGGCGGGCAGACTCAGCGGAACTGCTGATTCTGATAGGTCGGTTAGAGCACTTACACAAGCGCAACCCTTGGGATACTGAGTTACGTGGGAGGTTGTTTCAGGCGCGCCGCGACCTCCAGGCTTTAGACTTGGAGCGCCTGCATCTTAATTTGCAGCTTCTCCAACAGAGATATTTTGAGTTTTCTAATAAAGCTAGTCGGCTGGTTGCCCATCGTCTGAAGGTGCGGCAGACGCGTAATCAGATTCTCTCGATTAGGGCGGCCTCTGGGGAGCTATTGCAGAAAGAGGATGCTATTCGGGCTCGTTTCGTGGAGTTTTACTCCCATCTCTATACTCCAGAGGCTCCCGGGTCCTCGCAGGATCTGGACGCCTATCTAACTTCGGCGGCACTGCCCAAGATTGCTGGTGAAGATGTGGTGCGGTTGGACCGTCCTCTCACGCTGATTGAGGCTCGTGGAGCGCTGCGCTCGATGAAACTTGGTAAATCGCCCGGGATGGATGGATTCACTAAACGGTACTATAAACGCTTTAAGGATCTTTTGCTGCCTCCTTTGTTGCACTTTCTTAATTCTCTGCAAGAGAATAGTGTTCTCCCCTACTTCATGCGCTTGGCGGGGGTTACGGTGCTGGCTAAGGAGGGAAAGGACCCCCTTCAATGTGCTTCCTATAGGCCGATCTCACTGCTGGGGGTTGACACTAAGATCTTCACGCGAATTTTGGCGGATAGACTGATGAGTTGGATTCCCCGGTTGATCCATCCTGATCAGTTGGGGTTTGTAGTGGGAAGGCAGGTGGGCGATAATACTCGTCGGGTCTATAACTTGTTTGATTGGGCCAGGAGGGGTGTACGGGACACGGTGTTTTTATCTGTTGACGCTGAGAAGGCTTTCGATAGGGTCTCCTGGCCTTTTTTGTTTCGGGTCTTAGATTCTGTGGGTTTGGGTCTGCGCATGCAAGATTGGATTCGGGTTCTTTATACTTGCCCTCTTAGTTGTGTTAAGGTTAATGGGGGGTATTCGCAGACTTTTTCATTAGCCCGGGGAACACGACAGGGATGTCCTCTCTCCCCGCTTCTTTTTGCCTTGACGGTAGAACCCTTGGCTCAGCGGGTGCGGATGAACCGGGATATCAAAGGGGTTACGGTGCCGGGAGGGGATTATAAGTTGACCCTGTTCGCGGATGACCTTCTGTTTACGGTGGAGGAGCCTGAGAGTTCTCTGCCTGCAATATTGCGGGAGTTGGAAGATTTTGGTCAGGTGTCGGGGTTTCGTGTTAACGTTGGTAAATCGGAGCTTCTCAATATTAACTTGACTGGAGAGCGAGTGTCTTATCTCAGAGACCGATTTCCGTTTCGGTGGGTTCAGCATTCTCTACGTTACCTTGGGGTTTATTTTGGACCGCCGGGAGTGGCACTTTATGATCTTAATTTCCCTCCGCTCTTTCGGCGTATTCGCCAGGATTTGCTTGGCTGGAAAGATCAGTACTTTTCTTGGTTGGGCAGGGTGGCTGTTGTGAAGATGATGATCTTACCCCGTCTCTTGTTTTTATTTCAGGTGTTGCCGCTATGGGTGAGCAGGAGGGCGTTGGAGGGGGTTCAAAGGCACCTTTTTGATTTTATATGGGCAGGCAGGAGACCCAGGGTAAGCAGGAAGGTCTTATATTTGGGGCGGAGTGATGGGGGACTGGGGGTACCCAACGTGGTGAAATACTACCAGGCTGCTCAGTTATGTGCCCTTTTAGAGTGGCAGACGCAAGTACCGAAACCGTGGGTGGAGATAGAACAAAGTTTAAATGATGGAGTGCCCTTGATGCATCAGCCATGGCTGCCGGGCAGGGTGCGACTAGTGGGTGAGGTGCCTTCAATTGGAACTTCTATGAGGGTTTGGAATCAGACCAGAGGGGGCTTATTGCAGGGCAGGCGCCATTCCTGGTATACCCCGTTGAGACATAATCCAGATTTTTTACCGGGCATGGATGGGGGAGTGTTTGCTGCTTGGGAAACTAATGGCTTGGTATGTGTGGGACAACTGTGGGATCCGATTTTGGGCCTATTTGACCCTTTGCAGAGCTCCGGAGTAGGATTGGCTGGGGGGTCCGGGATCTGTTTCCTTACCTCCAAGTTATTCACTATATTCGGACTTCGGGTCTCCTGGGGGATATGAGGGGGGGCAAGACCCCCTTTGAGTTATTGTTGGGTCCAGTGCTCCGCAAGGGAGTTCTGGCTGTTATCTATAGGTGTCTTAATCACAGGGAGGCCCCACATCCCTACATGAGGGCTTGGGAAGGTGATTGGGGAGCTCCTATTTCGTGGGACACTTGGGGGAATATCTGGACAGAAGTTTCCTCGGCGGGTATATCTGCTCTGCTGATTGAGAATGGTTATAAGGTCCTCTTTCGTTGGTACTATGCTCCTCAGGCTGTGGCACGTTGGCAGGGGGGTGCGAGTGTACTATGTTGGCGGGGCTATGGGGAGGTGGGCACCTACCTTCATATGTGGTGGCAGTGTGGGCGGGTGCGTGGGTTCTGGAAGGAGGTTTTTTCTAGGGTGTCCCAGATCCTTGATATCCAGATCCCGGAGAGTTGGCGACATGCCCTATTGTATTGGCATCAATTAGATCTTGCCTGGGGAGATTCTATGTTTTGTAAGCTGGCATTCACTGCTGCCAGGTTGGCTTTAGCCTCCTTGTGGAATCAAGCGCTCTCTCCCACCTGGGCTATGGTGGAGCAGCGCTTGCTTTCATGGCAACTTCTTTACCACTTAACGGCTTTGCGGCATGGCAAACAACATGGCTATGCTCGCATTTGGCGTAGATTTCGGGCTTCTGTGGAGGTTGGAGGTAGGGGCGGACCGGGGATTTGTGCTACATTTGGGGCTGAACTGGGAGGGCGGGGATGTGGGGGATCTCATATTCATATTCCTCTTCTATTTTCTGCTGTGTATGGGCTTTGATGATTCTCAACCTTTTTAAGTGTTGTGGGTATTGTGTTTTGTCCCTGGGGGTAGGGTGGGGGGGGGGGGTAGGGGCTATTGTGGTTTGTTGTTGCTTGATCATAGGGATTGCACATGTTATTTGGTTGGCAGCACTTTGAGTGTTTTCCGGAATGTTGCACATTGTGCCTTGTTTTATTTATTGCTGCTGCATCTACTATGTATATTTTATGTTGTGTGTATATCTCAATAAAAGCTTTATTCAAAAAAAAAAGAAAAATGGATTAATCCAATAAAATGGTATATTATTTTCAATTTTTGTGTTAGTTCTATTTGTTAATTTATAAAGTGGTGATTGTCAGTTTCTTCAAATTTTACATCTGCTATATTTATATTTTGCAGAGTATTAGGTGGCTTTGTGTCATTGTTTCTGTGGTGTTTCATTGTATGCAGTTTGGCTTCTTGGCAGTTCAGTTTAACCTTTACTTACATATTTCTGTTTTTAGTTTGTGATTACTTATTCCATACTGGGTGGGGGTGTATCTGTGTCCTGTGTGTATGAGACATGGTTTTAAGTAAGAACATAAGAACATAAGTAGTCGCCTCCGCCGGGGCAGACCAGAGGTCCATCCCACCCAGCGGTCCGCTCATGCGGCGGCCCATCAGGCATATTGCCTGAGCAGCGGTCCCTGACTAATTTTATACCTACCTCTACACTTATCTCTAAACCTTCCACTACTCTTATCTGTACCCCTCAATCCCTTTGTCCTCCAGGAACCTATCCAGGTCTTCCTTGAAACCCTGTACTGTGCTATTTCCTATCACGGCCTCCGGAAGGGTGTTCCATGTGTCCACCACCCTCTGTGTGAAAAAGAATTTCCTTGCATTTGTTCTAAATCTGTCCCCCTTCAATTTCATCGAGTGACCCCTTGTTCTTGTGGTTTCTTTCAAATTGAAAAATCTGTCCTTGTCAACCTTTTCGATGCCCCTCAGGATCTTGAAGGTCTCTATCATATCTCCTCTGAGTCTCCGCTTTTCCAGGGAGAACAGCCCCAGCTTCTTCAGTCTGTCAGTGTATGTAAGGTTTTCCATGCCCTTAATCAGTTTAGTTGCTCTTCTCTGGACTCTCTCAAGCATTGCCATGTCCTTTTTGAGGTACGGTGACCAGTACTGTACACAGTATTCCAGATGTTAGCATTGACTAGCCTTGATTGGCGAAATGTATCGGACATGGTTCTTGAGAGTACTTTGAATAAACCTGATTTGAATTTCCTTATTTTCTGCCAATCTTCTTTTGTTTCATGTTGGATTCTTTGGTGGACTGCTTGCCTTGTTGTTTCGTTATAAATTAACATACATTACATTATATTACAATGTACTTGTTAACCGCATTACCAAAAGTTCTATATGGTTTACAAAAAATTATTAATTATAACATATTACATAGAAAGAATAGATTAATTAGTCAAATATTTAAGGAAATGTTTGTAAGAATCAGCAGAAAGAAGCAATGAATGAAATTCCTACATTGGCTACCTATCACACATCGCATTACCTAAAAAACCCTCATGTTGGTCTTTAAAATCAAACTCTCCCGTCTACTGCCCTTTCCATGACAAATTCCTAATCCCTTTTTGCCCCTCTCGGACTCTTAGATCAGCTGATCAAAATTTATTATCCGTCCCCTTTATTAAGGAATTCTATTATACCAGGAAATCCAATTTCTCTGTAGTCGCTCCAACTTTATGGAATGCCCTGCCATCCCAACTTCGCCAGGAAAAATTTATCGATAAATTCAAGACTAAATTAAATACGTTCTTATTTCAAGATGCATTCTACAGCTCTTGAATCTTTCATCATTAAGTTGGCCAACAGCTTTTAAGAAGCGATCCCATCTCAATGTTTTATCCCTTTCCCTCCCTTCTCTCTTCAACACTAAAATTTTTTTTTTCTTTTTTTCACCGCTAACAATGTAACTCTCCTCTCCTCCCCTCTTTTTTAACCCCACTCTCACGTTTGTTACTGTACTATGTCTTCAATGTTCACTTCCCCTCCTTTTTATAAATATTACTCTTCTTATTTTATCATATTATTGTAAACCGGCTAGATACCTGTTAATGGTCTGTATATTAAAAATCAATAAACTTGAAACTTGTATTAGAGGAGTTACAGATTTGGTTGTTTATGCATACTGTGACAGGGAAGTCCCTGTCACGTCCAAAAGCCCTGATGTAAAGACAGCTCTCCCTAAAATAAAGCCTTTACACTAAGCCAAAAGCTAGGCTTTAACCTAGCCAGAGAGAAAAGAGAAAAGGCAGGTGATTCAGCAGCCAGAAATTCATGCATGGAGGGTACCTAAAACACAATCTAGCCTCTATTATTCCTTTCCCTGCTCTAAGGAGAAACACAGAATCAACACAGAAGGGGGTAGAGTTTGCTACTGTCTCTGCAGTCACCTAAGCCTCAAGCAGGAGGAAAGCAGGTGAATAAATTAACCCCAGCTGACAGAGGAACAGAGCACAGCACACTGAGAGCAGCCCAACCATTTTTTCAAGCCACCAAGAATGTGGGGTTTCCCCAGGCTAACAAGGAGGGAGAGGAATTCAGCAGCCAGCTAGGTACTGTGAGTCCCCAGTTGAGCCTTGGGGAGAAGGGCTAGAGGTTTTCTCAGACGGAGAAGAAATCTGACAGGAAACTATCCCAAACACCCAGAGAGAGGGATGGGAGTGGAGAGTGAAGAATGGGAGTTTATGGAGACAGAAGATGACTATAGCCCCAATGACCCAGGTGGTGCAGTGAGGCAAAGCAGAGTTAAGTGTGCCAGAGGAATGTATGGAAACCTGATTTAAAAGTTATAAGCTCTGACATTCCTCCATCTAAAGTTAAGACTGCACAGAGAAGCCTGTGCTTAATTAATGCCATAGAAGCAGCATAGCCTCTCCGTTTGAACTTTGCTTAAAAGCCTTATTAGCAAGCAAGGTCCCTAGGTAACAAAAGCTCTAGGACTGTGGTAGCATTTTGGGAGGGCCTGAGCACCTGGATACAAAAGGGAGACTTGATTCCTCACAGACTACAGTGCAGGCTGTGAAAGTCCTTAGGGGAACAAATTGCTAATAATAATAAAAGCCAAAAGAAGAAGATTTTTTATGGTGTAAAGAAGTGTGGGCACCTGAAGTTCCAGAGCTATGCTGGCCAGGACTGTTGCATAAAGTAGCCAGCAGCCCTAAGAGGGGCACACTAGCATATTGAGGGGCAGAGAAGTCCTATTTTTTCTTTTTGCTTATAAAGTGGGGACAAGGACTGTCCAGTCCCTGAACTATATTGCTGATAATAGCCATTGGACCTATGAAAAGGGAACTGTATGATAAGAGCCTGTGAAAAGCAGTTTGTTTTGGATTCTCTTGTTCCTTATAATAAACCTGGTAAAGTTTTGTTTGAATTTAATCCAGTGTCCAGGTTTTCCTTTCACCAACCGCAGAAAAGGCATGGTCCAAGCGAGGATTTCCCACTTGCTCAGGGCCTGGCCCTGCCACAATACATATGGGTTAAAGTTGGTTGACATAGAGTGAGGCAGTTGAGAGGAGTTGTAAACTTGGTTATTAACATAGACTTATATTTTGGATAGTATTACTGCTTTACAATATATTTGAACACTTTTATATATGTATGGAAAGGGTTCAGAGTTAAAGTCCTGGGTAAGTAGGTGGGAAGGGAAGGAAGGGAGAATTGTTCAGAGATGTTTTGGGGTTGCATAGAAGAAAAACTGTGCACTGGTATGCTAATAAGAACATAAGAACATAAGCAGTGCCTCTGTCGGGTCAGACCACAGGTCCATCCTGCCCAGCAGTCCGCTCCCGCGGCGGCCCAAAAACAGGTCAAGACCTGTCTGAATCATCAGAAGGGGCTCCCCTGCCACCTTGGTTTCTCATTTAAGTCCTGCCTTCCTATCGAAGTCCTAGCCCTCCGGTCTACACATGTACGACCAGGTTGGTTTACTCATTTCCTGGTTAACTTCCTACACCCGTGTTACATCCCAGCTCCTCCCTCAGTATCCCACGATCCCTCTATCCCTCAGGAATCCATCCAATCCCTGCTTGAATCCCTGTACCGTACCCTGCCTGATCACTTCCTCCGGTAGCGCATTCCAAGTGTCCACGACCCTTTGGGTGAAGAAAAACTTCCTTGCATTTGTTTTGAACCTGTCTCCCTTCAGTTTCTCTGAATGCCCCCTCGTATTTGCTGTCCCCTTCAGTCTGAAGAATCTGTCCCTATCCACCCTCTCTATGCCCCTCATGATCTTGAAGGTCTCTATCATATCTCCCCTGAGTCTCCTTTTCTCCAGAGAGAAGAGCCCTAGCCTATCCAGCCTCTCGGCGTAAGAGCAGTGTTCCAGCCCTTTTACCATTTTCGTTGCTCTCCTTTGGACTCTCTCAAGTACCGCCATGTCCTTCTTGAGGTGCGGCGACCAATACTGAACGCAGTACTCCAGATGTGGACGTACCATCGCTCGATACAAAGGCATGATGACTTCCCGTGTTCTGGTTGCTATGCCCTTCTTTATGATGCCCAGCATCCTGTTGGCTTTTTTCGAGGCTGCTGCGCACTGTGCAGATGGCTTCAGTGATGCATCCACCAGCACACCCAAGTCTCTCTCGAGTCTGCTGTCTCCCAACAATACCCCCCCTAATTTGTAGCTGAACAACGGGTTCTTTTTCCCTATATGCATGACCTTGCATTTGTCCACGTTGAAGCGCATTTGCCATTTGTTTGCCCAGTCTTCCAGCTTGTCCAGGTCCCTTTGTAGGTCCTCACACTCCTCCCTGGTCGTAACTCTGCCGCACAGTTTGGTATCGTCTGCGAATTTTATAACCTCACACTTTGCCTCCTTTTCCAGGTCATTGATGAATATGTTAAAGAGTAAAGGCCCCAGCACCGATCCCTGTGGCACACCGCTCGTGACTCCCCGCCAGTCAGAATATTGACCCTTTACTCCAACCCTCTGCAGTCTTCCCGACAACCAGTGCTTGATCCATCTGTGCACATCCCCTCCCACCCCGTGGTTCCACAGCTTCTTAAGTAGCCTTTCATGTGGCACCTTGTCGAAAGCCTTTTGAAAGTCGAGGTAAATTATGTCTATGGGCTCCCCATTGTCCACCCGACTGCTTATTCCCTCAAAGAAGTACAGAAGGTTCGTTAGGCACGACCTTCCCTTGCAGAATCCGTGCTGGCTTGTTCTCAGTAGGCCATTCCTCTCGATGTGCTCGCTAATGCCTTCCTTGATCATAGTTTCCACCATCTTCCCTATTATTGAAGTCAGGCTCACCGGCCTGTAGTTCCCGGGGTCACCCCTCGATCCCTTCTTGAAGATCGGTGTGACATTTGCCAATTTCCAGTCCTCTGGCACCTCACCAGTTTTCAAGGATAGGTTGCAAACATGTTGGATTGTGCCCGCTATTTCCTGTCTTAGTTCTTTCAGAACCCTTGGGTGGATCCCGTCCGGGCCCGGTGATTTGCCGCATTTTAACCTGTCTATCTGTTTGAGGACATCCTCCCTACTTACCTCTATGTGCTCTAATTTTTCAGCCTGTTCCCCACTCGTGAGCTCCTCTGATTCTGGTATATTAGATGTGTCTTCGTTCGTGAAGACCGACGAGAAGAACGTGTTCAACCTCTCAGCTACTTCTTTATCCTCCTTAATCACTCCCTTCTTGTCCCCATCGTCCAACGGCCCTACCTCCTCTCTCGCTGGTCGCTTCCCCTTAACGTAACTGAAGAATGCCTTGAAGTTTTTCGCCTCCTTGGCCAGCCCCTCTTCGTATTTCTCTTTTGCTTTTCTAACCTCCCGGTGGCATTCTTTTTGGCAATTTCTGTGCGCCTGGTGATTTTCCTCTGTTGGGTCCTTTTTCCATCTCCGGAAAGATACTTTTTTGTCGTTTATCGCCCTCTTTACTTCTGTTGACATCCAAACCGGGTCCTTTGATCGCTTGTTCTTGCAGCCTTTCCTGAAATTGGGGACGTACATTCTCTGTGCTTCCTGCAGGGTGTCCCTGAGTAGGGTCCAGGCGCTTCCCACAGTCTCCTTCCTAAAGATGTTTCTGAGCTTCTTCCCCACCATTTCCCTCATAGCAACGTAGTTCCCTTTCTTGAAGTTCAGCGCAGTTGTTGCGGTCCTCCTAACTATGGGTGTCCCCCTTTCTAATGTGAATCTGATCGTGTTGTGATCACTGTTGCCTAGTGGTCCTCCCACTTCTACCCCTCTTGCAGGCCCCCCTAATCCGTTTAGGATGAGGTCAAGAGTAGTACCCCCTCGCGTCGGTTCTTTGACTAGTTGCTCCATGAAGCAGTCCTTCACAGCTTCTACAAATCCTGTCTCCCTAGTGCAGTTGGAGTGACCCGTACTCCAGTCTATCCCTGGGTAGTTGAAGTCCCCCATCACTGTTACACTTCCAGTCCTGCACTCCTGTCTCAATTCCGTTTCCAAGTCGTGTCCGACTCCCTCTGGCGTACCAGGTGGTCAATAGTACAGCCCCAGTTTTATGCCCGCACCCTTGTTTTCCGGTAATTTGACCCACAGCGATTCCAGCCCCTCTGCCTTCGTTGCCATATCCATCCCGACCGAGTGGATAGATTCTTTTATATATAGTGCTATGCCTCCCCCCTTTTTGTGGGTCCTGTCCTTCCTATAGAGCTTGTACCCCGGCAGCGCTATATCCCATTGATTTTCCTCTGTCCACCAGGTTTCTACAATTCCAATTATATCCAGGTCCTCCCCCTTGGCGACGACTTCTAGTTCGCCCATCTTGGCCGTGAGGCTTCTTGCATTTGCGTATAAGCACCGCAGGTCCCGTCGTTTTTCTTCCACCTCTACATTTACCTGGTCCACTTGCCCTTGGATTTCTGGCAGTTTTCCCGCTCTCTGTGTTTCTGCTTTACCCTCAGCTTTACCCTCAGCCTTTACCCTCTTAGCTTTCAGCTTCCCCACATTCCTGCCACCCCACTTTCCCGCTTTTCCTATGGGATTTTTAGCCCTACCGGCCCCCTCCTGGGCTGTCATCCCTTGAGCCTCTGTTTGATCCCCCTTGCCTTGTGGTGCCTCTATGTTACCCTCGGCTTTCACCCTTATGCCACCCAGTCCCCCTGTGTCCCCATGCCCCTTAGTCTTTTCCCAGCAAGCTCCCTTTACCTGATGTTTCCCTCGCTGTCTGATTTGTAGGTCTTCCGGTCCCTCTGTTTCCTCCCTGCAATCAGCCCGTTCAGCATCTGTTCTGGATGCTGTTGTCCGAAGCGTCAACATCAGATCAGCTGTCGGCTTTCCCCCTCTCCTCAGTTTAAAGCCCTCTCGATCTCCTTCCTCAAATTGGTTGCCAGTAGTCTGGTTCCCGCTGTGCTCAGGTGCAGGCCGTCCCGCCGGTAGAGCTTGCTCTTTCCCCAGAAGGACGTCCAGTTCCTCACAAATCGGAAGCCCTCCTCCTGGCACCATCTCCTCAACCATGCATTCACAGCTAATCTTTGTTTGTTTTGAATTAAAATAAAAAGAAATAAAAGTGGAAATAAAGAAGTAAATAAGAAAACAGATAAATGGGGGTGGGGCAGGTCCAGGGAGCCCCAGTGTACTTGTGTGCCTAGGGGCCCTCGAAGAATTAATCCTGCCCTCGCTTTCACAGGACTCTCCTGATGGGGACCTGCGCTTTCAGGCAGAGATGACCCCGGCACCAATAAGGCCGCAACTCCCGATGGATTCATGGGACCTTGGTTAAGTAAAGAAGCTTGAAACAGCATATAAATGACTTCAGGTGGAAACCTTTGCCCCTGAGGGGCATGGGGTCTCAGGGGGTCTAGATGTGTGGTTATTTTGTGAATCACAGCCCCATTTTGCCGAAGATGTGCATGTACCACTTCCCGGCTACAATTTCAACTTCTTGGACTTTCCCTTGCTGGATTGCAATGTGGGTGCTCCCGGAGGGGCAGGGGGGGCTACAGGGGTTGCCACCACCTCCCTCCACATACTGCTCAGCATATGAAACATGGATGATCCACCGATTGCTATCCACAACAAATAGGGCATGAATCCTAAGAATCTAGCTATAAGGAGTCCATCCTACCTGTTTTCTTGATAAAACAAGGGGATTTGAGGCAGATAAAATGAAACTGGGAAATCTAAGATGATCACTATGGCAGCCCCAAAAATGGCCTGGAGAAGCTACCTAGAAATTAAAAAATTAGCAATTTTAGGATTTTTTTTTTTTTTTTTAGTTCAAAGATTTTATTCATTTTAATATATAGCAAGAACAGGAATTGTTAACAGGGCATGAAAACAATATGTCATACAAAGCAAGAAATCTTAGAGTGTTGACAAATAATGCAATACAACAGATTGAACCATGCCTATTTAACAGGAGAGTGTCAGCACAACTTGCAGCCAACAATGTGCACAGTATTCAAAGCACCGAGAGACACCGGAATCATACTCCATAGGTATGAAATAAGAGATGAGCCACAACATAATATATATGTTCAAATATTGTTAACTATAGACCAGCCCATATTACAATAAGACTAATGACATCAGCCCATATTACAATAAGAGTTTATGGTAAGAGCTCATGGACTTATGCTTCTCAGCAATAACACTTTCATACTTTACTGTAAGACAAAGCATATTCCACCAGGTAACATAGTTCACCTTAGATAAATCTTTCCAACAATGTAAATGATTTTTAAGAGCCATTGTGATCGAGCAGTGTTTTTAGTAAACCATGATGACCCAATATAATAACACGCAGATTTAGAGGCTCCTGTATGTTTAAGATCATAGAGATGGTTTCCCATACTTTAGTCAAATAAAGCAATAAATGTGTACAGTCAAAGATCATATGTATTAGTGTGCCTTCCTGTAAATTACAAGACTAACACATAGAAGAGAGTCCATTCGATAATTTTGCAATCCTAATTGGGGTCCAGTGTGTTCTATGTAAAAGGAAGAAAAGTGATTGGAGAACACCAGCAGAGCGGGCAGATCTAAACATGTTTTTCTAAACTTCTTGCCAGGTCTCTTCCCCAATTGAAACTCCCAAATTGCCATGCCAAGCACTCATCATACTTGTCAATGAGGAAGTTGAGGATTTTCTCATAAGGACATAACTGCCTCATGATTCGTATTGATTACTGATGTCTGTGAAGGCAAATCAGGTGCATGTTTTAAGAGCCCTACATTCGGAAAAAGAGCTTTCAGGCAGCCCATAATACAGGGG
Organism: Geotrypetes seraphini; assembly: GCF_902459505.1. Taxonomy (NCBI): domain Eukaryota; kingdom Metazoa; phylum Chordata; class Amphibia; order Gymnophiona; family Dermophiidae; genus Geotrypetes; species Geotrypetes seraphini. The sequence continues at coordinate 62,807,705 of NC_047094.1, forward strand.
GAGGGACACAGTTGGCCCCTGATCCTGGACACACCACCATGGAGCCATGCAGCCTGCACTCCAACCCACTAGTGGACAAACCTGGGAAGAACATGGTCCGAAACTGGAAATGCAGGCTGTCCAAGTGGGTGCATTGCAAAGGAAGCAGACTCTATCCATTTAGATTCTGCGATCTCCCGAAGTCAGAGCTGTTCCACAAAGAGGTCAGAAATTTAGCAGCTAATATTTGATGGCAAGAATTGCAAGGTCATGCATTTGGACTGAAAAAATCTGAAGGAATGGTACAGTTTAGGAGGTGAAGAACTTATGTGCACGACAGAAGAGTGGAACTTGGGTGTGATTGTATATGATGATCTTAAGGTGACCAAACAGGTTGAAAAGGTGATGGCGAAAGCTAGAAGAATGCTAGGGTGCATAGGGACAGGTATAGCCAGTAGGAAAAATGATGCCCTTGCATAAGACTCTGGTGAGACCTCATTTAGAATATTGTGTGCAATTCTGGAGACCACATCTTCAAAAAGATATAAAAAGGATGGAGTCAGTCCGGAGGAAGGCTAATAAGATGGTGCGTGGGCTTCATCATAAAGCATATAGGGACAAACTTAAAGATCTCAATATATATACTATGTAGGAAAGGTGGGAGAAGGAAGATATGATAAAGGTGTTTAAATACCTATGTGGCATAAATGCATACGAGTTGAGTCTCTCATTTGAAAGGAGGTTCTGAAATGCATAGGATGAAATTAAGAGGTGATAAGCTAAGGAGTAATCTAAGGAAATACATTTTTACAGAAAGGATGGCAGATGCATGGAACAGTCTCCTAGAAGAGGTGGTGGAGACAAAGACTGTGTCTGAATTCAAGAAAACATGAGGCAGGCACGTGGGATCTCTTCAGGAGAGGAGGAGATAGTGGATGCTGTGGATGGACAGACTGGATGGGCCATTTGGCCTTTATCTTCCACCATGTTTCTATGTTACAGGAACATTAGGTATCATAAAGCACCTCCATAGGTCCAATGCAGGTGCTGTTTTTATAAGGCGCCTACATTTTTTTAACAGTGTTTTCAATTAAACCCATCCTTTTGCAAAACCACATTAAGCTTTTTTTTTATTCCTGGCCACGGCGATAAAAGGTCCAATGCTAGAGGAAGTGATATTATGCTACAGAATGGCAGCCTGAATTGTCAGCTCCATGAGGGCAGTGGTGTTTATTGAGTAAAAGAGCAGTTTTTGGATTGCGACTTTTCTGATTTACCAACACATGGACTGGGACAGTGGATGGCCACCCGTAAGCGCTTGGAGAAATTCGGCTTTGCGGAAGAGGTCGATGTAAAAGTGCTGGGAGAGAGTAGTGGGTTGGCTCCCCGGACAAAAAGATGGTGCCCGAACCCTCTGAGTTGGAGGGCGAGGAACCAGATGGGGATTCTCTGGAGAATGAGGGGATCACGCCGCCTGGTTTCGGGCTCTGCAATCCTGGTTTCGGGCTCTGAAGAAAGAGATGATCGGAGTGCGGCAGGATGTGAAAGCAGCTTTAACGGAATTACGTACGTAGGTGATGGAGAGATTGGGGGGGGGGGGCGCATGGCAGCTATGGAGGCTCAAGTTTCCGAGCTTATGCAGGATGTGGTAGAGGAGCGCACACCTGTGATCAGTCACATCTGGCGATTATGGACTTGTAAAATCAGATGGAGGACCTGGAAAACTGGTCACGCAGATTCAATTTGCGCTTTAAGGGACTGCCCGATGTGGAGGAATACAAGAACTGCACAGAAGTGGTACATAATATATGTGCTGATTTGCTCACTGAAGTGGAGGGAGCAGCTCCAGCCCTGATTGCCATAGTTCGAGCACACCGCAGCTTGGGCCAGACAAGAGGCGTGGGTCCTAAAGGTATAATTGCCTGCTTTGGTGATTTTGAGGTCAAGGAAAAGGTGCTTCAGATGGCTTGGTGCAAGCCTAACTTTCGGTAGAATAATGTAGCAGTGGGCATTTATCAAGATTTGGCGTGGGCCACCCTGCAAAAATGGCACAGTTTCCAGGAGGTGACCAGGTTATTGTGAGCCGAGGGGCATAGATACCGCTGGCTCTTCCCGTTCGGGGTTTGGTTCATGAATGAAAAATCGAAGAAAGTTCATGGGTTGGAGAAAGCTTGGGTGGCCTTGAAGGAATTGGGCTACAATAAAGTTCTTGCGACCCTGAGTTCCTCCTCCCACACTACGGAAAAGCGGCCTGCTGAGTTGTGAAAGACAGTGACTCGTTCTAGTAAAAAATCTGCTAAATCTGTAACATGATGGACTTTTGTTTACATTTCGAGGGACTGATTGGTTACTCTTGTTTGGGCCTCTTGTTGGGCCTGGTTTCGGGTTTTTGCTTGGCTATGGAGGCTGGGTCTCTTCCTTGTTATGAGGGACTGGGCTGGCTTGAGAGGGTGTTTGCGTATTGAGGGGGTGTCCTGGGGTGTAGTGTGTCTGGTTATTGGAGGTGAGAATTTGGTGGGGATGTATGCATGGGGTTTTGAGTGGTGGTGGGGGGTGCATGAGTGGGCACGATGAAGGGGAGTTTTGTTTGCCTTCTGGGAGTTTTCACTTCTTTATCCTGACTGACCATCGGAGCGGCCAGTCTCATTTTTCAGGGGGATGGGAGGGGGAGAAGGGATGGGGATTTAGTGCTGGGATCTTGAAATGTTAATGGTTTGAATAATCCTGGAAAAAGAATCATAGTGCTTCGAGAACTTAATACATTAAAATGGGATATATGTTTATTTCAGGAAACCCATTTTTAAGGACTTATGATGCCAGATTTCTTAGATCTCCCAAGTTTGAACGGGTGTGGGTTCATCAGGCTGCTGGTTCTCAAAAAACGGGGTATGTGGCAATTTTGGTTCGTAGAGGGGTGGGGTTCCAATTTGACAGTGAGTATAAGTATACGGATGGTTGGTGTTTGGCGGTGCGGGGCAGGATTCAGAGTAATGAGATTACTGTGGTTAACATATATGGCCCCAATTCTTCTCATAGAAACATAGAAACATAGAAATAGACGCCAGATAAGGGCCATGGCCCATCTAGTCTGCCCACCCCAATGACCCTCCCCTACCTTTCTCTGTGAATAGATCCCACGTGTCTATCCCATTTGGCCTTAAAATCAGGCACGCTGCTGGCCTCAATAACCTGAAGTGGAAGACTATTCCAGCGATCAACCACCCTTTCAGTGAAAAAGAATTTTCTGGTGTCCCCGTGCAGTTTTCCGCCCCTGATTTTCCACGGATGCCCCCTTGTTGCCGCGGGACCCTTGAAAAAGAAGATATCTTCTTCCACCTCGATGCAGCCCGTGAGATACTTGAATGTCTCGATCATGTCACCCCTCTCTCTGCGTTCCTCGAGTGAGTACAGCTGTAACTTATCCAGCCATTCCTCATACGGGAGATCCTTGAGTCCTGAGACCATCCGGGTGGCCATTCTCTGGACCGACTCCAGTCTCAGCACATCCTTACAGTAATGCGGCCTCCAGAATTGCACACAGTATTCCAGGTGGGGCCTCACCATGGATCTATACAATGGCATAATGACTTCAGGCTTACGGCTGACGAAACTCCTGCGTATGCAACCTATGATTTGCCTTGCCTTGGATGAAGCTTGCTCCACTTGATTGGCAGTCTTCATGTTCTCACTGACGATCACCCCTAAGTCTCGTTCTGCTTCAGTTCTTGTTAGGATCTCGCCATTAAGGGTGTAAGTCTTGCATGGATTATGGCTGCCCAGGTGCATGACTTTGCATTTTTTGGCATTGAAGCTGAGTTGCTAGGACCTAGACCAACGCTCCAGTAGGAGTAGGTCGTGCATCATGTTGTCGGATATTGAATTTATGTCTGTTGTGCTTTTGCCCACTACATTGCTTAGTTTGGCGTCATCAGCGAATAATGTTATTTTACCTTGCAGCCCTTCTGCCAAGTCTCTTATAAAGATGTTGAATAGGATTGGGCCCAGGACCGAGCCCTGCGGCGCTCCACTGATTACCTCTGTAATTTCAGAGGGGGTGCCATTCACCACTACCCTCTGAAACCTACCTCCAAGCCAGTTCCCAACCCATTTCGTCAATGTGTCGCCCAATCCTATAGAACTCAAGCTACATTCTATGCTAAGCTACATTCTATGCTAAGTTAACAGATGATCTCCTCCAGTTTTCCAAGGGAAGGATTTTTGTGGGTGGGGATTTTAATGTCTGCCCTGACCTCATTCTTGATCTTTCCGGAAGGGGGAGGAAGGCTCTGGGGTGTCATAGTGCTGCCTTTCTCAAGATGATGCACGAGGGCACGAGGGCGGAAGCTAAGGGCAATATAGGGTTGCCACAAGGCGAGGGGGATCAAACGGAGGCTCAAGGGATGATAGCCCAGGAGGGGGCCGGTAGGGCTAGAAAATCCAGAGGAAAAGCGGGGAAGTGGGGTGGCGGGAATGTGGGGAAACCGAAAGCTACGAGGGTAAAGGCTGAGGGCAAAGCAGAAGCACAGGGAACAGGAGAACTGCCCGAAGTTCAAGGGGTGGCGGCCCAGGTAAATACAGAGGTGGAGGAAAAACGACGGGACCTGCGGTGCTTGTACGCAAATGCAAGAAGCCTCATGGCCAAGATGAGTGAACTAGAGGTCGTGGCCAAGGGGGAAGACCTGGATATAATTGGAATTACAGAAACATGGTGGACAGAAGAGAATCAATGGGATGTGGCGCTGCCGGGGTACAAGCTCTACAGGAGGGACAGGACCCACAAGAAGGGGGGAGGCATAGCAATATATATAAAGGACTCTTATCTACTTGGTCGGGATGGATATGGCAAAGAAGGCAGAGGGGCTGGAATCGCTATGGGTCAAATTGCCGGGAAACAAGGGTGCAGGCATAAAACTGGGGCTGTACTATCGCCCACCTGGTACACCGGAAGGAGTCGGACACGACTTGGAAGCTGAACTGAGACAAGAATGCAGGACTGGAAGTGTAACAGTGATGGGGGACTTCAACTACCCGGGGATTGACTGGAGTATGGGTCACTCCAACTGCACTAGGGAAACAGGATTTGTAGAAGCTGTGAGGGACTGCTTCATGGAGCAACTAGTCAGGGAACCGACGCGAGGGAGTGCTACTCTTGACCTCATCCTAAACGGATTAGGGGGGCCTGCAAGAGGGGTAGAAGTGGGAGGACCACTAGGCAACAGTGACCACAACGCGATCAGATTCACATTAGAAAGGGGGACACCCACAGTAAGGAGGACCGCAACGACTGCGCTCAACTTCAGGAAAGGGAACTATGTTGCTATGAGGGAAATGGTGGGGAGGAAGCTCAGAAACATCCTTAGGATGGAGACTGTAGGAAGCGCCTGGACCCTATTCAGGGACACCCTGCAGGAAGCACAAAGAATGTACGTCCCTCAGTTTCAGGAAAGGCGGCAAGAACAAGCGGTCAAAGGACCCGGTTTGGATCTCAACAGAAGTAAAGAGGGCAATAAATAACAAAAAAGTATCCTTCCGGCGATGGAAAAAGGACCCAACGGAGGAAAATCACCAGGCGCACAGGAAATGCCAAAAGGAATGCCACAGAGAGGTTAGAAAAGCAAAAGGGAAATACGAAGAGGGGCTGGCCAGGGAGGCGAAAAACTTCAAGGCATTCTTCAGTTACGTAAAGGGGAAGCGACCAGCGAGAGAGGAGGTGGGGCCGTTGGATGATGGGGATAGGAAGGGAGTGATTAAGGAGGATAAACAGGTAGCTGAGAGGTTGAACACGTTCTTCTCGTCGGTTTTCACGAGAGAAGACACATCTAATATACCGGACTCAGAGGAACTCATGAGTGGGGAACAGGCTGAAAAATTGAAACACATAGAGGTAAGTAAGGAGGATGTCCTCAAACAGATAGACAGGTTAAAATGCGGCAAATCGCCGGGCCCAGACAGGATCCACCCAAGGGTTCTAAAGGAACTAAGACTAAGAAATAGCGGGCACAATCCAGCATGTTTGCAACCTATCATTGAAAACTGGAGAGGTACCAGAGGACTGGAAATTGGCGAACGTCACACCTATCTTTAAGAAGGGATCGAGGGGTGACCCCGGGAACTACAGGCCGGTGAGCCTGACTTCAATTATAGGGAAGATGGTGGAAGCTATGATCAAGGACAGTATTTACGAGCACATCGAGAGAAATGGTCTACTGAGATCAAGTCAGCATGGATTCTGTAAGGGAAGGTCATGCTTAACGAACCTTCTGTACTTCTTCGAGGAAATAAGCAGTCGGGTGGACAATGGGGAACCTATAGACATCATTCACCTCGATTTTCAAAAGGCTTTCGACAAGGTGCCACATGAAAGGCTGCTTAGAAAGCTGTGGAACCACGGGGTGGGAGGGGATGTGCACAGATGGATCAAACACTGGTTGTCGGGTAGACTGCAGAGGGTCAGGGTGAAGGGCCAATATTCTGACTGGCGGGGAGTCACGAGCGGTGTGCCACAGGGATCGGTGCTGGGGCCGTTACTCTTCAACATATTTATTAATGACCTGGAAAAGGAGGCAAAGTGCGAGGTTATAAAATTTGCAGACGATACCAAACTGTGCGGTAGAGTTAGGTCCAGGGAGGAGTGTGAGGACCTGCAAAGGGACCTGGACAAGCTGGAAGACTGGGCAAACAAATGGCAAATGCGCTTTAACGTGGAAAAATGCAAGGTTATGCATATAGGGAAAAAGAACCCGTTGTTCAACTACAAATTGGGGGGGGCATTGTTAAGAGACAGCAGACTTGAGAGAGACTTGGGTGTACTGGTGGATGCATCACTGAAGCCATCTGCACAGTGCGCAGCAGCCTCGAAAAAAGCCAACAGGATGCTGGGCATCATAAAGAGGGGCATAACAACCAGGACGCGGGAAGTCATCATGCCATTGTATCGAGCGATGGTGCGTCCACATCTGGAATACTGCGTTCAGTATTGGTCGCCGCACCTCAAGAAGGACATGGCGGTACTTGAGAGAGTCCAAAGGAGAGCAACGAAACTGGTAAAGGGGCTGGAGCACTGCCCATACGCTGAGAGATTGGATAGGCTGAGGCTCTTCTCTCTGGAAAAAAGGAGGCTCAGGGGAGATATGATAGAGACCTTCAAGATCATGAGGGGCATAGAGAGGGTGGATAGGGACAGATTCTTCAGACTGAAGGGGACAACAAGTACGAGGGGACATTCGGAGAAACTGAAGGGAGATGGGTTCAAAACAAATGCAAGGAAGTTTTTTTTCACCCAAAGGGTCGTGGACACTTGGAATGCGCTACCGGAGGAAGTGATCAGGCAGAGTACGGTACAGGGATTCAAACAGGGATTGGACAGATTCCTGAGGGATAAAGGGATCGTGGGATACTGAGAGAGGTACTGGGATGTAACACAGGTATAGAAAGCTAACCAGGAAATAAGTAAAGAAACCCAACAGGTCGTCAATGTGCAAGATCGGAGGGTTAGGACTACGATGGGAAGATAGGACTTAAATGAGAAACCAAGGTGGCAAGGGAGCCCCTTCTGGTGATTCAGACAGGTCGTGACCTGTTTGGGCCGCCGCGGGAGCGGACTGCCAGGCAGGATGGACCTATGGTCTGACCCGGCGGAGGCACTGCTTATGTTCTTATGTTCTTATGCAGAGAATGGGACTGGTGGATTGCTGGAGATTACATCATGTTGTTCAGTGTAATTATTCCCATTACTCTCTTGCTACTCTAACATACACTCGTATGGGCTCATAGAAATTTGTGGGGTTCTATAGGACAAGCAGAGGTTAAAACAATTCAGATTTCAGATCATGCCCCTGTCTGGGTTCGGTGCCAGGGACTTAAAGTTTTGATGGTGCTGAGTTATTGGCGCTTAAATGAATCTTTATTGGGGGATCCTATCATCTTACAGGAAATACAAGACACTATTTCTGCATATTTGGATAACAATGACAATTGTTCTGTGGGGATGATGTTTTATGGGACGCGTTGAAAGCTGTAGTTAGGGTTTATTTTGTTAAATGGGAGGTGCAGAAGAAACGGGAACGGGCTCGGTGTTCGTTGGGTATCCGGGAGCGGTTATTAGCTTTGGAACTTCAGCATAAATCTAATCCCACTGCTCAGACTTTTGCTTTGTTGAAGCAGATTCGGTTGGAATTGCATCAGTTGCAATTAAATGAGCTGGAGTTTAGTAGGGCTCAGTTGAAACAGGGGCTCTTTGAACATGGTAATCAATCGGGAGCGTTGCTGGCTCGCTTTCTTTGTTCTCGTAGAGCATCGGCTGCTGTGACAGCTGTGCGTGATGGCCAGGGTGTACTTAAAGTTCGGGATGTTGATCTTCAGGCTATTTTTGTGCATTATTATCAGCAGATTTATAGTTCTGGGGTGCAGGCTAGTACTGCTCAAATTGAAGTATTCCTGACTCATATATACCTTCTGGTTCTTTCTCCGCGGGATCAGGACAGATTCAGTGAACCAGTTTTGGTTGGAGAAGTTGAGCGGGTGATTGGTAGCTTAAAGACTCATAAGAACATAAGAAGTTGCCTCCGCTGAGGCAGACCAGAGGTCCATCTCGCCCAGCGGTCCGCTCCCGCGGCGGCCCATCAGGCTCACTGCCTGAACAGTGGTCTCTGACTAATTTTACAATTTACCTCTAATCCTATCCCTATAACCTTACTCTACTCTTATCTGTACCCCTCAATCCCTTTGTCCTCCAGGTACCTGCCCAGACCTTCTTTGAAGCCCTGTAGCGTGCTTCTGCTTATCACATCCTCCAGTAGCGCGTTCCATGTATCCACCACCCTCTGGGTGAAAAAGAACTTCCTGGCATTTGTTCTAAACCTTTTCCCTCTCAATTTCTCTGAGTGCCCCCTTGTACTTGTGGTTCCCCATAGTTTAAAAAATCTGTCCCTGCCCACTTTTTCTATGCCCTTCATGATCTTGAAGGTTTCTATCATGTCTCCTCTAAGTCATCGCTTTGCCAGCGAGAAAAGCCCCAGCTTTTTCAGTCTGTCAGTATATGAGAGGTCCCCCATACCCTTTATTAGCTTAGTTGCTCTTCTCTGGACTCTCTCAAGTACCGCCATGTCCTTCTTGAGGTACGGCGACCAGTACTGGACACAGTACTCCAGGTGTGGGCGCACCATTGCACGATACAGTGGCAGGATGACTTCCTTCGTCCTGGTCGTGATACCTTTCTTAATGATACCCAACATTCTGTTCGCTTTCCTTGAGGCTGTGGCGCACTGCGCCGACGCCTTCAATGTTGTGTCTACCATCACTCCCAGGTATCTTTCAAGGTTGCTCACCGCTAGCGGTGATCCCCCCATCTTGTAAGTGAACATCGGGTTCTTTTTCCCAACATGCATGACCTTGCATTTCCCTATGTTGAAGCTCATTTGCCATTTTTTGGCCCACTCTTCCAGCGTTGTCAGATCTTTTTGGAGGTCTTCGCAGGCCTCCATGGTTTTGACCCTGCTGTATAGTATAGTGTCATCCGCAAATTTAATAACCTCACATTTTGTTCCCGCCTCCAGGTCGTTAATAAATATATTGAACAGAAGCGGTCCCAGCACCGACCCCTGTGGAACTCTGCTCGTGACCCATTTCCAATCTGAGTAATGGCCCTTTACTCCAACCCTCTGTTTCCTGTTCGCCAGCCAGTTTTTGATCCATCGGTGGACCACCCCTTGCACCCCGTGGTTCCATAGCTTCCTTAGCAGTCTTTCGTGTGGTACCTTGTCGAAGGCTTTTTGGAAGTCAAGGTAAATGATGTCTATGGATTCCCCTTTATCCACCTGGCTGTTTACCCCCTCAAAGAAGTGTAATAAGTTCGTGAGGCATGACCTGCCCTTGCAAAAGCCATGCTGGCTCGACTTTAGCTGCCCATTTTTTTTCGATGTGTTCCCAGATGCTGTCTTTAATCAGCGCTTCCATCATCTTTCCCGGGACCGAGGTCAAGCTCACCGGCCTGTAGTTTCCCGGGTTTCCCCTTGAGCCTTTCTTAAAGATGGGCGGGACATTTGCTATTTTCCAGTCCTCCGGAATCTCTCCAGTTTTTAAGGATAGGTTGCATATCTGTCGAAGTGGCTCAGCTATTTCGTTCCTTAGTTCCTTGAGTACCTTGGGTGAATGCCGTCCGGACCTGGCGATTTGTCGCTCTTTAGCCTGTCTATCTGCCTGAGGACATCCACCTTGCTCACCTCTAGTTGGACCAGATTTTCATCCTGATCTCCTTTTACGATCTCCTCGGGTTCCGGAATGTTGGTTGTGTCCTCCCTTGTGAAAACTGATGTGAAGAACTCATTTAACCTGTCCGCTATCTCCTTTTCCTCTTTTACCACTCCCTTTCTATCTCCATCATCCAAGGGTCCCACTTCCTCCCTAGCTGGTTGCTTCCCCTTGACGTACCTGTAGAATGATTTGAAGTTTGTTGCTTCCCTGCCAGTCTCTCTTCATATTCTCTTTTTGCTTTCCTAACCACTCGGTGACACTCCTTTTGGTGTTTTTTATGCTCCTTTTGGTTGTCCTCTGTCTGGTCTTTTTTCCATTTTTTGAATGATGCCTTCTTATCACTTATCACCTTTTTCACTGCATTTGTTATCCACACTGGGTTTTTGTTCTATTTTTTTTGCACCCTTTCCTGAACTTGGAGACGCATAGGTTCTGTGCTTCGTGCACCGTGCCTTTAAGTAGGGTCCAGGCTTTTTCTACGGACTCCATCTTCCTTGTGGTATCGTTGAGTTTCTTTCCCACCATTTTCCTCATGGCATCATAATTCCCTTTTTTGAAGTTGAGTGCTGTCGTTGTGGTTCTTTTCACCTTTGATGATCCAATTTCTAGCCTGTACTGGATCGTGTTGTGATCGCTGTTTCCTAGTGGGGCTAGTACTGCCACCTCCTTAGCGGGTCCCCCTAGTCCGTTGAAGATTAGGTCAAGAGTGGCATCTCCCCGTGTTGGTTCCGTGACCAGCTGTTCCATGAAACAGTCCCTCGTGACCTCCATGAATTTGATCTCCCTCATGCAGTTCGAGTGCCCGATGCTCCAGTCTATTCCCGGGTGGTTGAAGTCCCCCATCACCACCACCCTTCTGTTTTTGCATAGCTGCCTCAGTTCGTCCTCCATGTCCTGGTCGATTTCTTCCGATTGGCCATGTGGGCGATAGTACAGACCCAATTTTATGTCCGCTCCTGTTCCTTCTGGTAGCTTAACCCATAGTGATTCCAAGTCATCCACCCTTATTGTTGTTTCCATCCTGGTTGAAGGTATGGAATCTTTTATATATAGCGCTATTCCTCCACCCTTTTTGTGCGACCTATCTCTCCTGTAGAGTTTGATCCCTGGTAAAGCCACATCCCATTCATTGTCATCAGTCCACCATGTTTCTGTGACTCCAATTATGTCTAGGCCCTTTGTGCTTGCTAATACTTCCAGCTCTCCCATTTTAGCCCTTAGGCTCCTAGCATTAGTGTACAGGCAGTGTAAGTCCCAGTTGTTCACCTTTCTTGCTGGTTTTCCTCGTGGTTTGGCGCTCCTGGCGACCCCCTCGTGAGTTGCCAGTCCCCAAGCCTCGTCTCGGTCATCCTCTTCCTTTGGTGCGTCTGTTTCATCCTCAGCCTGTTTCCTCATTTTTGGCTGTCCCTCTGAATTCCGTTGTTCTCTGTTAGTCCTGTTTGCCAGTTTTATTTGTGTCCTAGACCCCTGCAATTTGTCCTTAGGTCCTTCTTCAAAAAATTTCCACTCAGTCCTGAGCCCTCTTTTACAGTGTCCTCGTTCGAGGTCCTTGGCCCTGGGCATCTGCATTGCATCCTTAGGTCTTTTTCCCAAAAATTCCCACTCAGCCCCAATCCCTTTTTTACAATGTCCTTGCTCAATGTCCTTGGCCCTGGGCCTTTGTATTGCTTCCTGGGTTGGATGGTCTCCCTAATTCTTTTTATCGTCATATGCAGGTGCCGTTGAGTCCCTTGTTAGTGCGTTTTTGTAATGGGGTGCGCAAGGGGGGGAAGTTACCTTCTTCAATGTGAGATGCGGGGATCACGGTTTTATTGAAACCTGGCACGGATCCCCAGTCTTTTTTTTTTTTTTTTTTTTTAGAATTTACACATTTATTATCAAGCATATCATCTTGTACAGAAAGTGAGATCAAGAAAACATAATAATATTATTATTTACTCTCAAACCTGAAAATAAATCAAAATATTAGAAGAAAAATAAACATAATAACTTAATCACACACTAGTCCTCAAATTAGGATCCAGGATTAACGATAAGAGTAGAAATTAAAGAATATTTTAATAAGGAAAATCGCTTAAACTGCTACTGAAAAGTGAGCTAATTATTATTGCAAGGGTACAGATGGTTCTGCAGACTCAAGACGTTTCGAAGAAAGGAAAGCAATCAAGTGGGCTGGTTCTACAAATACATATTTCGAGGAACGGTATCTGATGACACATTTACAAGGGTACCTAAGAAAGAACAGACCCCCTATCTGAGTCACTCCTGGTTTTAACATTAAAAATTCCCTTCTTCTCTTCTGAGTCTCTCTCGAGACATCAGGAAATATCTGAATATGGAGACTCAGAAAGTCCTTGGATCTGTTTTTAAAGAAAAGTTTAAGAATCCAATCCTTGTCTGGGGCCAAATCCACAGTCAATAAGAGAGTGGCTGGAGTAGCCAGTTCTCTATCTGATTGCTCTAATAAAGTGGAAACGTCCAAGGATTCTTTCTGTGGTATTCCTTCATCTTCTTTCTTTTGAGGATCCTGATTTCTTATAGGTAAATAATAAACCTTTGTAAGAGGTGGTAAGGAATTTTCAGGTATTTTAAGGATTTCCAGAAAGTACCGCTTTATCATATCTCGTGGAGAAATTGATAATACTTTAGGAAAATTAATTAAACGCAAATTATTAATCTGAATATTATTCTCTAAAGCTTCCAATTTTCTCTTCATAATTGTATTATCTTTAACAAATAAATCTTGATTACTCTTAATTGTTTTTAAATTCTTCTTTTCTTCTTGAATATCTAATTTCAACGATACTGTCTCTTCCTCTCTGAAGTCTTGATTCCCTGCAGCTGAAGTTGTTTTTGTCACCGGTTCTTCTGAGAAGAGAAAATCACTCTTGGCTGTCTTCAATTGCAAGCCCTCCGATGCACTGGCCTCTCGAGAGGAAAACACTTCCTCCTCCGGCATGCTCTCCTCTCGCGGTGAGCTTGCTCCCAGCGGCAACGGCTGTAAGGGGCTCAGGGAAACTTCTAGCCCAAGGGAGTTCGCCTTGGCACTACTCTTTGCCGGTGCTCCCAGCAGGCAATTCCCCGACGAAACTTGCTCACTTAGGAGACGCCTAAAGATGTCATCTACTGCAGGAAAAGGGGTTTCTAAGCATCGGGAGGCTCCACCAACGCTTCTACCCCTTCTCTTAGGCATTCCAAAGAGGTAAGCAAGACACTCCTAAGCGTCCTCCCAGCAGCAGCAAGCGACAGCCTGTCTGAGCTCCTATGTCCTCCACGGATTCCCAGTCTTGTAGTGCATAGAGGCCGATCTCGTTGTTGAATGCAGACACTAAGATCTTAGCCAAGGTGCTGGCTTTGTGGTTGGGCAGCGTTTTAAATGATTTGATTCACCTGGACCAATCGGGTTTTATTCAGAGGAGACAGGTTGGGGATAACATTCACCGTACTTTACATTTGATGGGGGGGGGGGCTCCCCGCTTTGAGGTTCCCATTGCACTGTTGTCCATAGATGCGGAAAAAGCATTTGACAAGGTGCAATGGGGATTTCTTTGGGCAGTGTTGGATTGGATGGGGTTGGATGGGACTTTTGGAGCTTGGATTCGTAGTTTTTATGCTTCCTTGAGAGCGTGTATTAAACTTAATGGACATTATACAGAGTTTTTTGATATTGGGCAGGGTACGAGGCAAGGGTGTCCTCTCTCCCCTTTTTTATTTGCTTTATATATTGAACCTTTAGCTAGTTGGATTCGGGAGCAGCAGGATATTAGGGGTATACATATGGGTGGGAGGAACATAAAGTGGCTCTTTTTGCTGATGATATTTTGTTATATGTGTGGGACCTGGTCCTTATTTTCCCGGTCCTGTTAGAGGTGTTTTGCTCCTTTGGTCGAGTGGCTGGACTCACTATTAATATGGATAAATCGGAATTTGGGAGGGGTCACCTTGACAGAGGGGAAGGAATAGAGCTTGCTGGTCTCCTTTCCTTTTAGAAGGGCTGTGGGCTATATTACGTAACTTGGTATTCAGTTACCTCGGGATTTATTTCGTTTTTATGAGCTTAATTATGCGGGTATTATTTCAACCGTGAAGGATGATCTGCAGCGATGGCATGGACTTTGGCTGTCTTGGTGGGGACGCATAGCGATGATTAAAATGAATGTGCTGCCGCGTTTATTGTTTTTGTTTCAGACTGCCTTTGGAGGTGCCTTGCCCAGTGTTGAAGTCTTTACATAATGTGTTCCGCACCTTTATTTGGCAGGGTAAACATACCCGGTTGTCTCAAAGAGTCCTGTGGTCAGCGTGTGAGGTAGGGGGTAGAGCAGTTCCTAATTTACATTGGTATTATTTGGCAGCCCAGCTACACTTTTTGTTAGATTGGTCTATTGCAGATTTTAAGTTGGGGGTCCGGTTGGAACAGAGTTTTGTACCTTCTTGTAAATTTCGGCATTGGCTATGGTCGTCCTTGGCTCTTACTGGCGATGCCCAAGAGATGCAGAACCCTTTTTTGTGCCATTTGGTGGGACTGTGGGGGTAAGATTAGGAGAGCAGAACGGGCAGGGGAGGAATGTATCATCCTTGGTGCACATCAGAGGGGAACCTCGGTTTGGAGTAGGCATTGTAGGGGGTCCATTCTCGAGGTGGGTGGATATGGGTTTGGTTACATTTTGGGATGTGTTTCTGGGTGGGAGGATACCTAGTTTTGAGGAGATAGCGTGGAGGGGGGAGGGTGTTAGGAGGGATTTCTTTGCTTTTATGCAACTTCGTCATTTTTTCTTTTTGCTTGGTTGGGCACGGGTGGCTCCGCACCAAGATAAGCATTTGGAAAATATGTGGCTCCTTCTTGGTAGGGTGCCTTGGTCTATTTCGATTTTATATTGTTATCTCAGGGGGCGGGAGGTTGTTCAGTATTCATATATGCAGAAATTGGAGGCAGATTTGGGCATCACTCTTCAAAGGGAGGAGTGGGCACAGATCTGTTTGGAGGTTCAAAAGGCATCCCATAGTGTCTTGGTACAAGAAAATACTTACAAAGTGTTAACGCACTGTTATCTTACCCCGGGGCGCTTGCATTATATGTATCCTCAAACTAGTGATGAATGTTGGAGATCACATAAGGGAACGGGTACTTATGTACATTTCTGGTAGGAGTGTTCTGATATCAGACTGTTCTGGTTGTATGTCACTTCTACCTTAACCTCTTGGATACAGGATCCAGTTCAATATCTGCCTCAGAGCTGTCCTTTGGGACTACATAATGAGAGATCCACGCCTTGGAGGACCAAGTTGGTTCGTATGGGGTTGGAGGCTGCTAAATGTTTGATTGCTAGGTATTGGAAGCGAAGTGCAGTGCTGACAGGAAAGGACTGGCTTCATCATTTGGGCAAGCTGGCACAAATGGAGCTAAACATTTGGGCTACTATGCTCTTCAGGAACAAACTTGGACAAAATTTTTGAGTTCCTTTGATCCATACATTTTCTGAGATGAGGGCAGGGGTGGGAGGGGGTGGGGTGGTGAAGGTTATGGGGGCGTGTTGCAGAACACACTGCATGCCCCCTTTTTGCAATTTTGAGAGGTTTGGGTGGGGGCGGGGGGATTGCTGTGTTATAGGGGGGTGAGCTTGTATTTTGGTTTTGGGGGATTTTGTGTTGGGATGATGTTCCCATGTTTAGTCAGGATTTTCCTGTATTAGGTAGTGCTGGTGGGGGTATTGGAATGTCATGCTTTGTTTCTTCTGTTGTGGGATATATTGTGATTGTATTTTGCTGAAAACTTTAATAAAAATTAAAAATATGAAAAAAAAAGGTCCGATGCTCACAGGAATTTTATGAGTGTCGGAACTTTTACTGCTACAGCTAGTGATAAAAGAAAGCCTAACATGGTTATGTAAAAGGGGGAGGGGTAAGTTAGGTGCCTAACATAACATGCCATTTATAGACTATGGGCCTCAATTGTTAAACAAAATACATCTAATTAGTCTAGGTATTCAAAATAATATACACTTCCCCGTCTCCATTCACGGTTTCGGTAATCGCGTTTTCACATATTCGCAATTTTTTAGGGAGGGAAAAAAGAAAAAAAAAAACATCGTTAAGTCTTCCCCCCGGCATCCCGGCCTTACCTGGTGGTCTAGCGGGCTTTCGGGGCAGGAGCGATCTTCCTACGCTCCTGCCCCGTGCAGATCGCCATTAGGAAATAGCTGTAGGGAGTTCCCGTCGTAGTCTCGAGAGACTACGGGAACTCACAGCAGCCATTTCCTAATGGCGATCTGCATGGGGCAGGAGCGTAGGAAGATTGCTCCTACCCCGAAAGCCCGCTAAACCACCAGGTAAGGCCGGGAAGGCGGGAAAGAGGCGGGGGTGGGTCAGAGCTGGATATTTGCGGTTTTTCGACATTCATGGTCCGGCTCTGCCCCTATCCCCCGCGAATCCGGAGGGAGAAGTGTATGACCGTAGAATATATGTAAGATTTAAAGATGTCTGAATTAATTGTTTTAAATAATACATAGTTACACAACTGAACACTGAGCTTTAAATACATTTTGGATATATTAAATTAAAAAATTGATTTACCAAGGCCCATCAAAAGAAAACCATCTTTTGTGAAACTAAATCATTAAGCACAATGTAGAGGAATGTTCCAAATTCAATCAAGCTGGTGCAGAGCAAGATTAGAAATGATGCACAAGGAGGGGGGCGCTAGCGAGCCAGATAGGAGATGGCAGCATAACTGCAGAGCTCTGGCTGCACATTTATAAAATCAATAAATCGCCTTATCAACTCTCTTATTTCGGCGGAGAACAGCTTCCTGAGTTATTCTATAACAACATGGCAACTTCGAAAGTTGGTAAAAGGCACAAGGCTGACCCACCATCTCCAAAAAAATCGACAGGCAAGGCTAAGGAAGACAACAGCCTACAGGCAATCATGGCCGAACATAGGACTCTTCGATCCATGCTTACGGATGTGAAAATCAATGTAACAGAAATAAAATCTGAACTTGCTGATATGCGTGAAGATGTTACTCAGGTTCAACATAGATTACTAGCAGTAGAAGAGAAACAGGCTGTGCACCAAACAAACATCAAGAAATTGCAACTCCAAGTCAAAAAGATCCCACAACTTGAACAGGAACTGGAGGAGGCCAATCTGAGATCTCGCCGAAATAATTTAAGAATTTTGGGGATACCTGAAGGCACAGAATCCACCGACATAGTCAAGTACCTGGAGACCTTCATACCAAAAATACTTGACCTGCAGTTCGATAAACCATTAGAGATAGACAGAGCACATTGAGTCTCTTCACATATGCTAACAAATGCACGCTATCCGCGCCCGATAGTACTCCGTCTGCTAAGATTTAGTCAAATACCGGAAATCATGGCTCGGGCGAAGGTAAAATCATCTTTAAAATTGGATGGCTACAATATTCTTTTTGTGCCTGACTTGAGCAAAAAAACAGCTCAACTTCGTAAGCAAATGCTAGCCTACCGAACCAAGCTAAAAGAACTCAATGCCAAATATGGCATGCTGTATCCAGCGAGAATGCGAGTTACTCTCCATAACACTACCAAGGATTTTACAGATCCGGCTGCACTTGCTGATTTCATAGAAGAGAAGAGGCCTTCCAATATTGATGAAGTGTGACTGATGATCGGCTGGGTTCGATGGTGATATACCCTAAGTATCATATGTGCCTGATTGTTTAATCTTTGTTCGTTGTATTGTGGTGAATCACCTTATTTGTATATTGCTCACGACTTAAATGAGAGCTTGACAATTTTGACTGTATCTCTTACAACTTTCAATGGTGTCATACTGCTCCCTTAACTGGAGGAAGTTTCAACATGTTCGTGGCATAACTTCTTTTATATTCAATATTAAGGTTTTCCACTTCCTACCCTGTGGTAAACATGGCGATCAAGAAAACTGAGTGAGACCGCGCCACGTGGAGGATGGCGCGAATCCTCTTGTGCCTCATGGAGACTATGCATGTCTATACAGAGAACTTTGGCGATTTTAGACACTCTTTTGATAACTTTGGATTGCTATATCTTGATGTCCTGATCTACAGATTATCTTATTTTATTACTGTGCAATTTCTATTTCTTATTTCTTACATTCTTTTGTTCGGGTGTGTGTGTCGCTGATATATTGTTCGTCATTCTATCGCTATAAGACTACTTTCTTCTGCTTTTGTATTTTTTTTCTTTCTATATTATTTGGTGACTTATTCAGTTAAGTTAGCTTGCTACCTTTTGTTTCTGCTCGATACTGCTGCTTAAAATAGATTGATGTCATATGTTTATTCTATCTATTTTATAATCCGTCAATATATAGCATGATATCTCGACTTAGTACTTCGCTGCTTTTCCTATTTAGAATGGATTGATGTCCTATGTCGGGGGTCGGCAACCTGCGGCTCCAGAGCCGCATGCGGCTCTTTTCCACCCTTGCTGCGGCTCCGGTAGTGTGTCACGCAGGCATGCAGTTACAAGTCCGGCGTCGCGGCGGGAAATAGCCATGCTGAGCAGTGAGCTCAGCACATACACAGATGAAAGCCTTGCTTGCTGATTGGTCCGGCGGCCCCGCCCCGCCGGACCAATCAGCAAGCAAGGCTTTCATCTGTGTAGTGCTGAGCTCACTGCTCAGCATGGCTATTTCCCCCGCGACGCTGGACTTGTAAGGTGCCTGAAAAAGAAGTCATTCTGGCCGGGGTCGGTGTCATGCTCCGGAGATCTACAGCCTTCCTATATCCCTCTCCCTTCTACCTGCTTCCGGCCACATCCCCGGCTCCGCGGCTCTCTTCGGCAACTCAGCAGCAGCGATCGACACAAGCTTCTGACGTCGGGGCCTACCCTCTGCGAGTCCCGCTTGTTTCAACTTCCTTTTTCCACAAAGGCGGGACTCGTAGAGGGAAGGCCTCGATGTCGGCAGCTTGTCTTGATCACTGCTGCTGACAAGTTGCTTTAGAGAGCCGCGGAGCAGGGGGGTGTTGCCAGGTGCAGGTAAAAGGGAGAGGGCCAGATGCAGGACTCGTGGGTGAGGGAGGAGAAGAGAGAGAGAAAGAGAGAGGGGAGGGAAACAAAAGGAAATATTTCATACTGGGCTGGGCCGGAGTGGAGGGAGGGTGGAAAGATTCTAGCTACAGGGTGCAGTAACAAAGGAAAAGGGGGGAAAGCTGAAAATGGAGATAGTGACACAAAGAAGAGAAAGGGTAAGCAGGACCTACTGAATAAGGATAGAGATACAGAGGGGACATGAAGAGGAGGTGAAATAGAGACATAGAAGTAATGCTGAAAAAGTGTGTGGGGGGAGATAAAGACATTGAAAAGGCAAATGGTGAACATGGCGTAAAGATAAGGACAGAGACAAATGAAGATTCTGAAAAAGTGGTGAGATAGGGATATAGGTGAGATGGACACAAAGAAGGGTGATGCTGGAAAATAGGTGGAATGGTAATTCTGACAGACACAGAAGGGAAATGCTGGATCAAGGAGAGATGGGGCTCAGGCTGGATGGAATGAGGAGAAATGCCCTGTTGGCCCGGAACTTCCTCTCCTACGTCAGAATTGACGTCAGGGAGCGGAATGCTGGTCAGCGCAACACTTCTGCAGGGAAAGCTTGGGACGGCGGTGGCTTGGGGGCTGTTCCCCGATTGCGGTGGCAGCAAACCGAGTGGCTTGGGGGACGGCACGGAGACAGAAAGAAGGGGGAACAGGGAGACAGAAAGAAAAAGTTGGGGGGAGAGAATGAGGTCTGGAGGAGAGGAAACATACAGGAGGCTGAAAGAAAGGAAGAAAGATTGGATGCACAGTCAGAAGAAGAAAGTGCAACCAGAGACTCATGAAATCACCAAATAGCAAAGGTAGGAAAAATGATTTTATTTTCAATTTAGTGATCCTGTATATAGCATTAAGATAAGAAACAATATATGCAGTGTTAGATTTGTTTTATAATGGTTTTGCGGCTCCAAGTTTTTTTTTCTTTTCGAAAACGGGACCAAGTGGCTCTTTATGTCTTAAAGGTTGCAGACCCCTGTCCTATGTTTAATCTAATTATCTTATATTCCAACAATGCATCTCAGGCTATCTTGTACTGTTATTTTAATGATTTTTCTTTAATACCTTATTTTCATCCACACTGTTTTCTTAGAGGAAGTGCCTGTTTAAAATAGCTTGACGTCATGTGCTTATTCTAGCTATTTTGTACACCGATGGTGCAGTTCATGATATCTTGCCTTTGTATTTTATTGATTTTTCATAATACCTTACTTTTCTCTACCCTGTTTTACTAGGTGTAATACCTGCTTCAAATAGATTGTTGTCATTTGTATCTCCTATCTATTTTATAATACGACAGTACATCCTCTGGTATGTTGACTTCTTGTTTTACTGATTTTTTTTAGTTCCATACCCTACTTTACACTGGATTACTGGGTGAAGTACTTACGCCAGATAGGTTGATGTCATATGATTAATTTATATATTTTATTTTATAGATCAATTATACATCTCATGATCTCGCCTTATTATTTTCCTGTATTTCCTAAGTTCTTTACTTCTCTTTCCACTATATTACTGGCTGAGGTTCCTGTTTAGAATAGATTGAGGACATATGTTTATTTTATACTTCAACAGGGCATCTCCTGATATATTATTTTATTGATCTACTGCTTTACCTTAGCTCCTTATTTTCTTTTACACTGTTTTATTGGGTGAAGTACTTGCTTCAAAATCGATTGAAGTTATATGTTTGATATATCTATTGTATAACCTATAGGGGCGGTTTATGACATTTTGCTTTATTCTATTCCTGTTTTTCTTTAGTTACTTATCTCCCCTTTGCAATATCTTCATGGGTGATATAACAGCTTAAAATAGATTGATGTCTTAAGTTTGTTTTATCTATTTTATATTCCATCAGCTCACCTGATCCTGCTTTGTCTTTTCCTCTATTGCACTGGTTAAATGGCTATTTCTGTTTAAGATAGATGGATGTCTTAAGTTTATTCTATCTATTTTACATTAGAAGCTTCATACTCGTTGCTTTATATAGATGGATGTCTTAAGTTTATTATATCTACGTTATATTCCATCTGCTCATCTCATTTTCCATTGCCTTCTCCTCCTGTACAATGGTTAACTGGCTGTTATATCTGTTTAAAATAGATTGAGGTCTTAAATTTATTCTATCTATGTTGTACTAAATACTTGCTACTTGTATCTTAAAATGGATTGATGTCTTAAGCTTATTCTATCTATCTTATATTTCATCAGATCACCTGATATTGCATTGCCTTATCCTCCTACCCAATGTTTAACTGACTACTATCCCTGCTTAAAATAGATTGATAGTCTTAAAACTATTTTACCTATTCTGCACTAGAAGCTTAATATTTGTTGCTTAACATAGATTGATGTCTTAAGTTTATTCTATCTATTGTTCACTTAATATTTGCTACTGGTTGCTTAAAATAGATTGATGTCTTAAGCTTATCCTTTCTATTTTATATTGTATCACTTTACCTGACACTCCACTACCTTTTCCTTATGTGCAATGGTTCCCTGACCGTTATCCATCCTTAAAATAGGTTGTTATCTTAAAGTTATTCTATTTATTTTGCACTGGAGCTTAATACTTGCTGCTTAACGTAGATCAATGTCTTAAGCTTATTCTATCTATTTTATATTCCATCAGTTCACCTAATATTGCTTTGCCTTCTCCTCCAGTGCAATGGTTAACTGTCTATTATACTTGTTTAAAATAGATTGATGTCTTAAGTTTATTCTATCTATTTTATATTCCATCATTTCACCTAATATGGTATTGACTTTTCCCCCTGTACAATGGTTAACTGGCTGATATACCTGTTTACAATAGATTGATGTCTTAAGCTTATGCTATCTATTTTATATTGCATCAGTTTACTTGATATTCCATTGCCTTCTCCTCCAGTGCAATGGTTAACTGTCTATTATATCTGTTTAAAATTGATTGATGTCTTAAGTTTATTCTATCTATTTTATATTCCATCACTTCACCTAATATGGCATTGCCTTTTTCTCATGTGCAATGGTTAGCTGGCTGTTATGACTGTTTAAAATGGATTGATGTCTTACGTTCATTCTAGCTATTTTGTACTAGATACTTTATACTTGTTACTTAAAATGGATTGATGTCTTAAGTTTATTCTATCTATTTTATATTCCATCACTTCACCTAATATGGTATTGCCTTCTCCCCCTGTGCAATGGTTAACTGGATGTTATACCTGTTTAAAATAGATTGATGTCTTAAGTTTATTTTATATATTTTGCACTTAATTTTTACTACTGGTTGCTTAAAATAGATTGATGTCTTAAGCTTATTCTATCTATTTTATATTGCATCAGTTTACCTGACATTCCATTGCCTTCTCCTCCAGTGCAAAGATTAACTGTCTATTATACCTGTTTAAAATAGATTGATGTCTTAAGTTTATTCTATCTATTTTATATTCCATCACTTCACCTAATATGGCATTGCCTTTTCCTCATGCTCAATGGTTAGCTGGCTGTTATGACTGTTTAAAATGGATTGATGTCTTACGTTCATTCTAGCTATTTTGTACTAGATACTTTATACTTGTTACTTAAAATAGATTGATGTCTTTAGCTTTGGCTAACTCCTTTAAGGTACAACAGAACCCCTGTTGTCACACAGCCATATTACTGCATTGATTTCACTGTATACTGTATGCTTTCTTGGAACCTCTTGCTTGATGTCATATATGCTTAAACTCATTAATACTTACCTTGGTAAGTTATGAGGTTCCCAATGATGATTATTTTTAGCTCACTCACTCTTTCTTATGTTACTGAATACAACTAGAAGTCTCCACATAATACTCCCCTCTTTCTGTACACCAGTGAATATTGATGATTAGGTTTATATTGTCAAGTGATGTTTATGATTTACCTTCTTATATGCTGATATTATCCTTATTGTAATTGTTACATGGCACCATATGTATTGCCTGTTTTAGATATGTGTGTGCTCACTGTAACTTTTTTGTCCTGCATTCGGTTGGTGATTATGATGTTACCGATTAGATATATACAGCTGTAAGGCAGATATGCTGTTTCTTACTTGCTCGCTTCTCACAGAGTTTTTTTTTTACCATATCTATGTCCATTTAGTTCTGGAGGACAAGATATGGTATGTTGGTACAGACGTGTTTTATTCTTATGACTTACAATATATGAGCAGAGGCATTGGGGAGAGTAGCAGGGGCCGTAGCAGATTAAATAACATGTCTATCTAACTTCATATCATTGAAATTAATCTCTTTAAATGTGAAGGGTTTCAATAATCCAATCAAAAGGAAAAAAATTGTTACTTATGTATCCCGTAAATCTCCGGATGTTATTCTATTTCAGGAAA
Source organism: Geotrypetes seraphini (assembly GCF_902459505.1). NCBI lineage: Eukaryota > Metazoa > Chordata > Amphibia > Gymnophiona > Dermophiidae > Geotrypetes > Geotrypetes seraphini. The sequence goes on from NC_047094.1 coordinate 62,831,357, forward strand.
CATATCTCACGACTATAGAAAGCCTTAAGCTGAAAACTAATTGGACCAGTGAAGTTTTTTACTCTCCGGCTGCCAAAAAGAAAAATGGTACTGCTATTCTACTTAGAACTAATCCAGATCTGAAAATTATTGATCATAAATATGATACAGAGGGACATTGGAACATGATAACGCTTCGATTGACTGACACTACTATTTCCATATTCAATGTTTATGCGCCTAATATCGATGACCCATTATTATTTGATAACCTTACATCGATAGCGCTTGCTGAACACTCTCAGACCTATATTGTGGCAGGAGATTTTAATTTGGCTCTCGAACCTTCCCTTGACAGGAAATCTTCGCTATCATACAAGATAACGCGGGCGTGGCATAGTTTACACAATATGCTCTCCCAATTAGACTTGATTGATACCTGGAGATTTTTACATCATACAGATTCTCAATTTTCCTTTATTCACCACCTCATAATTCATATTCTCGCCTAGATTATTTTTTCCTCAGTAAAAGACTATCAAACAATATATTAACTGCAGTGATCAACGAGATTTCAGTTTCTGATCATGCAGCCATAGAACTCCATCTAGACAATATTATGATGAGAACTATACCACATTCCTGGAGATTTAATAATACATTACTAGATGATCCTCAGTTTGTCCTTACCATAAGGGCTGCCTTACAAGAATATTTTGCATTGAATTCCCCTGAATGTACCAATAGGGCTGTACTATGGGATGCATGTAAGGCCTATATTAGAGGTTGCATAATGGCATATCAAGCTGGAAGAAATAAACAAAATAAAAAAATTCTTATAGATATGGAAGAAAACATCAAACGATTGGAGATATCACACCAATTAACTCCCGATCATATGCATATTCTGACTGAGCTGCGTGAACGGCGATTGAAATATAATCTACACTTAAGCACTCAAGCAGGTAATACATTATTTATGCAATCTGCATCCTATCATAGCACTAATAATAGGAGTGGCCATCTTTTGGCTAAGTATCTGAAAATTAGAGAGGAAAAATCTCATATTTATGCTATATTAGATGAGGCTGGAACCACACATACTGAACCAATGGAAATTATACATCAATTTAAATTTTTTTACGAATCTTTATATACTACAGAACTAGTGCATCAAGACTCTGCGGAATTTCTAAAGCCCGCAAATAAAAGACCCCAATTAACTTTAGAGGATAATCTGCTCTTAGAAGAAGATATTACTCTTGAAGATATTGTATCGACCATACATGAGATGGCAAAGAAAAAATCCCTGGGACCTGATGGATATACGGTTGAATTTTTATGACACCTTTAAAGACATTTTGACACCCCACTTGCTTCAACTATACAATTAATTTAACTTAACGGGCGAAGTTATGGGAACGTTTACAGAAGCATCTATCATCGTTCTACCTAAACTGGGAAAGGATAAGCTCAAAATTCAAAACTACAGACCCCTCTCTCTTATTAATGTGGACGCAAAAATTTATGCGAAAATATTAGCGAATAGAATTCAAAAAGTACTTCCCAAGTTGATTGGTGAGGAACAAAATGGTTTTATGGCTGGAAGATTAACGAGTGACAACACTAGATTGTTTACATCTCTTATTCAAATTGCTTAGCACTCGTCTCATCCATACCTGGCTTTGGCTTTAGACACTGAGAAGGCGTTTGATAGAGTCGAATGGCACTTTCTGTTTAACGTAATGGCCTGGTTTGGTTTTACGGAGCACTTCATCTCCATGGTTAAAATATTATATACTAAACCCACCACTTCAATTAGATTAAATGGTTTAACGTCTAACATTTTCCACCCTACTAGAGGAACGAGACAGGGATGCCCACTATCCCCCTTATTATTTAATTTAGCGCTAGAGCCCTTACTCCTCTATATAGACAAACTTCTACCATTGCTGATATTAGGAGCGGATCTTTGGAAATGAAATTATCTGCATACGCTGACGATGTATTGATTTATACTGATCCTCCTTCGTTACCATCTTTATTGGACCTCATTAACTCTTATTCTAAGTATTTTGGTTACAAACTTAATATGTCCAAAACAGAATTGATGCCTCTCAGTCACCATGTCCTTAGACACTCACTCGAGGATTATAGTTTTCAGTGATCCCATGGGAAAATAAAATATCTTGGTGTACATTTTGGACCAACAATTGAAGACATGATAAAATTTGCAGTGGAGGATATAATCCAGATGATCTCTACACTTACTGCTCGATGGAATCCACTTAATTTGTCCTGGTGGGGGAGAATGGAGTCTATCAAAATGGTGATTGCTCCGAAGATCTTATATCCCCTGAGCATGTTACCTGTTTTGTTGCCTTCTTCATTTTATAAAAGAGTAGACCAACTTTTGACCAAATTTCTTTGGAATAATAAGGTTCCTAGAATAGCGTTACATAGATTGAAGCTATCTAGAAGTGAGGGGGGGTACTAATTTTCTGAATTTTTTTAGACTATCACTATGCCTTCTTACTGCGCCAATCCTCTAAGTGGCTCCTACATAGTACCTGTAATACTTCTGATTGTACTTGGCTTAAATTAGATGCGGAACTGTATAGATGGATGTCTCTTGATTTATTACCCTTTGTATCGTCCTCTGGTTTTTTACCTAAAAAAGATTATATTTTGGAGGCTTCTATAACTGCTCTTCAAGAAACGGATAAATTCCTCACTAATAACTGGAATAACTCCTTGCATATTCCAATTCAACATAATACCGTTAATTGGAAAAAATGGAAGGCCTCGGGTATTTGGAAATTGGCCGACCTATATGATTGCAGCAATTGGATACCATATGATATCCTTAGCTCCCGACATCAATTGCCGCCTTCAGCTTTTTTCCAATGGTTGCAACTCAAACATGCATTCCGTGACCTTATAAATAATAAAAAAGGTGTCTGGGAGGAACCTGATCTTCTGGGTTTCAGTCGGACGTATGCCTATAAAAAGAAAGAAGCCTCAAATTGGTATAAACCCCTTCAATCATTTAAACAACCTCCCCTACATACTACTCAAATTAAATGGCAGTTAGACTTTAATATTACCATAGAAGAAGCAGACTGGAGTGAAATGTGGACCAGTTGTATAAGCTAACTAGTTCGGCAGTACTTTATCAGTCCTTTTTCTTTTTGGTATATAGGGCTTATTGGACACCTAGTAAATTATCGAAGATACAGAAAGACCGATCTAGTGATCTCTGTTGGCCTTGTAAGCCAGTGTTTTTCAACCTTTTTACACCTATGGACCGGCAGAAATAAAAGAATTATTCTGTGGACCGGCATCGGTCCGTGGACCGGCAGTTGAAGAACACGGGGCTAAGTCGTGGGCCAGACCTCACCCATCTCTACCCAATCTCCACCCCAGACTCCACCCCCATAATAGTACTAATTGCACCTTGCACATCCCGTGCCTCATCTGGAAGCCTTCCCTCTGGCGTTGCAACGTCAAAGAGAAGGCTTCCGGTTCAGGCGTAGGACGCCCGTAGGAGCCACTGCCTGCAGCTATGTGCACTGAATCAGTTAGGAAGAGGGAGTTGGCTCGAAGATAACGCTGCATCGATCGCACCGTGGACCGGTGGTTGAAGAACACTGTTTTGGACCTGATGCATGTGCTGGCCCTGTGGACCAGCAGGAAATTTCTGTGGACCGGTACTGGTCAATGGACCGGTGGTTGAAGAACACTGTTGTAAGCTATCCTTAGGTACATTAAAACACATGATATTCGAATGTCCTCTATTACAACATTACTGGCATACGGTATGGGCACAAATTTGCTCGTTATTGGATATCAATATTCAGATGTCCTATCCGCTCTTGCTCGTTAGCTTGACTGCTTCAAGCTCGCCCTTATCTCAGGACAAAATTCCAATATTACAACTATTACTATTGGTAGCACTTCGTATCATATTTGCTAATTGGAAAGATTTCACGAATGTATCGCATAACGAATGGTGGCATACAGTGTGTCTATATGCTAAATATGAAAGGATAGCTGCTGAACGACGTGGATTCCTCTCTAGATTTGAAAAGATGTGGGCGCCACTACTCACGTCTTTGGAATCTTCTTCATAAGACATGCTCTGCTGCGGCCCCTGCGACTCTGATAGCATCTTGGCTTAAACTTTATCTAAGCTGTTTTGCTTCTGCTGCTCTGTTTCTGCTGCATTATTGTGTTTTCTGCTACAACTGTTGATAATGGCTATATCATGTCACTGATGAATATTGATTTGTATTATACACGTCTGACCAGTTCTATTATTAATTTTTGTTATGGTAGGATGTTTCCTACTGTACTTTCTTTTGTGGTAATGATTGACAATTTGCATTCTTACTGACATTAATGGCTTAGATTATTGGTCATTGTTACCCTATTGTTGTATACCTTAAATTGTTAAAATGTCAATAAACATAATTGAACTAAAAAAAAAAGAAATTATGCACAAGGAGGTAAGATGCAGTGACTCACTCCAAAGTTCTGCCCCTTCATGATAATATATTTTCCTTCCTTCCCACCCCAATCCTCTTTGTCTCTTACCTCTCTTTGCTTTTGCGCATCCTTTTCCATAGAAGAAAGCAGTCATAGCAGAGAGGGAAAGGAAAAGGATACTCCCACAGATGATCAAAATAAAAGTTTTCAAGTCCAACTGTCCATAGACTACAAGAAAAAAAGAGAGGAGAGATAATATCCCAGTTCCTGAGTATCTCTGCTCTCCTGTCTCTCAGTGTACCTGTCCAATTTCCTTTTCACAGCAGAGAACATGTTTTAGTATTTTGACTGAAGCCTATGCTAAGGTAGATGAAGTGTGTGTGTGCTTGCTATTCCCACACCCTGTGCACACTTCATCCAGACAAGATTTTCTAATGTATGCCAACACATTAAAAAGAACTCCTCTCCTTCCTATATACCATATTTTTTGCTCCATAAGACACATCTGACCATAAGACGCACCCTAGATTTAGAGGTGGAAAACTAGAAAAAAAACATTCTTACACAAATTCTTCCTGCCAGGCTCTGGACCCAAAACCACACTCCTTACCAAGCTCTGCACCCTGTCCCCCCACCCTGCCAGGCTCTGTACCTTGTCCCCCCTTTGGTGGTCTATTGGTAGGCCAGGACAGGGCACAAGGCAGATAGGGCACAGGGCAGGCAGGGCCCCCCCGTACCTTTTTTAAATTTTTTTCGAATCCCAGAAGATGTGTCAAGATTGAGGACTGCAAGGCATTCACAGTGCCTGCAGGAGGCCTCCTTTACAGTACCTTGCAGAAGCAGGAGTCTCTGAAACATGATGGAATGAAGATAAATGGGATACAGCACTGCCGGGGTACAAGCGCTATCGCCAGGACAGAAAGGAGGTGGAATAGCCCTATACATAAAAGAAAGCATACAATCGACAAGAGTGGACACAGCAGAGACGACCAACAAGCTGGAATCGCTATGGGTTAAAATACCGGGAAGGAAAGGGCCTGAAATAAAGATGGGCCTATACTATCGTCCACCCGGGCAAACTGGGGATATCGATGAAGAAATGGAAGCCGAGATGAAGCAAGAATGCAAAAGCGGTAACACAGTTATTATGGGAGACTTCAACTATCCCGGGATAAACTGGAGTCTTGGAAGCTCAAAATGCACTAGGGAGATAGAATTCCCACAAGATTGTTACACAAGATTGCTACACAAGATTCCCACAAGAGCATACATAAGATTGCTTCATGGAGCAGCTTGTTAGAGAACCAACGAGAGGAAATGCCATTCTGGATCTAATCCTAAATGGGTTAAGGGGACCTGCAAAGGAAGTGGAAGTAGTGGGACCGTTGGGAAACAGCGATCATAATATGATCAAGTTCAAGGTTGAAGTAGGAATACCGAAAGGAAAGAGAACCATAGTGACAACTTTCAACTTCAGGAAAGGAAACTACGAAGAAATGAGTGAAATGGTAAGGAAGAAACTTAGGAACACTTCCAAGAAATGGCAAAGAACATGCCTGGTCTTTTTTCAAGGACACGGTGAGCGAGGCGCAAAATCTGTATATCCCCAGATTCAGAAAGGGGTGCAAAAAGAGTCGAAACAATGTCACCGTGTGTTTCGAAAAGCCAAAAGAGAGTATGAAGAGAGGCTAGCCAGGGAAGCTCGAAATTTCAAACCGTTCTTTAGATATGTTAAAGGGAAGCAGTCGGCTAGGGAGGAGGTGGGACCGCTGGATGACAGAGACAGGAAGGGAGTGGTGAAGGAGGAGAAAGAAGTAGCAGAAAGACTTAATGTGTTTTTTCATCTGTATTTACAAATGAAGACACATCCAACATACCGGAACCCGAGCAAATCTTCAATGGAAATCAAGCAGAAAAATTAACATTCATGAAAGTGAGCCTTGAAGACGTACGCAGGCAGCTAGAAAAATTAAAAACTGACAAATCCCCAGGTCCGGACGGAATCCATCCTAGGGTTCTGAAGGAAATAAAGGAGGAGATAACAGAACTACTGCAGCAAATTTGCAATCTATCCCTGAAAACAGGCGTGATCCTTTAAAAAGGGATCAAGAGGTGACCCGGGAAACTACAGACCGGTGAGTCTGACCTCCATTCCGGGGAAAATGGTGGAAGCACTGATAAAAGACAATATTGATGAACATTTTGAAAGAAACAAATTTCTGATAACCAGCCAACATGGTTTTTGCAAGGGGAGATCGTGCCTAACGAACTTATTGCACTTCTTCGAACGAATTAACAAACGGATGGACAGGGGAGACCCCATAGACATCATATAGCTAGATTTCCAAAAAAGCCTTTGACAAGGTACCCCATGAACACTACTTCGGAAACTGAAGAACCATGGGGTGGAAGGAGACGTACATAGATGGATCAGAAACTGGTTGGCGGGTAGGAATCAGAGGGTAGGAGTGAAGGGCCACTACTCTGACTGGAGGAGGGTCACGAATGGTGTCCCGCAGGGCTCGGTGCTTGGGCCGCTGCTATTTAATATATTTATAAATGATCTAGAAACAGGGACGAAGTGTGAGATAATAAAATTTGCGGATGACGCCAAACTATTTAGTGGAGCTCGGACTAAAGAGGAATGCGAAAAATTGCAAAGGGACTTGAACAAACTAGGGGAATGTGCGACGAGATGGCAGATGAAGTTCAACGTTGAGAAATGTAAAGTACTACATGTGGGAAGCAGAAACCTGAGGTACAGCTATACGATGAGAGGGATGTTATTGAAGGAGAGTACCCAAGAAAGGGACTTGGCGATAATGGTGGACATGACAATGAAGCTGACGACATAGTGCGCAGCGGCCACTAAGACAGCGAATAGAATGCTAGGTATAATCAAGAAGGGTACTACTACCAGAACAAAAGAAGTTATCCTGCCGTTGTACTGGGCGATGGTGCGTCCGCATCTTGGCATTACTCAAGAGGGTTTAGAGAAGAGTGACATGTCTGATAAAAGGTATGGAAAACCTTTCATATGCTGAGAGATTGGAAAAACTGGGTCTCTTTTCCCTGGAGGAGACTTAGAGGGGATATGATAGAGACTTACAAGATCATGAAGGACATAGAGAGAGTAGAGAGGGACAGATTCTTCAAAATTTTGAAAAATAAGAGAACAAAAGGGCATTCGGAAAAATTGAAAGGGGACATATTCAAAATGAATGCTAGGAAGTTTTTCTTTACCCAACATGTGGTGGACACCTGGAATGCACTTCCAGAGGGCGTAATAAGGCAGAGTACGATACTGGGGTTGAAGAAAGGATTGGACAATTTCCTGCTGGAAAAAGGGATAGAGGGGTATAGATAGAGGATTACTGCACAGGCCCTGGACCTGTTGGGCCGCCGCGTGAGCGGACTGCTGGGCACAATGGACCTCAGGTCTGACCCAGCGGAGGCATTGCTTATATTCTTATGTTCTTATGTATTTGTCCATACACTGGCTTCAGACAAACCAGTAAGGGAGGTGTCTTGTTAGCCCCTGGAGCCGTTTAACATTGGTCGCAGTTGCCGACATCCTTCTCTCAATCAGCTGCGGCATTGAAGGGCTGCCCTCCCCCGATAGTACCTAGCATGGGCCCTGAGGGGAAAGGGCCATTGGAGAAGAGTGCAGCATGAGAGATTTGTTAGCCTCCAGAGCCGCTTGTTTTCACAGTACTTTGGCTGTATTTACTGACTTCTTTTCCTGTCAGTCAGCTGCGGCGGTGAAGGGTTACCCTCTCCTGGCAGTAACTAGCATGGACCCTGAGGAGGAGGGACTGTTGGTTCAAGTAGTTGTGGCGACGAAGATCTTCCCTCTCCCGGCAGTACCAAGAATGGGCCCTGAGGGTGAGGATGTATAGAAGATGTGAGCGGTTTTGGCGCGCTTGTAGCACTTATAGTGAGAAGCGAAGCACAGCCAGAATCAAGCCACCATCCATGGAGTCTTCGCAGTGTTGGCCGTCAGATGTGAGCTCTCTGCACTCCTGCCTGGGCCGCGCTGTTTTCTGAATGCCTGCCATCAGTTCTCTTGGGACTCACATTAACTGGGCAGCCATTCAGAAAGCAGCGCGGCCCAGGCTGGAGTGCAGAGAGCTCGCTACTGACAGCCGACACACCACTGGACCACCAGGCTATTAGCTGAATTTTAAAAGGTACGGCGGGTGGGCGGTCAGGGTTTGTTTAAGAAAGTGGTTTATAAAGGTACAGGGAATCCATAGATCAGTTATAAAAAGCTACAATGGGGAAAGTTTTAAAAAGGTACGGGGGGTTCCAAATTTGTATCTTCGTTCCATATGCACCGACATTTTCACCCACTTTTGGGTGGAAAAGAGTGCGTCATATGGAGCTTGTATGAATTTGTAATTCTTCACTGCACTATTTTTCACTGTTTTGGTTGGGCACACTTGAGCTATCCAGTGATTGTGTGCAGGTAGGGGCTTGCTGCCTCTGCCTTGGTGTGTTAAGTGCTGGAGGTTCTCCTCCCCTCGCTAATTCCTCACACTGAGGATATCCTGCATCAACATTATAATATATTTATGCATAGGATTATTACACTGTTTTATTCTTTAAAGCCAGAATACCACTCTCAGAACTCGTTGACTATACTGCCTTTCAGTTGGTCTCCATAAAAATAAGATAGTGTCTTATATTAATTTTGGGCCCAAAAAATGCACTAGGTCTTATTTTCAGGGTAGGCCTTATTTTTATCACGTACAATGATCAGCTATCCCTTCCTCCCTTCCACCCCAATTCTTCCTCTTTCCTTTCTATCCCCCACATGTGCAGCAGCTGTCCTCCTCTTTTACCCATCCCCTTGTGCCTTCCCTCTGCAGCATCTTTCTATCCCTCACTCTCTCCCTCCCATCCCACCATGAAGCAGAACCCTTGAGCAGTATCTTTCTATCACTTCCTCCCATCCCTCATGCAGCAGAACATTTGCCCAGCTTCTATCCCTCCCTTCCGTGTAGCAGAACACTTGAGCAGCCCCACGCACACCCGCTGTGCAGCTGAACCCCCCTAACCCTCCCATTTCTTCCTTCCATCCGAACCCTGCCGACCACGAGACCTACACACCTCCCTCCAACGAGCAGCGTCAGCAGTACTCTAAACAGACTGCTTCCTGGCCTTCTCCCGCCGGGGCCTTATGTGCACTGTGTTACTGATGACATCATCAGTGATGCGGTAGAGGGAATGCCCCAGCAGGAGAAAGCCGTGAAGCAGCCTATTTAGAGTGCTGCCGATGCTGCTCTTTGTCGATCTCGCAGTCGAAGGGTCGGTGGGTTTGGATGGGAGGGAGAGATGGAAATATGGGAGGGTCAGCGGGGGTTCGGCTGCGCGGTGGGGACGGAGTCAGGGGGAGGGGCGGGGGAAGTGCTGCTGCAGGTGAATCCAGGGACTAGGGCATAATTTTGGGGTAGGGGTTATATTAAGACCTACCCCAAAAATCATGCTAGGGCTTATTTTCAGGGAAGCACGGTTTGATTTTCTACATTAAATATGAAGCTATTTATGATAGAGTATAACTACAAAGCACATTAATAAATATATAGCACATTACATTTTGTGCGCTTGTTCAGTTTATTTCCATTTACGCAATGGATATCATCAGTGCTGGCCTTGATCTCTCGAAGAATTAATGTACTGTTTGCTCTGTATCCATAAATGCCAGAAAACACCTGCAGAGTACGATTGCTGAAATTTCCACTAACAATTTCCTCATTAATTAGCCACCATAATTCTGGAGGAGGGCTGGATCGAATCAAACACGTACAAGTAATCCCTTCACGTTTCTCCGTACAGACAGCTTTCATCCAGTCTCCAGACTCAGGCCAGTCTTCAACCATGGGGGTGATAGGGATGGTTGTGGGGATGGGGATGGGGGTGGTGGTGGGGAGAGAGGGGGTGGTAGGGGAAGGGGTTGTGGGGAGGGTGGGGATGGTTGTGGGGATGGGGGTGGCAGTGGTGGGGAGAGAGGGTGTGGTGGGGTAAGGGGTTGTGGGGAGGGTGGGGGTGGTTGTGGGGGTGTCAGTGGTAGGGATGGGAGTGGCGGTGGTGGGGAGAGAGGAACTGGTGGGAGAAGGGGTGCTGGGGAGGGTGGGGGTGGTTGTGGGGATAGGGATGGGGATGGTTGTAGGGAGGGTTGTGGGGGTGGCCGTGGACGGGATGGGGGTTGCGGTTGTAGGGAGAGAGGGGGTGGTGGGGGTAGGGGTGGTGGGGAGGGTGGAGGGGGTTGTGGGGAGGGTTGTGGGGGTGGCAGTTGTGGTGATGGGGGTGGTGGTGGTGGGGCGAGAGGGGGTGTCGGGGGAAGGGGTGGTGGGGAGGGTTGGGGTGGTTGTGGGGATGGGAATGGTGGGGAGGGTCGTGATGGTGGGAGTTGTGGTTGTGGTGGTTGTGATGGTTGTGGTTGTTGTTGTAGTTGTAGTCGTGGTGGTGGTGTTGGAGATAGTGGTATCATCAGGATGTTCTGAAATAAAACACATTAGGATATTATAATCAAAGAGAATTCTGCAGCTTTTCATTTTTGAAACCAAGTTACTTAAGTCAAAACCACATTTACTATGTTATTTATTTTTTACACTGCTTATATTTTGCAAATCCATTATGTTTTCAGTGGATCACAAAAACATTTACAATATTAAAAAAACACAATAGATACCAATTAAAAATGGCATCATGTAGTGACAAGGTGGTATAGTTAAGATGCTCTGGGAAATCAGGAGACCAAAGACCAGCACTATTCCCCAGCAGTGGTATAGTAAGGGGGTGGGGGAAGACCTTCCTGGGTATCTTCTTGGTCAGGGTACTGGTACCTCTCCTATTCTGTGCCCCTGTACCTCAAACTTTTCACTGGCATGAACAGAATCTTTATCCTGGCAGCCTTGGCTTTCCTGAAGTCACTTTTGGGTCACAGGACCAGGAAGTGTTCTCGGTTCATAGACAAAACCGCGGAAGACAAAGGCGCGCGCCAACAACTGAGCGCAAGATGGAGGCGCGCGCCAAAGAAAATGACAGTTTTTAGGGGTTCCGACGGGGGGTTATGTTAGGGAGCCCCCCCTCCACTTTACTTAATACAGATCGTGGCGGCGTTGTGAGTGATTTGGGGAGTTGTAACCCCCCTCATTATACTGTAAACTTAACTTCTTCCCTGTTTTTAGGGAAAAGTGAAGTTTTCAGTAAAATGTGGGGGGTTACAACCCCCAAACCCCCCACAACACCCCCACAACGCGGCGCGATCTGTAAAAAGTAAAAGTGAGGGGGTTCCCCCCCACACCCCACGTCGGAGCCCCTAAAAACTGTTATTTTCTTCGGTGTGCGCCTCCGCGCTGCGCTCAGTTGTCCACGCGCGCCTTTGTCTTCCGCGGTTTTGACCTGACACCAGTGTTCTCAGAGGGAGAGCTGAGGACAGTGTGGGCAGCAAGTTGAAGATGTTGCTCTCCTGTGGTGGGGGAGGATCACTGGGATGCCACCATCCCTCACTACACGACTGTTCCCTAGTAAGATTACAATGTGTCCACGGGTATGATTAATAAATGTAAACCAATTGATCTCAAAAAGTTCTCAGGAGGAAAGTAGCAGCTAAAGGTAGTGACAAAGGTGGCAGCAATGGGTACCATGGGGACCAAGAGCTGCATGGCGGCCCAACAGACAGAGAGTATGATGCTGCCATAGAAGATCTGAACTTTAGAGAAGAGCTGTAAAAATGACTTTTGATGTTAAAAACAGAAGTTGGCTTTGTGAAGCAAAAGATTTTACGTTGAATGGATGACATCTGCATGGAGTAGCTATTTTGGTGGAAACATCTATTCCATTAGCAGTACTGTATATGTTTGTTTATTGTTCATTTGATATCACGCATAGCAGCTTACAATTTAAAATCACACAGAAAGGAATGCCAAAAATTAAAAGTAAAGTAATGCAATCAAACAAGTAAACAATCATACAATAAAACTAAAATAAAGTAATAAAATACCTGTATATGTACCTGCAATTCTACTCAGTCGACTCCAAAAAAACAAAAGCTTTTCTGAAAAAATATTTATTTATTTAAGTATTTATATACCACCTCTAGCCTAAGGGGCTCATAATTTTTTATTTTTTTTTTAAATATTTTATTTATCAAATTTCAAATTTTACATTCAAGTATCCACTTGTACAGAAAGTTGAAGAAAGCAAGCAAACTAAAGACGCGACTAGGAACACCTAGCGCACTATTACAATACAAAATTATATAAGAAACATAAAACTCATAGCTTAACTTCAGCTCAAGTCCTCAATCTGGGTCCAAGATTGAATTAGCGAGTATAAACCAAAATAATATAGAACATAAGGAAAATAAGATCCCTCTACTGAAAGGAGATATCCCTTAATATTCAAACTGCACTCAAAACTTTCCCTTCGTCCATTCGAGCTCCAGCCAAGAAAGCTGTCAGCTGGGGAGGTTCAAAGAAAACATATTTTGTCATACGATAATGTATTATACATTTACATGGATGACGAAGAAAAAATGACCCTCCAAGAGAGATAACCCCTGGCTTTAACATAAGAAATTCTCGTCTCCTTTTCTGTGTATCCCGTCCCAAATCTGGAAACATTAATACTTTGTGACCAAGAAAGTCTTTCTGTTTATTCTTGAAGAAGAGCCGAAGCAACCAGTTTTTATCTGGTGCAAGGGCTACCGTAACAAGTAATGTAGCCGCCACAGCAGACTCTCGATCAGAAAGTTCCAGCATTGCTGATACATTAAGCGGTTGAATATCATCCTGCCGTTGCAATTGCTGTTCCTTAATTTTTGATGGCAAGTAGTAAACGTGGGTAAATGGTGGAATCATATCTTCTGAAATTTCCCAAATCTCTGTTATATAACGTTTTAACATATCCCTAGGCGGCACTGCCGCAATCCTAGGGAAGTTAATCAATCGCAAGTTATTATTTTGTGAAGAGTTTTCTAAGAATTCCAATTTTCTACGTAAATTTGAATTGTCTCTTACTAATGTTTCACTGAGTTGTTTAGAAACTTTTAATTCTTGCTGAATATTCTCAATAGAGTTCTTTGAGTCCTTCATTTCAACCTTCAAATTCTTAATATCAGTATCCTGATTTTCCAATTTATCTTCTAGCAATGCCAGCTGAGGTTTTAAAGATGTAACCAGATTAGCCACAAGATCCCAGATAGAGTCTAGGGTTACTTCTCTGGGTTTTTCAATAGTGTAAATATCTTTAATAGTTTTGATTTTCTCACCAGCTGAGAGCAGGTCCTGGTTGTCCCTTTCCTGGGCTCGGTTCCCCACCGAAGTTGTGGAATCTTCGGCCTCTCCTGGGCTCACCTGAAAAGACAGGGAGTCCATCTCTCTGCTCCCCTCTGTGCTTTTCCTGGCCTCTAAGGGGAGGTGCAAACCGTCCTCTGGTAGCTCCTCCACTCGCGGGGAGCTGGTAATCCGAGGAGGTGGGGGAGGTGCCCTCACGTCGGGGCTTAATGTTGTTTCCCAGGAAGCCGCCTCAGTCTCGCCTCTCCGAGGCGCCTCTACTGAGCATACCGACGCTGCCGTTGCCGGGGTATCTTGCATACGGTGCAGTAGTTCTCCAATGTCGCCGAAGGAAGAGGCACCCGAGCGCCGTGAGGCTCCAGCGGTGCTACGGCCTCTTCTCTTCGGCATACTTAAAATGAAGAAAACCTAGAATTAGTCGTACTGCAAGTATAACTAAAGTTTAATGAGGCTGCCTAGACGGAACTTATACGTAGCAACTTAGGCGATTTAAAAACAGGTCTAAGTGCCCAGAAGGTATCCAAAGTGGCCAGATAAGCACTGCAGACACAAAGTACATACCCCCAAACCCTCCCCGAGTGATCACTGATCCCCCAGACTGCTATACAGATCAAAATAAAAACGTACATACCTGCCTCCAGAACATTAGCACCTGGCATAGGAAAGCCTAGTAGAGCTGCACAGAGGTGGCTTAAGTAGTCGGGGGTGGGGGGGATAGTGAACCACAAAGAGGATGATCCAGGCCCATAAGCCACTCTAACCACTGTACTTCCATATAGGTGGCACCAGCAGCCATAAGGGCTATTGCAGTTATAGACAGGTGAGTATAGTAGAATTGGGGGAGCTCAACATGACCTATAAGGGAATTGTGGTGAGATGTTTATGTGGCACCCTTTTTGTGAATTTCACAGCAGTGCCCTGTTGGGTGCCCCACTACTCTGTTGCCATGTTTGGGTGTCTTGTCCATCACTTTGTTGGCCCCTCCCATATCCAAAAGGTCTTGTTCTAGGTGTTTTTGACTTGGGTGATATTTTGGACAAGAATGGGGTATAGATGTAGTAGCGGTCTAGACGATCAAGTACCTGGACGTACTGTGAAGTGCAACCTATGTTTGCTAGAGATGTCCCCAAAGCAGTGCACACACTGGATCAAAAGAGGCAAATCACAGCACAATTTAAACCTCATGCAGATATTTTTGAGGATATTCACGCTGATTCCTTTAGAGGGAGTTTGAGTGGTGAGCAGCCTGCACTTCCTAGCACACTTCACTCTAGAGCAGTGGTTCCCAACCCTGTCCTGGAGGACCACCAGGCCAATCAGGTTTCAGGATAGCCCTAATGCATATGCACGAGAGAGATCTGCATATAATGGAGTTGCCAGGCATGCAAACCTGCTCCATGCATATTCATTATGGCTATATGAAAACCCAAGTGGCCTGATGGTCCTCCAGAACAGGGTTGGGAACCACTGCTCTAGAGCTATTCCCTGCAATTACAGAGGGGGAGGGAGAGACAGGCATCTAGAGACCCTGCAACACCTGAGGGTTGGGGTGTGTCTGTGCCTTTTTACACTGGAAGGCAGAGCAGCTTGAGAAGGAGGAAAAGGAAAGAAATGCCAGACATTTGAGGCACATATAGCGCTTAGGGCTGAAGTTTCTAAATGGGCAGGAGAGGTCAGAGGCCATGGAATTGGTAGAGGCTGGTGAGGGACTGCCAGAACCCCAGACCCAGTGGGACCAGGCCATGGAGACTGTGCCATATGAACAACTGGAATCAGCAGAGCAATTAATGGGAATGTGTTGGAACACTAAGGCAAGTGAGCTTTAATGCCTTGTATATTTATGAAGTTGGTTTTTTTTCACAAAAAGACTAGAAGTCATTCTAATCACCTATTTGTTTGCTCAGCATTGATTAGCCTAGGAAGGGAAAACTCAAGGGCTGCTGGAAGCCAGGACTGAGATAAGCTCACCCCTGCTGATAAAGGAGTGATACCAGTAAAGCTTAAGTGCAGGAAAGTGAAGTTGTACAGGAGAGCACAAGAACTAACAATCCTGAAAGACTGTTTAAAGGGGTTTTTTCTGTTCTGTGTATACTGAGGCACTCATATGTTGTGGAGCATTCTGACACTGTTTGAGTCTTGTTTTGCTTGTTTTTTTCTTGTTGCACAAACTGCTTTTGTTGTAACCAAGCTGAACATTTTGTTTATTGTATATCATGAATAAACTTATTGAAAAGTCACTGGTTGTACAGTGTTATCTCCCCCGCGGGGGAGGAGAGACCTGAGGAGCAAGGAGTGTGGAGTTTGGTGTGCATATAGGGAACTGATTATCTCTGACTCCGAGCTAAAATTTAGCTTTGGAGGAGATTTATTGGGTGGAGCTGAAGAGCTGAACCTGGTGTATTAGCTGGGAGTCCACTCTTGGACTGAGTTTCAGATCAGGAGCCTGCATTTGCTGTTTGTGCAAAAGGAGAAGCTGGGGCATTCCCCTTCAGCATGGTGATTGATTCTGCCCCGATTGACTGTGCTTTCTGGGGAGAACGGCAACAGGACTGTGTTGGTGGTAAGGTGCTGAAGGACTGAACTTTCTGCTAGATAAGAACTGAACTCAGAGGTGAGAACAGCCTGTGATAAAGGAGTCATTATCCCAGGAAATTAGTGTATGTGCCTGGAGCAGTTGATTATTAGTCAAGATTTAGTTATCATTTCTTTGTGAGGAACTATTGTAAATGTGAGACAAAAGAACTGTTTGTTTAATGGTCAGGACTACATTTAAAGAGATTTACCAGCAAGAAAAGCTTGTTTCTTTGGGAAAAGTGTTTCCTTTATTATTATCCCCACTAAGTCTAAGGTCTGATTGGCCAATCAGGCCTTAGATTAAGTGGGGATGGGCGGACCCGCTATGCCTAAGGCCTAATTGGTCCAGGCTTCTAGAGCCTGGGCCAATCAGGCCTTAGGCTTCGGCGGGATGGGCCGGGAAGGGGCGGGCCCGCTTCATTTCGACGAGGCGTGCCTGCCGGCTCAAGACGTGCAAGACCCATCTAAGAACAGGTTTGGTGGAGTGGAGGTTGTTAGCGCCGGGGAGGGGGGTGCGTCTTCAGGCAGGAGGGATTGGGCACCCTCCTGCCAGCTATCGATATTGTCGGGGGGGGGGGAAGATCGGTAATGTCGGGGGGGCGGTCGGTAGTGTCGGGGGGGGGGGGCGGTTGGTAGTGTCAGTGGGGGGGTGCGTCTTCGGGCAGAGGGTTTGGGCACCCTCCTGGTCAGGGGGCCGCGGCCCGCTATACTTAGAGCGGCAGAGAGATCCCTTGCCGCGATAAGTGTAGCAGACCGTGTCTAATCTAACCCGATTCTCTAACCCGCGTCTGTAACATGGACGCCGGTTACAGAATCTGGGTTTAGTTTAGGCTGATTCTGAATAGGACGCCTCTCCCGGGCGTCCTATACAGAATCAGGGCCTAGGTGTCTTGCAGGCCTCGACTTCAATATAGGCGGCCTGCCTGGGGAGCATTTTTTTTAAAAAACGTGCATCCCGATTGGCTGATTAGACTGCTGTAGGACGCCTACAGCTGCCTAAAATCGGGACGCACTTTTAGAGAATCAGGCCCTAAGTGTCTTTATGTGAAAGACCCAGATATAAACTTACCAACTATAGAATTTGAACGTGCCTTGGGCCTTCGGAAAGCTGAGAAGTCGAGGGATATAATAGTATGCTTCTTGCGATTTCTGCAGAAAGAGAGAGTTCTACAAGCAGCACAAAAAGTTGGCAATATTATGTGGAACAATACAAAAGTGGAACTATTTGTGGATATTTCTTCAGCAACTTTAAGACGCTGTCGAGATTGCCGAGAAGTTACTAGATGTTTACAACAAAACAATATTCGGTATAAATGGCATTATCCATTTGGGAGTTCCTTTATGATAGAAAATAAGCAGCATAAAGTAACATCAGCATTGGAAGCCCAATATATACTTATACAGGCCAATCTTTGGCCTGGTAAAGGAGAAAAGCAACAGTTGGATCAAACACATGTTCTGACTATGAGAACATCTAATCAAAGATGGCATAGACATTACAGAAGCAAGTGATTAAAGAAGCATCTGGAGCAATAGTAATTGATTTAAGGGTGATATGGGCAAATTAAAAAGATTGATAAATGTTATCTTGAGATGCTGAAGAAATGATTTAGGTGGGAGTCGGGGGTGGATAATTAAGAGGTGAGGTGGAGATATTCTGATATCTTTGTTTCTGCTATGTTATTCGAAGTTGTACCCTGCTCCTGCTTTTTGGAACTGGGTGATAGGGTCTGTTTTTGTGGAAAGGGTGGGCTAAGGTTATTGAGGGAGGGAAGCCCAGCAGATGACAAGAGTGAATGGGTGGGTTTGAATGAGGAGGATGGTATGAGTGAGATAAGAATGGGAGTGTAGTTTTACTTAAAGGAAAAATATGACTTTTAAACATCAAAACTGTGTTTCAATAAATGTTCGTGGATTAAATTATCCTAAGAAATGTCAACTTTTCTTTAAAGAAGCTGAATGTTTGCATATTGTCGCACTCCCGGTACTAGCTGGTCAGAATGGCTACCAGGCCGTGCACAAGACATAAAATCCAGGCGTGCCTTTCTCAGGTGAAAAGCCCTGCTAGTGGTCACAATATCAGCTAATATAAAAAAAACAAGTTAGCTGAGTTTCCAACAAAAATAGAAGTGCTTTATTTAACAGTAGCGCTGAAACCAACACTGTAGCCACTGTTCCTAAAGTCCAAATTCAAAATCACACGTTCAAACCAAAACACAGCTCAGAAGATATGGCTAATAAGTCAGCCAAGGTCTGAGCAGCCCTTTCTTCAGGGTATATCACTAATAGTCTTTACTGGTTCTTAGCCACTGATAGGGAAAACAATAATTGTTAATGTAAGTCAATTTGCTTCTTTCAGCACACTGTGTTAGCCTGGGATTGGACAGTTCAGGTAAGCTGGCGGGGGTGGGGAGTTGCTGAATCCACTTCAAAACTTGCCAGAGAATGGCCCCACAATCCCAACCCAGGATCTTTTGTGGATTCAGACCCCACAACTCCCACTAACAACAATCAGTAGCAAAACTTCCTTTATCATGAGCAAAAAAAACCCACATTCAGAAACACAGTTCACAGTCCTTCCACAATTCAGGAGAGTTTTTCAGGAGTGAGCTTTGAAAATGCTCACCACTCACACAAAGTTAGCACAAGTCCCAAAACATAATGCAGTACAAAAAAACACACCAGGAGAAACTTAGCTTTCTTCCATAGCGATTCCCTCAGGCTCCCAGGTAATGTCCATAGGTTCTTCGGTTTGCACACCATCAAGCAGACTTGGCAGAGAGGGCTCATCCAGGTCTCTCATTTCAATTTCATTCTCAGCCTGGAACCTAGAAGCACCTGGCCACAAGTCTCCTTCCAGAGCTGGATCAAGACTGACTTTATTCAGCTTGCTCTGCTCTATTTGGCCAGCATTCAGAGAGCCACGCCCTACTCTGAATGGGGGTTGGGCAGTCTGGTTCTGAGCTTTCTGCTGTTTTTCAATTAGCTTGAACAGGTGGGGGGCTGGGCTGGCTAGGAGCTTGTCTCCTATGGTGTGTTTTAACAGGAGCTACTCTAGGTTTAGAGAACCTTATTATCTCCTCTGGTTTCCCCTCCTCCCAGGCCTCTTGTTCTTGGGCGCCCTTACCAATGACAGAGCTCTGGGATCTGCTTATAGGAGGGCTGCTGCACTGATCTGCTCTCCTAACAGTTAGGGGTTTTTGTCCCTTCTCTGGCATAAACCTAACTCCGGTGCCGGGTTTGTGACAATATGTTAATAGGTTTTGTTCAAGAAACTCATCTGCTCCCACGTTGTGAAAAATAATTTTCTCATAAAAATTTTTCTCAAATTTATTTTGCCTCTAATAGAACAAAATCTAAATCTAATGGGGTTACAATATTGCTTGCAAATTCAACATGCCCTATGATTGAGAAGATTATTAGAGTTAAGGAAGGCAGATTTATATTATTAAAGATGAAAATGGGAGGGAGATTATATACTCTTCTAAATTTATATACTCTTAAATCCAACCAACAAAGTTTTTTGATAAATTAAATGATGTATTGAAACTTCATTTAGAGGGGAATCTCATAATTGGGGGTGACTTTAATTTGACCCTTTACCCAGAAAGAAATAACTCTTCTCGTGTTGCGATGTATGGTAAAAATGATAGGAAGCATGAAAAAGCTTCTGGAGAACTGGGACTTAATTGATATTTGGCGTTTTCAACATCCATTAGACCAAGAATATACATTTTATTCAGAACCCCATGATACTTTATCTAGAATAGATTTCTGGCTGCTGAGTAAAGAACGAGAACCACAAATAACATATTACATTACTGGAAAGACCTCTCTAGTGTAAACTACATCACCTGGTAGAATACACTATGCCTTACAGTAAAGTATGAAAGTGTTATAGTAGAAAAACACAAATCCATGAGCTCTTATACCAAAATTTGGAGTCCGGTTAACTTCTATTGCAGAACAGGCTAATGACATTCAGTTCAAATCCTGGAACATGGATGTCTACATATGAACAATAGCTGTTGTCTCCTGGCTCTCTTCACACATTCCTTTAGTTGTATGGCTCCAGTGTCTCTCTCTGTGCTTTGGATACTACATGTACTTCTGGCTACGCTTTGTGCTGATACTCTCCTCCTTCTAAATAGGCATGGGTCTGCTTGCTGTATTATATTACACTAGTTTTTTAGCCCGTTACATTAACGGGTGCTAGAATAGATGTGTAGACTTAGGCATTTCTTTCTCTCTTTCTGTATGTGTGTCAGTGGCGTACCTAGGGTATGTGGCCCATCATTTTTTGACCCGCCCCCACATTTAAAAAAATATTTTTTTGGAATGACCATGAAACGGAATAAATGGTCAGAATAGAAACAGGCAGTGAAAATTATCTTATATTCCAAACATAACATAACATAAATTATGTCTGAATTGTCATGACATCAGAAGTACATATGGAGTAGTTGCAGGTGATGCTTGGGACAGTTCTGATTGTGTTAGTTCGGTTTTATGTGTTTTTTGAATAGAAGGGTTTTTATTTCTTTTTGAAGGTTTTGCAGTCTGTGGTCGATGTCAATTGGTTGTAGAGTTGGGGGTCGAGTGTTGCAGCTCGAATGGCTAGGAGGTTGTCGAACAGTTTTTTTCTTTTGACGTTTTTGGTTGGAGGGTGTGTGAATGGTGCGTGAGTTCTCCTATGTCTGGTTGAGGTGGATTGAATTATTTAGCTGAAGAAATTAGTTACCCCCTCATCCCACACACATTAATTCTCTTCCATTTTTGTTCCCATTATAAAAAACACTGATAAGTTCCCAGAAAAAAAATACATTAAAATAAGAAGTGAAAACAAAGGCCCCTACAGATGAGAACATAACATAAGAATAGCCTAACTGGGTCAGACCAATGGTCCATCATGCCCAGTAGCCC
Organism: Geotrypetes seraphini; assembly: GCF_902459505.1. NCBI lineage: Eukaryota > Metazoa > Chordata > Amphibia > Gymnophiona > Dermophiidae > Geotrypetes > Geotrypetes seraphini. Next base: position 62,852,623 of record NC_047094.1, read on the forward strand.
ATTCTCATGGTAGCCAATCCAGGACACTAATACCTGGTCAAAACCCAAAGAGTAGCAACATTCCATGTTACCGATCCAGGGCAAGCAGACACTTCCCCCATGTCTTAATAACAGATTATGGACTTTTCCTCCAGGAATTTGTCCAAATCTTTCTTAAAACCAGCTACACTATCTGCTTTTACCATAACTTCTGGCCACTTCATTTTTAAGTTTAGATCTTTCCTTTCAAACAGAGACCTTGCTAGATGTCAAATACAGCACAAGGTAACTTCACATGGACTTAGCTGTGCAGGAAATGTGAATCTCCTCATACACCCACCATATAGTGCAAAAATGTGCAAATGTCTGTTTTTTTCTTTCGATCACTACATAGCCTAATGCCACACAAGCAGCGCTGTTACAAACATATTCTGTAGGTCAATGCTAAGGATAACAAAGTTTCCTTCCTTGGACCAGAAGGAGATACTGATAAACCACTGGAAGAGATCCCAAAACAACACCCAAAGACCCACTCAGTGTGTGAACCAGTTGAGTGGAGTGGACTAACTGGGGGGTGGAAATGGGCCCGGAGTTTGCTCAGCAGAATTTCCCAGACCACCTTTTCCTCTCAACACATTGACACGCTGCCACCACCACCACTAGGAACACCTCATTGGCTAGGCCAGCTATGCTATAAACTTTATAAAACACATTATTATATTTTCTTATAAAGCACATATTTTAACTGAACTCTCTGACATCCTCAGCCTTTCCATTCACAAAAATAGAAGGAAGAAAAGTTCCCATTTCCTGCTGTCTCATGTCCCCGGCCTATACAATATTTTTTTTCTGCAGACCCTTCAAAAGTCTGACCAAATCCTCGTTTCACTTGCATTATAAAGTACTGAGGATGCCATCTCTCCACAATCCCAGGTCCTAAAGTCTAAGACAGTAGCGCAAACTAATGCTGCCAGATTCAGGAAAAAAAATTTTGATTCGATTCAGCCTATTGAATTGGTTTTTCAATTCGATTTTCCTGCCCAGTTGGGTGATTTTTTTCAAAACTCCTGGTGGGTTTTATAGCTTTTTCACCCCCTTTGGCTTCTCCTAATCACGCTGGCGCTGTGGTGTAAATAAAATAAAGAAACAAAAAGGACTTTTCCTCTCTCTGTTAAATCCTAGCTCACGTTTGCAGTCCAACACCAGCTCTGGCAGGATACACATTTCAAATCTGACATATTATAATCACAAAACAGAAAATAAAATTAATTTTTCTACCTTTTGTTGTCTGGTTATATTTCAAATCTTGTTGGTCCAAGGCTCTGGTTTTCTTCTGATAACTTGGGGTCTCCTTCTTTCTTCTTTCTGCATGCTAACCATCCATCTGCCAACTCTGTCCTCCCTTTCCATTTCCCTTCCCTCCCCAGGAAGTCTGGTATCTTTCCTTTTTTTCATCTCCCTCCACAGATCCACCTTTTCTTAACTACCCTTTCATCCGGCATCTCTCCCTCCTTCCCCACCACCCGAGTCCATCATCTCTCCCTTTCTTTTCCCAATTACCCTCCTATCCAGTATCTCTATCCCTCCTCCACACCATCCCTTGTGTCCAATTTCTCTCCCTTTCTGTTCCTTTCCTCCCTAAATCCCATGGTCCATCATCTCTCTCCCTCTCCTCTATTTTCCGACCCATTATTTCTTCCTCCCCCCCCCAAAGTTTGGCATATGCACATCTCTTTGAACACCCCCTTCCCTCCTTCCCTTCCCCCTTTGAACACCCCCTTTCCCCTTCTAAACCAGGGTCCCCCCAAAGGCCTGTCCCCCCTTAAAGGTCTGCCTGTCCCCCCTTGAAGGCCTGCACCCTCCTTGAAGGCCTGTCCCACCTCCTTGAAGGCCTGTCCCCCCCCTTGTAGGCCTGTCCCCCCCTTGAAGGTCTGCACCCCCCCTGAAGGCCTGCACCCCCCGAAGGCCTGTCCTCCCCCCTTGTAGGCCTGCCTTCCTGTCCCCCCCTTGAAGGCCTGTCCCCCCCCTTGAAGGTCTGCACCCCCCCGAAGGCCTGCACCCCCCTGAAGGCCTGTCCCCCCTTGAAGGCCTGCACCCCCTTGAAGGTCTGCACCCCCCCGAAGGCCTGAACCCCCCCGAAGGCCTGAACCCCCTCGAAGGCCTGCACCCCCCTTGAAGGCCTGTCCCACCCCCTTGTAGGCCTGTCCCCCCCTTGTAGGCCTGTCCCCCCCATTGAAGGCCTGTCCCCCCCTTGAAGGCCTGCACCCCCCAAGGCCTGTTCCCCCCTTGAAGGCCTGTCCCACCCCCTTGTAGGCTTGTCCCACCCCCTTGTAGACCTGTCCCCCCCTTGAAGGCCTGCCTGCCCCCCCTTGAAGGCCTGTCCCTCCCCCTTGAAGGTCTGCACACACTCCCCAAAGGCCTGTCCCCCCCTTGAAGGCCTGCCTGCCCACCCCTTGAAGGCCTGTCCCCCCTTGAAGGCCTTCCTGCCTGTCTGTCACCCCCCTCCTCCTTGAAAGCCTGCCTGCCTGCCCGCCCACCCGCCCCACCCCGAAGGACCGCTCGCCCCTGGCCTCCCCGCACCACTATGAAGCAGCACTACCTATGCTCCCGGCCTTGCCGTTCAGTCCCCCCCCCACCACCCCCGAAGGACCGCTCACCCCACTGACCTTCCTGCACCACCTATGAAGCAGCCGCAGCAGGATCCCGACGTCAGCGATCTCTGCGCTGCTTAGGCGCTGCTTCCTGCGCCGCGTTCCCACCCCTCCTCTGACATCAGAGGAGGGGCGGGACCGCAGCGCAGGAAGCAGCGCCCAAGCAGCTCAGGTATCGCTGAAGTCGCGATCCTGCTGCGGGCTGCTTCACAGGTGGTGCAGGAAGGTCAGTGGGACGAGCGGTCCTTCGGGGGTGGGGGGGAATGAACGGCAAGGCCGGGAACACCCCCTCATGGCTGGCACCCGGGGCGGACCGCCCCTCCTGCCCCCCCCTTAGTACGCCACTGATGTGTGTCTTTCTTTCTTTCTCCCTGCCCCCCTTTCTTTCTGCCTCTCCCCCCTATCCAGCAGTAGCCCATCTCCCTTCCTTTTACCTCCCCTCTGTCCAGCAGAACCCCTTTCCTGCTCCCCCTGTCCATCATTAGCCCTTCTCCCTTTTTTTACCTACCAATATTCCCATTTCCCCTTTTACCTTTCCTATTTCCACCTTTTTCACCCCATCCAGCATAATTAGAGTACCTGTTGCATTGTTGGTGTTCCAGTGTCTCCTCTGCCTTGGGTCTGGGCTGACTATTGTGGGCCAGGATTGCCAGGGGTGCCCTGGGGGACAGGCAGGGGCAAGGGTCAGCAGAGGTGGGGGAGTTCTGGGAGGCAGCGTGAGGTCACTCTGGTGTGGGGCCTCTGCCGGGTCGCAGGGAGCTGGTGTCTGCTCCCATTCCCTCTTCCACAGCCGCCACCACCAACATGTCCGCCCAGGCGAACCGCAGCGCTTTCTTCTGTGTGCAGTGCGCAGGCGTCGCATCGCGCGGCGGTGACGTCCAGGCCTCGCACTGCCACGTCTCTCCTGGGCTGTGACGGAGAGTTCAGGGGTGCTAGCGGTCAGCAGCCACCGTTCCACACTGCCTTTCGCCTCAAGCCGCCGCGGCCTCTTCCCTGCAGCCGCCACTCCGCACTGCCTTTGCACTGCCTTGCTGCGGCAGTGTCTAAAGAAACTTTGGCCGGTAGGGCCGTATTGTGAGGTGGAGAGCAGGGAAGCTTGTCTGGTGTGCATGCGCACTTGTGCCGCCACATCCCGACAGAAAAGGGATCAGGGAACACGCAGCGCGAGTGCGCATGCACGCTTAGCATTTTATTATTAAGAGTAATAATATTTTGTGACTCCTTGCATTGATGCAGCTTGTATGTATCTTGGCTTGTTAACATTTGTTATACTTTTATATGCTAAAATCAATAAAAAGCTTTTGAACTTAAAAAAAATACTGTACCAGAAATACCTATAGATGTTAATCGATAAATAAGTAATGATTAACCAAATCAAATGCAGCTGAAAGATCAAGAGAGATTAACAGAACAATTTTACCAGCATCATGGAGTAGGAGCTGAGAAAGGATCTGCTAAGGGAAGAAAAGCTCCATTGGAATATCAAGTTTCAAGTTTATTTGAAATTTTATTCAATCGCTTATCAAAATTCTAAGCGATATACAAAGAATAAAAGTGGGATACATACATATAATTGTAAATTACAGACATAATAAAATATATCCCTAAAACAATGACAAATGGATAGAGGGGTAAGAACTACATTGGTATAGGACAGTAAACATAGATGGTATAGGCCAGTGTTCTTCAACCGCCGATCCGCAGAAATTTTCCCATAGGGCCGGCACCTCCATAGGGCCCAAGAGATTATTCTGTAGCCGCTAGTCCTTGGTACGATCAATGCGACATCTTTGGGCCAACTCCCTGAGTGCTGTAGTGCACAAAGCCATGAGAAGTGGCTCCTACCCGCGGCCTGAGACTGACCCGGAAGCCTTCTCTCTGACATTGCAACATCAGAGGGAAGGGTTCCAGATGAGGCATGGGATGCGCATGTGGAGCTGCTTCCCACAGCTTTGTGCAATTCAGCTCTCAGGGAGCCGGTCCGAAGACCCTGCATTGATAGCACCGTGGACCAGCCTGAAGCTAACACCAAGGGGCAAGCCCTAATAATCCGTCCTAACTGTTCAAGAACAAATGCATTTGTTTGTTTTTCTTTGTGGTTGTACTGCTTGCATAGTCTTGCATCTTAGGGTTTGCTTGTGAATATTAGTACTTTTAGTTTTTGGTCCTGCATTTGCATGGGTTTGTTTGTAAATATTAGTACTTTTAGTTTTTGGTCCTGCATTTGCATGGGGTTATCTGTTTTCTGGTATGAATAAATGTTGAAAAGCATACAGTGTACTTTGTGTATTTTAATTTTGTGGTTAACCATTATGTGTTGTTAATACGATTATATTGTATGTGTGTATATATGAAAAATGGATGAAAAAAATGGTGTTACAATTAGTACTATTATGGGGGTGGGGTCTGGGGCGGAGACTAGGTGGAGATGGCCATGACAGCCCAGAGTTCTTCAACTGCTGGTCCGTGGACCAGTGCCGGTCCACAAAATAATTATTTTATTTCCGCTGGTCCATAGGTGTCAAAAGTTTGATGGACACTGGTATAGACAACATAGATGGGGGAGTCCAGATGTGAAGAATTAAAAGATAAAGTTACTGTAAAACAGATGAAAATTCTATTTAGGGTTGGGCCTGCTAAGAGGACCTGTTTAGTGGTAGACATTTTTAGTCAATAGCATCTTTAAACAGGAAACATTTCAAGTTGCCTTTAAATTGATCTAGAGATTTTTCTTCCCTCAAATGGATTGGTAGGGAATTCCAGAGTAGTAGGGCAGCGACAGAAAAGATACTTGAACGTCTTGTGTTGATGATTCTTAGCGAAGGGATAGATAATAGGTGTTGTTCATTAGATCTTAATAAATGTGAAGGGGCATAAAGAGATAGGTCTCCTAGAAGGAGGGCATCACTCTAGTAAAGTAGGAAATAATCCTGTAGCTAGGACCTGCCCACCAGGGGATGTAATATCCTCTCGCACCGAGGATGTGTCTCCAGGGGTCTCTGCCCCAGGAGCGCAGGGTTAGGACAGCTTTTATAGTTGGTGATTCAATCAATAGGCATGTAGATAGCTGGGTGGCTAGTGGGTGTGAGGATCGCCTGGTCATTTGCCTGCTTGGTGCAACGATGGCAGACCTCACATGTCAGATAGCTAGGATTTTAGATAGTGCTGGAAGGAGTCAGCTGTCTTGGTACATGTAGGTACCAATGACATAGGAAAATGTGGGAGGGTGTTCTGGAAGCCACATTTAGGCTCTTAGGTAGAAAGCTGAAATCCAGATTCTCCAAGGTAGCATTTTAAGAAATGCTCCCAGTTCCAGTGCCGTACACAGGTATAAGAACATAAATTAAGTCAACAAAAGCACATTCAACTTACAGATATTCTGACATCATTCATTTATTTCCCACCCCCACCCATTGATTAATCAATAACACAAATATATATATTCTTTCAAATAACCTACAGTTATATAAATAATATAATAATATAATTGCGTCCCTTCCTTCCCTTCCATTCTGGATATGTAAGGAATAGCACAGAAATTAAAGATAAGAATTACTACAGAGAAGTAATAAAATATATCAATGGGAGTAGTATAATGGGTACGCCTCATGTCAAAATGATTGTCAGCTGTCAGAGATAAGGATAGACCAATCAGCGCCACCTACACCACGCGCACTCTCCGCCCAAACCCTGCCCACTCTCTGCCCACTTTTACCCAAACCCGCCCATGCCCCTCCCACGCAATTCCCACTTTTCTCATAGCCTTGCCCATGCCCCACCCACACCATGCCCCACCCACTCTCTGCCCATGCCCCTCTCCCTTCCATAGGAATGAATGGTGGTAGCCCCGCCCATGGCACGCCCCCATAGCAATTAATGGTGGTGGACCCACCCATGGCTCAGCCTCCACATCACCGGAAATGCACTTTCTGATGACATCACCTGAAATGGGGGGCATGTTTGACCCCGGAAATACGCTTTCTGATGACATCACTGGAAATGAGAGTGCCTGCCCTACTGGAAGTGCACATTCTGATGACGTAGGCGGAAATAGGGTAAATGAAGCGCCGAAAATGCGCTTTTCTGACCATGTAGGCGGAAATAGGGTAAATGAAGCGCAGAAAATCCGCTTTTCTGACCACGTAGGTGGAAATAGGGTAAATGAAGAGCCGGAAATGCGCTTTTCTGATGAGACGGAAATGCATTATCTGCATTACCGGAAACAGATTTAGTCAAAACCCCGGGAATAATGTGGCCAGAAAAAGAAGTGTCTTTATTTTAACAATTTTTTTTAGTTAAAAGACAGATGCACAGGCAGATCACAAACCAAAAGACATTTACAAATTCTTTCCTGTTTTTTTAAAACAGATCAGTGCAGAAACAACTTAGAAAAGGCTGCATTTTTTTCTTTCCTGGTTTTAAAAACACTTTCAGCAGGATTTCTGAGTTAATAGTTAATGGGCAGCACTCCGGTTGTCATGGTAACAGCTGATAAGCCCCTTACAACCCCCTGATAAAGCCAAGGAGGGGGGAGAGGGGGAGGTGTGTTTAAACATGTGTGAACATGTCCCGGCCCCCCTGATGTTGTCTTTAACAATCTGAAACAAAAAACAACTGTCACCTAACAGTTCTGATAAAAGGCAGAGTTTTAAGACCTATTTTTTTATTTAGAGCTAAAATGTCAGAGCTGAATGGAACATGAAAGAATCTTTATTGAAGCAAATTTATTATGATCCATACGTGGCAGGAAGCTATGGAGGCATTAACCCTCTACTTCAAGCGGCTAAAAAGAGCGATATTATAGTCTGGAGAAAAGACGTAGTGGACTGGGTCACCGGTTAAAAGGCATACAATTTACACAGACCGGCTAGAATCCATTTTAAAAGAAATAAAACAATGGTGTCAGAAGTTGACAGCTAGTGGCAAAGTGACTTAGTCGACATGTCAGCCTTTGCCCGTTATAACAATGGTTACAAATACATCTTAACGGTAATAGATATCCTGTCAAAATATGCATGGGTCGTGAGTTTAAAAACAAAAACCTGTCACGAAGTTACCAAAGCCTTTGAAACAATATTTAATTTAGGGCATACACCTGAAAAACTTCAAACAGACAAGGGTAAATAATTTTTAAATAAGTCTCTGAAGAATTTATTAAAACAAAAAGGTGTTAGCTATTTTGTGACCCATAATGATGTTAAAGCAGTTGTAGTGGAAAGATTTAACAAGACTTTAAAATCCAAAATGTGGCGGTATTTTACAGCCCATAATACCTTTACTTATCAAGACGTCCTACAGGCTATAGTGCACAGCTATAATTATAGTTTTCACAGAACGATAGAGATGAGGCCTGTAGATGTGTGACACCCTCAAACTCTTTGCAGATTTGGAAAACAGTCTACTGTAGTAACATCAAACGCGATCCCACCAAGGATCTCTTAAAGAAAGGAGACCATGTAAGGCTATTAAAAGTTAAAGGAAAATTTGAGAAAGGTTACGAGCAAACAGGGACGGATGAGATATTTATAATAAAAGATGTTTTAAACAGGGGTCAGAGAACAACATATAAGATACAGGATTACGATAGCGAAGCTATACAAGGTTCTTTTTATCCTGAAGAATTACTAAAAGTCAAGCCACTACAGGACAAAATATACCGTATCGAAAAGGTTCTAAAGGTAAAAGGAGGGGGTAAGAACAAAATTTGTCTTGTGAAATGGAAGGGGTGGTCTGATAAATTTAACAGTTGGGTGAAGGCCAAAGAGATTCAAGACATCTGATTTTGTCTTTTGAAGCAGCACAGAGAGAGAAAAAAAAATGAATGACGGTGGCTTTTATATCACATTGCCTAGCAGTGCTTCGGCAGCTATGTTTCCCCATAATACCAGCTCTAATTTTACCATACAAATAGCTATGCCTTTGGACTTACAGGGGCCATGGGAAGTGGGGTTGGTGGAAATACAATACCCACATACTTGGGAAAATATTAAGGAAGACATAAAGTATGTTGTCACCTCTGGAGAAGGAAATGTACACCAATTTACAATCCAGAGAGGATGTTATGCGACCATGGGGAGGTTATTGTAAACCATGAATCATGACATTAGAAGCGCCTATGAGTCTGAGAGACCGCCGAGAATCATATATGACCCCAATACACAAAGAATTCATGCAAAATCAGAGGATAAGTCTGTTATTTCTGTAGAGGGTGATATGGCAACCATTTGGGGGGTAAAGGCTAACGTTAATACAAGGCATTCTCATTTCCCAGCAAATATCGAGGCCGGCTTTAATACCCTCTACGTGTACACCGATATTGTAGAGCACCAGTTAATAGGTGACCATTTTGTACATAAAATTGTGGTATTTCCACATAGATGCTTTTTTCGATACTGGTTTGGGTCGGGGATAGCTCAAACAGATCTAGTTCTGATTTAACGCATTCTTCAGAGCCGTTGTGTACAAAAGCCATGGAGTTTTTTTTAGAATATATCACGTTTCGTAGAACGGGTCCTTCTCTTCTTGAATCTGCCAGATAGCTTCTGTGATTTGTTAGCTTGGGGTTTCTTTCTTTTAAAAGATTTTGGAGGTCTTTGCAGAATCTCTTGAGGACTGGTCCGCTTTCTTTTAACAGCTCGTCTAACCACAGCCAGTCCTGATCCCGCCTGCTCTGCGGAATGGTTTATTTTATTTAGAACAGTTGTTGCGACGTGGCCCATGACATCTTTAGCTATGTTTTTTGCGACTCCTTTCACATGTGGTTTAATAATTTCAAAACCCCTTCTTAAAAGCGGTATTGCTTTTCTAAAGAGACTACGAAATACGCCACCTACACCGGCACCATACATGACAGGGGCCCCGTGATATCCTGAAAGTCCATAACCGGCTTGTGCTGTGTAATAATTTTTGTATGCTTTGGGGTCTCCGTAATCTTTAGACACCAACATTTTAAAACACAAGTCTTCTTGGGTCGCAGGTGAAGCTTAAGGATCACCTTCCCGTAATGAAATGAGACGTTCCTGTTCTGATCCGTCTTTATTTCAAATGTGATGGTGTCGATGTCCTGCTTGTTCACAGGTACATAGTGCGGTTTATCGTATGTGAGGGTGATAAACTTATCCGCTGACCCTAGAGCTGGAACACAGTGCAACAGTTGTACAAAATGGTCACTTACTAACTGGAGCTCTACAATATCGGTGTACACGTAGAGGGTATTAAAGCCGGCCTCAATATTTGCTGGGAAATGAGAATGCCTTGTATTAACGTTAGCCTTTACCCCCAAAATGGTTGCCAAATCACCCCCTGCAAAAATAACAGACTTATCCTCTGATTTTACATGAATTCTACGCGTATTGGGGTCATATATGATTCTCGGCGGTCTCTCAGACTCATAGGCGCTTCTAATGTCATGATTCATGGTTTCCAATAACCTCCCCATGGTCGCATAACATCCTCTCTGGATTGTAAATTGGTGTACATTTCCTTCTCCAGAGGTGACAACATACTTTATGTCTTCCTTAATATTTTCCCAAGTATGTGGGTATTGTATTTCCACCAACGCCGCTTCCCACGGCCCCTGTAAGTCCAAAGGCCTAGCTATTTGTATGGTAAAATTAGAGCTGGTATTATGGGGAAACATAGCTGCCGAAGCATTGCTAGGCAATGTGATATAAAAGCCACCGTCATTCATTTTTTTTTCTCTCTCTGTGCTGCTTCAAAAGACAAAATCAGATATCTTGAATCTCTTTGGCCTTCACCCAACTGTTAAATTTATCAAACCACCCCTTCCATTTCACGAGACAAATTTTGTTCTTACCCCTCCTTTTACCTTTAGAACCTTTTCAATACGGTTTATTTTGTCCTGTAGAGGCTTGACTTTTAGTAATTCTTCAGAATAAAAAGAACCTTGTATAACTTCGCTATCGTAATCCTGTATCTTATATGTTGTTCTCTGACCCTTGTTTAAAACATCTTTTATTATAAATATCTCATCCATCCATGTTTGCTCGTAACCTTTCTCAAATTTTCCTTTAACTTTTAATAGCCTCACATGGTCTCCTTTCTTTAAGAGATCCTTGGTGGGATTGTGTTTAATGTTACTGCCGTAGACTGTTTTCCAAATCTGCAAAGAGTTTGAGGGTGTCACATCTACAGGCCTCATGTGTATCGTTTTATGAAAACTATAATTATAGCTGTGCACTATAGCCTGTAGGATGTCTTGATAAGTAAAGGTATTATGGACTGTAAAATACCGCCACATTTTGGATTTTAAAGTCCTGTTAAATCTTTCCACTACAGCTGCTTTAACATCATTATGGATCACAAAATGGCTAACACCTTTTTGTTTAAATAAATTCTTCAGAGACTTATTTAAAAATTCTTTACCCTTGTCTGTTTGAAGTTTTTCAGGTGTGAAAGGAAAGGATAGGTTTTCTGTCTCTGTCTATGAAAGGATACATTTAAAAAGGACACACATATTTTATGTCTTTTGTTCCTGCCTGTGCTGGAGGTAATCAAAAGCAGAATGTTTGTGTTTACTCTCTCGATGGTTTGGGAAGAGGTCATTTAATCATGTTAATGAAGTTTCGTCTTTAAGACAATACATGCTCAAACCCCGTGCTATGTACATATCCTGCTCACGCACCCCCCCTCTCTCTTGTCCATCCCCCTTTTCCTGTGTGATTACCACTGACCCAATATAACTGAATGTATTCTGAAAATAAAGTCAGGCTATCCTTTTGGAAATATCTGGGTATTCTTTCTTTCTAAGGGGAACTGCCTCCAGACATCTGTAATAGATGATAGAATGTTTGCAGGACGATTTCGGGACCAAGAAACGGATCATGTACTTTTCAATTTGGGGGCTACGTCCGTGATGGACTTGACATTACCAATATTTTGTGAGTATTTCTGAATTTTTGAATTCTGTTCTTTAATACTCACAGGTATTGGGGTCATGTTCCAACCCTTTATTTATATTGTAGGGTTTTTGGTAAACCCGCCGCGGTTACTGTTCTTTTGGCAAGGACAAATATTAATATGGAGTTTTCGGTAAATTCCCGCCGCGAAAATAAGCAGCTGCCATTCTTTCGGGAAGAATGAAATTAAGTGAAGACTTTTGGAAAGTCTCTATTGTGGAGAAACGTCTGCGCATTCTGTCATCTGTGCCATTCTTTGCATGCGCTTTTCTCTTCTATCGCTTAGATAAGATTTTATAGAGTATAAGATTATATTGTATATTATTAATGTACCTCGCTTATAAGGTAAGGTAAGCGAAAATTTCTGCATTGTTATATTGTTTTTGTTATTGAAAAAATTCCTGCATTGTGATATTGTTTTTCTAATGGGTCATAAAGGCACTTAGGATTCTCCACCTCCTAGACAGATGAGACTTTGTTCGCTTCAGTAATAATAATAATAATGGTAATAACTTTATTCTTCTATACCGCCACGGTCTTGCGACTTCTAGGCGGTTTACATTTAAGAGAGCTGGACATTCAGCGATTTACAATATGTGGAGGGAGTACAGAGTACAGAGACTATTAGGAATCAAAATTACAAAATATAATGTTTGCTAAGAATTTCGGAGCTGACCTGTAAAGAAAAATCGCAGCTTTCCTGAAAAAAAGGAAAAAAAAATTACAATGTACAGTTTGTTTAGAGATTCAGAAACAGCAAGAATTAGGATTTCAGAGAGCATTGTGAAAAGAAAGAGTACTTGGTGAGGTTCTGTTTAGGTGATGTATCTGTCGAATAGGGTAGTTTTTATGAGTTTTCTAAAGGCATTGTAGGTCAGTTCAGCTTTATTAATGTGACTGTCTAGCCAATGTTGTTGTTTATTTGCTTGGAGCATGAAGGTTCTGTCCAGAAAGGTTTTGTATTTACAATTGGTTATGCTTGGGTATGCAAAAAAAAAATAGATGTTTCTGGTTTGTCTTGTTGGGTTGTGGAGTGCGAAGTGGGTTTGTAGAAACATATGCAGGAGAACTTGAATAATATTCTTGCCTCGACTGACAGCCAGTGCAGTGATTTGTGGTGAGGGTGACATGGTCATTCTTTTTTAATCCATATATCAAGCAGACAGCTGAGTTCTGAATGATACCCAAATAAACTGATATTACAATAGTCCAGGGTAGAAAGCACTAGTGATTGCACTAATAATCTAAACGATAGTGGGTCAAAGTATTTTTTGATGGTCTTTAATCTCCATAACATCGTGAAACATTTTGTTGCCACTATATTCGTGTGTTCAATCATAGTGAGGTTTGTGTGTCCAATGTGACTCCCAATATTTTTATTGTGTTGGTAATTGGGTAATCATGGTCTTTTATATGTAGCGTTGAATTGGTAATTTTATCCGTTGGGCTTGCAAGGAAGATTTTTGTTTTTTCTGTGTTAAGTTTCAGTTTGAAGTTGCTTGTCCAATGTTCTATTTCAGTCATTATATGAGTAATGTATTTTGAGATTTCATTTGTTATGCTGTTAGGATGGAGATGTCGTCTGCATATATGTATTAGATCAGGTTTGGTTTTTGCAGTGGGTGTCCAAGAGCTGATTCTGTGGCAGTCTTTGGCGGGAAGAGGGGGAGGGCAGCCCCTCCTTCTCATCCTCCTTCTCCTTTGTTGTAGTGACAAGCAGGCTGACTAGTTCTCAGCACTGTTTGTGGATAGCATGGAGTATCTGACGGGCCGGCTGAGAACTTTTCAGCAGCTTGTCTTTCCCGTATGTGTTTGCACTGCTTATAGGTTTAAATTTCTGCCGTTTCTTGTGCTGTGTCGCCGGAAAGAAAAGAAAAAAATAAAAAATAAATTCCGTTTTAGGTTTCAGGTTTGTTTGGGGAACTTACCGAAACAAAATGAAAAAGGGTAGAAATACATTTGTGTAATTATTAAAACAGACAGTCAGAAAGGCATATATTTAAAAACAAAGCAAAACAAATTATAATGAAAAAGAAAGTGAGAAGGATGAAAACAAAAGGGAGGAAACAAAAAATAAATAATCTAGCACTTTGTAGAAAAGATTAAAATGAATAAGAAAAGCAAGGAGCAAAGTCCCATTACAGTCCTTAAAAGGACTATTATACTCCAAATGCGTCTTTAAAAAGAAAGGCCTTCAAGCTAGTTTTAAATTTATCAAGTGATGAACTTTATTAGTATGCACGGTGCCAAGGTGTCTTAAAGAGGGAATGGATAACAGGTTTTGATAAGAAGAATGTAATGTGCGATGCAGGTTGTGGGAGATTAATAACCTGTTGATGAAATCAGGTAGACCAAAAGCTATGGTTTTATGTATCAGTAACATTATTTTATAAGTAAATCAATGATCTATGGGAAGCCAATGGGAGTTAATCAAAAGTGGTGTGACATGATCAAATTTTTGAGCTTTTAAGGTGAAATGATTTTAATGGCAGTATTGTGAATAATTTGGAGGCATTATCTTTCTTTCTTAGTGATGCCTTTATATAATGCATTGCAACAGGATCAAGATACAATGCAGATAGAATTGGAAAGAGTAAAAAGTGATTTGACAGCCAGGAAAAAAAACAGTGTTAGTGCATAGGGATGTCCTGACTTTCTGTATCTAAATACCAAGGTCACTCAAACCTTCACAGCCCTGCCGGACTCCTATCACTTTCCTGTGGACTCAATTTTGGAGACGCAGGATAAGGGAAAGAAGTCAGACTCTGAATTCAGCTTTGATTTTGGGCACTTGTGGCCGCCCCAATGTTAATACTACCAAAGAGGGTCAGGAATGTTCCCTCTAAGCTGAGCAGGAGTCCTCCACCCACAGTCTCACCAATAGAGGGTGCTGTTTTACTGTCACATTTTTCAATTGTGAGGGACAGGCAAGTTCTGCAGGACTCCAGGGAACATACCTGTCCTTAGCGACTGAAAATATTCCACCCCCTAGTGGTAGCAATGCAGCTGGAGGACACCTGCTCAGCTTAGAGGGAAAAGTGGCAGGATAAATTAACTTTAATTAATACAGGGGCCAGAATCAGTTTTACAGATAGAGCAAGAAAAATATGGAAATTTGTGAGATTCAAGTTTATTTTTAACTTATTGAATAGCTTAATTTAATTTGCTAAGCGATGTACACATAAGCTTATTTATAGTAAATTACATGAGTCTGACATATTGACATACAAACTAACAGATACATAAGGAAGAAAGGGCAGAACTACAATTGTATTAATAAAGCACAAAAGAAGACATGAATGGTGAAAACAATAGGAATAGGGAATAAATAAATTAAAGGCGTCTTTTAAAAAGGAAGCTCTTCAGATTGCTTTTAAAATGGTTTAGGTCATTTTCTTCTCTTACATGCTGAGGTAAGGTGTTCCATAATTGTGGGGCCATTACAGAGAAGATATCATGATGACGAGTTCCGATAACTTTCAGTGATGGAATTGTTAAGAGTTTTTGATTAATGGATCTTAAAGAACGTGATATACTATGGGGAATAAGTAGTTATTAATGAATTGGGGTTCGTTCAAAGACAGTGTTTTAAAAAAACTAAAAGTAGGCTGTAGCACTAACTACTATGCAACACTCTCCTACGCTTTGACATCTCTAAGCCTCGGGAAATCCTGCATTATCAGGGCCAGCTACCTACCTGGGGACCCTGCCTGTCCGCTCCTCACGGAAGAGGGGGTCACGGGTTTCGTAGGGGGCGGGCCCCTGCCTCCGATTGAGGTGGTAATAATCCATCCAGAAGTACTGGATGTTTTAATTGCGGAGACCCTGGTCACTGGCTTAATCAATGCCCATCTGGCCGGTGCCCAAAGCCGCCCTTCGGACGGACTTTGGTGCAAAGAGGGGAAACCCTGTATACCAGCTGCCCTTGTTATTGTTGACATATTCTTCCGATATCCTGAAGTTTTTTCCCATAGGTGGGGATTGCGGCCCTCAAGGAGGGACTTTGAGATCCCTGGTTTAGATGATCTGGAGTGATCTCTGACGGAGACTCCAGTAGATAGAACCTAAGCACAGTTCCGGGCAAAGCTCTGGGTTTCTGTTCCAGTGATATCTAAGAAAAAGGACCATATAAATTAAATTATTAATTTATAGAGTGTGTACGGTGGGGCAGACTGGATGAATCATTCGGGTCTTTATCTGCCATCATTTATTATGTTACTATGTGGAAGTGGGAAGAAGTAAAAGGGTATCTGAGGTGGGTATGCAAAGAGGGTGTGGAGGGGCACAGTGGAGGAGAGGGTGTCCTTGATCTCATCGTCACACTGTCCTCAATGAGGAGGCTGGCACTCAATAAAGTGTTTAAGCTCTTCACCTTGGGCTGCAATGGAGCTAAAGTTTTATGGTATGAGTTGCCAACATCTCAAGGATCTTCTCAGAAGACTTTAGCCCTGTGGCAGCAAAGAATAAGGCACTTTAGCACTAGGCCACATGGGGGTTGAGTTTGATGATGAGATTAGCACTTGGCATGGCAGTACAGCTAGAGGTAAATGCCATGTGCACCACACTTGCTTCCTTCCAGCACCACCACCACCACTCAGATAATGGTCCTGCTTTCACTGCCAGAGTATGCAAAGATTTAGCTATCGCACTCCGCATTGAGTGGAAATTTCATCTCCCATATCACCCACAGAGTTCCGGTATTGTCGAACACATGAACAGGACTATTAAAGATAAAATCTGGAAAGCCACAGCTGGCACATTTGTGAATGGAAAAAATTCCTTCCTATTGTTTTAGCTGAAATTAGGATGTTGCAAAATTAAAATGTGTTTTTCTTTTCTTTTTCTTAGCAAGCGGTTCGGATATATGCATGCCCATCCCAGTTTTGGCACAAGGATATTTCTGGTGTTTTCCAGGGATCCTCTTTGTCACTGCAGAGATAAAGACGATCCAAAGAGACATTAGCTTTTCTAAATATGAGATGGTTATGCTATGCATTATTTGTCCATATACTTTACTCATGTGTTCATCTCTGTTTTGTTTTTCTATAACAATGTGTTTATTTCCAGAGATAAGTTCAGCTCTGAACACTTGACCGATGGAAGAATAGTTTGAAGCCTAGAGCTATGTGTTTTGTGTTTTGTCTGTGCCATGTGGTCTGTGTTTTGTCTACTTGTTTTGGTTTGAGGGGTACCCCAGGATACATAATGTTGGCCATTTCTAGAGCTAGCTCTTTTCCCACTTTTTACTAGCCCAAATGCGCATTGTTCTTTTTCCCTATAATTTGCATATGCTGTAGCTTAGTTAGGGTTATATTTTTAAGAAAAGGTTTTATTCTATATCTTTACAGTGTTTATTCTATGGTGCTCACTAGATATGAACCATTCAGTACACATTTCTGACATAATTTTTTTTAATACATTCAGTACAGAATTATGGTCTCTCTGAATTGCCATAATAGTTATATGCAGCACACAAAAACATATCTTTTTGGAATGTCTGATTAAGAACCTTAAGTACTTGAATATTGTCTCTCTTTTGCCATAACTATGACAAGTAAATGTATTAATATTGTCACATGTTGCCACATTCAGTACAGGCAACCTGGTCTCTCTCTCTCTTTCTCTCTCTCTCTCTCTCTCTCTCTCTCTCCATTCAGTACAGGCAACATGGTTTCTCTCCCATTTTCTATCTTTTATTTGGATCACACTGAAGTACAGCTGCTGAATATCGGGACTCTTTTCAAATCCCTCCCTGTATACACAGACATCATTTCATATCAAGGGCGAACACCACCAGTTTCCAGTGACTTGACTGATCCTGTGCAAACATCAGATCCTGTGCAAACATCATTTCATCCCAAGCGTGCATCTCACCAGTTTAAAGAAACTGTAATTCATCTTCCTGCACCCTGACTGCAAAGACTTTTACACAATGTTTCCTGTTCATCGGATATAGCCACCTTCCTAAGAACGCTTTGCTGTACAATTCCACCTATTTAACCTATTCTACAGACATTCCAGACTTTATTTCATACATTGAACAACTTAAGAAAACCTCCAAAGAAGTGAATCATACTATCACTTTTGAAAATGAATAGATTGCACAAAGTTTGCTCTGAGATGCTCATGTCTCAAGTTTGGGAACTTTTCTTTGAGTATTCACCCACTGCAAACCATGTATTTAATGTTTTAATTCACACTATCTTAACTATTCCACAAATTTTGCTATGTATTGTTATGATTCTCCTTTGCTGTAGAGTGAAACACGTGTACATTTCTTTCCTCACAAGGTTCCTTTTAGCTTTTAAGGCAGTTATACATGAATTTCCAGTATCTTCTCTGACACTTGCTAATTTGGTTCTAATTTGGTTTTAATTTGGCATGGCCTATTGCATTACCATTACCATGGTCAGAGATAATATTATCCCATATCCCATACTTACATACTCTCTTATGACATCTTTGTACCTTTTTGCCTGGGCCTCCTGAGAAAGTTTCCTGCATCCCTTATGTACCGTTCATTCGCTCAACGACGGGTAAGATATAGATACGACCTATGCAACCTAAGACAGAGGTTTGAACTCATAATGGGAACTGTTCATCTTCATAGCTTGGAGGACAGCTATGATATACTGTTAGAGATTGGCAAGGCATAAGCGAGGCAAGCTGGCTAAGGGTACCACAAGTTTGCTTTCATTTCAAAGAATATGGAAGATGTCAGCATAGCTGTTGCAGGCGTTCAGCATTTTCAGTTGGCATAGCTGGTGTAAGGCCTATGGGAAATTGTATCAATCTGACTCTGACATGGGGATGCAGATAGACCCTGAGGGCAGGAAGTCCTGATTAAATCATGATTAGCTAAAATGTGTTAATGTATTAATCAGAAACTATTGTCCGAGGCAAACTGGAAATTTAACAACAGCATAGTATTCTTTTTTGGAAATTATAGGTATGCTTCACTGTTGCAGCATTAGATTTTTCTTTAGGTGATATTTACTGGCTCTGTGGAGACCTTCAACTCCGTGTTAAACTACCCAGCCCGTAGATAGGCCAGTGCGCTTTAGCTATACATAGATGAGATAGGGGTCCCAAGAGGGGTCCCAGATGAATTCAAGGCCCGAGACCAGGTTAATGCTAGGTTTGAATCACTTATTACTATCAATAAGAATGTTGATTGGATTAATTACATTTATTATAATCAGCAACGCTTTGTTGGGTGTCTGTAAAATTCTCCCCAATACTTTATCCTGTTGCATCTTTATTCCTGACAATACAGGTCCCACGGGTAAGGTTAATATGGCCATTAAAAAATTAGAAGACCTCTCTGCTGAACTCAAACGTAACTCTGGTTTATCTCATCCTTGGGACCAGTATTTTAGTTGGATGCAGGGGTGGGTAAAAGATCTTCTTATTGTTATAATCTTTATTATTATCTGCACTCTTGTTGCTTATGTAATTTTTAGACTGTTCCTGCGCTGTTTGACTCATATTACAGCCCCTAAAACCCCTCCTTAAGAGACATATCTAGAATATCTCTCCCTCCACGCTCATGCTGTGCATTTATGACATCATTTTCATGATGTAAGAGGGGATTGAAAGGAAAGGATAGGTTTTCTGTCTCTGTCTATGAAAGGATACATTTAAAAAGGACACACATATTTTATGTCTTTTGTTCCTGCCTGTGCTGGAGGTAATCAAAAGCAGAATGTTTGTGTTTACTCTCTCGATGGTTTGGGAAGAGGTCATTTAATCATGTTAATGAAGTTTCGTCTTTAAGACAATACGGCCTAAATTCTCTATTACTGCGTTTAACTTAGGCGTGCTTTGGACGTCCGCTGCAAGTGAATAATTACGGAGTTAAGGGTCTTAATTGATGTTAATTGGGTAATTAACGACACATAGACGTCCCTAGGTAGTACATAACGAACTAACGTCTATTGAACGCATAGTCCCGTCTGCAGCTCTGGACGTGGGCGTTCCGTGGGCGTTCCGTTGGGCGTGCCAAGTGGGGACGCTAGATAGGCGCTACTTGGGCGAACGCGTGCGTCTAAATCTCGTGAATTATGTAGACGTAAGAAACCCTGGTCTAGCTTGGATTTCAATGCCGTTTCAACTATCGTAATTGCGGCTCTTTGTTAGACGCGAGGCAGACGTCCGCTGTGTTTTTCATCAATAATTCCAATAGTGAATTTCAATAGGTATATTTCATCTTTTCTCTGTCCGAATAAATATAATGACACCATAACAATGGAACACATTATATTGCATGGATAACAAACCACATTTCATCCCAAACCATAATATAATTTTCACATGGCTTTTACAACCCCATTTTTTGTCTCAACAAACAGCACTGCAATCGGCTCTCTTTTGAAAGCAAAGAAAAACCAGCACACATTATCAGCACTTAAAAAGAGAATAAACAGATACACACCTTAACAATCCAGCTTCCCTCATTGCAAAATGGAGGTGTTCAGTTGCACAAAACTGACCTCATTGTGACCTCATCAATCTGCATCTTCCAGTAATATGCCACAATTAAAAGACGTGGTGGGTGTTGAACCCACAACTTCTGGATGTTAGCAGCACAGGCTGGGCTCCTAACCGATAGAGCTACAGCTGCTTGACTGAACTGTCCGTGCTTCATTAGGTATCATATCAGGATGAACTCAAATAAGTTTAAGCAAAGGAATGCCTAAAGATTTGGAACGTTTTCAAGTAGAAAACAAATATGAAATATGTATTAAAGAATTGCAGCACAAATAACGCCTAAACGGAACCGATTATTTACAGTCCTATATGCATTAGTACAGTGCTTAGAATGAAGATTAGCGTGTGAGAAAAACGGAGCTCCACCTCACATGCATTCAAGCACACTTGGGAATATGGGTTTGGGGCTCAGTGAAAGCAGCCTACTATGACATTATAGCTAAACTCCTTTTCCCTTAGCACTTCACTAAGATATGATATGACAAGGGAACCAGAGGAATTGGAGCTGTGGGTCAGTGAGGAAAGGCACTCTCTACCAATTGTCCGGCCTTTGAGGGTTCAAATCCCAGCCTGTATTTTACTTGTGGCGTATCTGCCTTCCAGGTGCACTTTGATGATGCTTTCCACTTCTTATAGGAGTTGAATATAACATTTCTCCATTTAAACATGGCATACGTTGTTAGTTTTTATCGTGGTAAAGTATACATTTCTGAAATGGTGAAGAAATGGCAGAAAGCGGTATAAGCAAATCCAAACTGCTATAAGCACAAGAAAGCATTTGTAGCTCAACACGCTAATGCTCCTTTTCTGAGCTTTGCCATCTAAAACTCCCCAGTTCGACTCCCACCTTTGCTAATTTTAATAAGGTCCTAGTTTTTTGCTATTAGCTCTTATAACATTTCCCTTTGCAGGCAAACCTATTTTCAACTTACCATGGCTCGGACATCCTAAGCAGTGATGAGAGCACATTAACCAGGCGATCCACAAATGTCATCTTGCTGTCAGAGGAAAGGTGTCTCTCATCACTGCTTAGGATGTCCGAGCCATGGTAAGTTGAAAATAGGTTTGCCTGCAAAGGGAAATGTTATAAGAGCTAATAGCAAAAAACTAGGACCTTATTAAAATTAGCAAAGGTGGGAGTCGAACTGGGGAGTTTTAGATGGCAAAGCTCAGAAAAGGAGCATTAGCGTGTTGAGCTACAAATGCTTTCTTGTGCTTATAGCAGTTTGGATTTGCTTATACCGCTTTCTGCCATTTCTTCACCATTTCAGAAATGTATACTTTACCACGATAAAAACTAACAACGTATGCCATGTTTAAATGGAGAAATGTTATATTCAACTCCTATAAGAAGTGGAAAGCATCATCAAAGTGCACCTGGAAGGCAGATACGCCACAAGTAAAATACAGGCTGGGATTTGAACCCTCAAAGGCCGGACAATTGGTAGAGAGTGCCTTTCCTCACTGACCCACAGCTCCAATTCCTCTGGTTCCCTTGTCATATCATATCTTAGTGAAGTGCTAAGGGAAAAGGAGTTTAGCTATAATGTCATAGTAGGCTGCTTTCACTGAGCCCCAAACCCATATTCCCAAGTGTGCTTGAATGCATGTGAGGTGGAGCTCCGTTTTTCTCACACGCTAATCTTCATTCTAAGCACTGTACTAATGCATATAGGACTGTAAATAATCGGTTCCGTTTAGGCGTTATTTGTGCTGCAATTCTTTAATACATATTTCATATTTGTTTTCTATGAGTTACATCAAACTTCAGAGGGCTTGGACAGGTGTTGAAGAATGATCCAGTTAGGGGGGGATGTTTTTGGTGGGGGGAGGGTGTTCAGCATGAGAGAGAACAGGTTGCATTAACTATTAGACAATGGGCTGCACATAATAAAAGCTGAAGCAAAATATTGATATGTAAAGGCAAGGCTAAAGAGTTACCAGGTGTCCTGGCTGAGAAATGAATATAACCTATTTGCTAACCTTACTCAAGACTTGAACCCCCTGATGTATGGACGATGAAAAAGCAATGCCTTAAGGCATAGAGCTATAGAGGTAACTTTGTTTAGAACATAGAGCTTAGAGATGTGAAGGAAATGACTACAACGTCACTACAGCTGTATATTGCAAAACCACATCCAATGCACATCCAATTAGATTTGAATCCTAACGGTTTCTATGACGTCCGCCGCTAATTAGGCGTGCTTAGTATATAGAAAGCTTTGGCACAGCCATTTTGCCTATGTAAGACCCCCTCATGTGAGTTGGTGTTTGTGGTGTTCTGTTTCCTCAATGATGAAACTTTGTGCTATGACTTGCTTGTTCTCCTTTATACTCCCTTCTGCCTTTGACACTCCTCCCCACCCCCATTATCTGTATTTCCTTAGTTTATGGATTTTTCTGGGTGTTGGTGTGAGGGATTGTTGGGGACTTAAATTTTGTGTTAAGTGTGGAGGGGAATAAATTGTTAGGGAAAAGAAGGGGCCAGGTCAGGTTACACACAGATGCCCACACCCACCACTCTCCCTGCTTTCATAATGTCATTGTCTGCCCCACCTCCATTTTCCATAGTAGCAGAGTACACCAAAAAGAAAGAGCAGAGGGGGCCTACAACATTCAATTAACTCCATGTGGAATGGATGGGAACCTTTGTTTAAATATGGGAAATATGTCATCAACCAAGGCAGCTACTGCACCAGATGGGATACATATTAATGAGATTCTTAAGTTGAATGCAGGAGAGGTGTCTAGATATGGCCAGACTTGGGGGAGGGGGGAGCAGAGATATGCTGGATAGTAGTCTTGAATGAGAAAAGATAAAAGCAAGAGGTGGAGGATGTCATGGAGGCAAGGAGAGATTAGGGATGCAAGGGTATTTGCTAACAGAAAGGGTGAAAGGTTGCCACTGGGGATGGAAGGAGATTAGGGAGTAACACTAGGTTTTGAGGTGGAATGGAGAGATGGCATGTAGGTTCCAGCCCTCTCCTCCCCTCCCCTGGTATGCATCAAGGAAAATAACAAAAGAGAGGGACAGATGTTGATGCATAGGGAGCTAGGTTGTGAAAGGTGGGATAAGAGGATTGTAAGGGATAGCGCTAATGAGCATGCATGAGAGACCTGCATCTAATGGAGGTGTCAGCCATCAAATCTACCACGATGCATATCCATTAGGGGTATCCTCAAACCCTTAACTGGCCTAGTGGTCGTTCATGACACTGTTGGGACATACCTCTGTAAACCACATGATACAGCAATGTAGCTCTGGGAAGCACCTAACGAATACAATATAAGCTGAAACACAAACACACTGTCAGCTATATATGTTTCATTTATTTGATGGATTTTATTGTAAAACATAAATCCATTGACTTGCTGTTGTACATAATAGATGGAAATATGCATAATATAGGATGCAACCACAAAAAACAAAAGGGAACAAGCCTGAAGAAGTATTTAATACCTTATTTAACTCAGATGGTGCTCAGAATCCACGGATGGAATACAAAAAACTCAGGATGGGGAACAAACCCCTAAAGAGATTGGTCATTGAAAGTGCTTCATTCTGTTTAGCATGTCCATAACATAGGTGAGTATTCAATGATTCCAAAAAATATAGTTTCAAAACGTGCAAGCAAACTTAACTTAAAAGTCCATACAGCGATGGTCCGGCAGGGTTCAGACGCGTTTTGCCAAGGAGGCTTCTTCAGAGAACCCGCTGTGCTGTGTGCAATTAATAATTAAATGCTTCCTGGTTCAAAGAAAAAAGTTTTTCATTTCCTGTGACAAGGATGAAGTCAGGCAAATGTCCAGGCTGCCAACAGATGGCAACGGGTTGCACCTTAAGATGAAGTCAGGCAAATGTCCAGGCTGCCAACAGATGGCAACGGGTTGCACCTTAAGATGAAGTCGGCAACATGGCTCCTGGAGAGCTACAGATCCTTGGAAGGGTGTAATAGTTATTATCCAACTATGATGCCCTCGATGGGAGTTGAAGCTGATGAAGATTGGCACTCAGGCCAGGATGCTATCTGGATGAAAGATCTGCAGTGACTGAACCGTGATATAGAGGCTGTGGCGTGTACATGCAGAGGAGGTCCAGCGGAGCCCCAGGGTCCATGCGGCATGACTGGCCTGGGAGTGTTCAGAGGACATAGTGGGTCCTAATGGGGGTCCTTTCCTTTTCCCTTTCCCCGGCCACGGCCTCGACTCCGGCCACGGGTGGCCGGGGGGGAACCTTGCCTGGTGGGAGCCTGGCTGGAGGAGGTCTGGGAGGTGGATTGAGGTCCAGGATCCCCATGGGAGGCAGTCTGGGTGATGAGCTGGGGGAGAAGTTGTGAAAGAATGCCACACATGTTCTCCAGCGCCCGGCGAGTCCCTGCCTGCTCTTCCAGGATTGCAGTCTGCACAGCACGTGTTGCAGACTGCTCGGCCACCAGGGAGGCCAGGTGCTGGTTCATTACATGTGTGGCTTCTTTTATCTCAGCCACCTCCCTGATGAGCAAAGTTTGTCTTTGGTGGAGGTGGTCACCCACCTCCACCAATTGACGGTGGAGCTCATCAGGGGGGGCCTCCAGCTCATCACCCTGATGGAAATCTTCCTCCCCCAGGGCTCCAACCTCATCCACCTCTTCTTCCCCCTCCAACTCTTCCCCCTCCTCTACTGCCCTGTTGTCATCGTGGGGATGAAGGGGGGGCGCCGGTGCAGCTTGTGTATCAGTGTTCTGAGGAGGAGGGGTGGCGTATGATGTTCCAGCCACTGCTTCCTCCTCCTCCTCCTCCTCATCCCCTTCATCCCTATCAGCAGCAGAAGGAGGATGGGACGCCTCTGCAAAAAGACAAGAAAATACACATTGGTATTAGTTGAAAGCGGTAACATCTGAGAACATCATTTGAATTGCATCACAGGTCACAATACTGTACATCTGGTCATTTACAAGGTATTATGCAGGCTAACATATGGAACATTAGCAACGTATTCCACATGTTAGGCTTCCAAGAGTATCAAAACAGGCAATGGCTTTTATTATATTACTATGAATTGCATTGGTTGTATAGTACTGTTGTAGTTTAGAAAGATATAAAATATGAGTAAAAACACCAACAAGTCAATGGCTTCTATGTAAAGTGATCTTACCTTGGTGCCCCAGGGAAGTATCAATGGCTCCCACAACAGGACCTATTCCAGGACCCACTATGTCCATCACCTCACTCTCCAGGACAGTCAGCTGGAGGTTGCCGCAAGGACCCTGCGCATTAATTCGTTCCTGCTTCCGCCGGACCTCTCTCCGCAGGGCACGCCACCGTTTTTTCAGAGCCTCTATATCACGGCCCTGATGGTGTACAGCATCTATGTCACTGCAGATTCTTCTCCAGATAGCATGCTGGCCTTCTATCCCAATCCTATCAGCTTCCCTCCCAAAGAGGGAATCATAGTTGGCCCCAACTTGGGCCACAAGGATCTGCAACTCTCCATGCAAGAAATTCGATTTTCGCTTTGAAGCCATGTTGCAAGGTGTAGCCATCTTTTCAGGCTACTTATAGAACACGTTCAAAAACACCCCCTGTACAACACCCAATGAGGTGTGATGGGCGTGGTTAGGAAGCGGGCTAAGGAACCGCACCCGAACGGCGCCCAATGGGCATAGAGAAAGTTTTCCCACCATGATGACGTCTCACGCTACATAGGCGTGCATGAGTATAAGAAGGTCCAGGTGAGCAGCGTTTCCTTTCTATACTATCCTATCGCTTATGCAGATGTTTCAGACTTTACTCTGTCTTAGTCTTTTACATTTCTTTCCCTATCTCTGCCTCCCATTTCCCTCTATTCCACAGAGCCATTAATACTGGCCATTCTAATATGTGGTTTTATCTTTTCTAGAAGCAGCTCAGATAGTAAGTCCAGGTGAGAATGATATTTTGTAAGCTACTTTGAACTATCATAGAACTAAAGAAACTAACCAACCAAAAGTGACTTCTCTTTATGGCCTTTCATTGTGTGCTATTGTTTATACTAGTTATTTTATTTCTGATATCTCCTACTCTCCATTCCACAGGGCTGATAAAAATGACTCAGAAGACTGATAAAGACCATGCTGGTATATATTTTGCTGGTACACAAATGGATATGTAAGTAAAATGGATGTGTTCATACATCTGAGAGGGTTTACTCAGAGTTAAAGTTAATTCTTTGTAGAATCTAATTACAGGCAAATTAAAATCAGGTGAGGAATGGTTCTGTGTACTAACTCATTGATAAGAATAGGTCGGGTATGTTGGGGGGGGGGGGGGAACACTGCCATTCAATGGATATCCAATCAACATGGTTCAGGTGGAAAACTCCTAATGAGTGCCTAATGGCTGCCATATTTAATAAGGATTCTAAAGGTATGTTAGCAGCTCTGTTACTTCTAGGTGTGTGTTCTGCCACAACTTCAGTGTTTAATTTAGGAGACATAGGTCTTTGTTAACAGTTTCTCTCTATTCTTCATTTCAGACCAGAGCAGCAGCTCAGCACACCAGTTTGCACCTAGCCAAACAGTTGTAGGTGAGAATGATATATGGTAACCTTTATTTGCTTACTCTTGAGTCACTCTTCACACAGGTATCCTTAATGACTTTCAGGAACAATAGTAAATTGATAATGTTGGCCTCATAGAACACCATGGCACGCATTCCTGCTGTTATATGCACACAAACTTTTTGTTTTCAGTTAGTCTATTCCCTCACATGAGTTCTAAACAGTAGCAGTGGAGGATTACAGGTGATACTAACCCACACCATCAGCAAGTTAAGGTTATTGCCTTAACACCTATACCACGGTGACATCTAAGCAGCTCAACATATATGAGGTTAACACATTGCTTCAGGGAAGGGAGGACCTTGGGGGTTGAACCCCCCTGTTTGTGAACGTTGTGTAAACCAACTTCTCCTCTTTTCTGTTTTCAGGTGTCTTAGACAGGCAAGTGCAGTATTGTCAGATGGAGTTTTTATAGTACTGAGAGCAGTGCAGCTGTGAGCATCTTTGTGGTTTCCACACCTGCTTTACCAAAATAGTGCAGCTCAAGAACCAGGAGGATAGATTGAGGTATCTGGCCTTTACTTCCATCACCTTCCGTGAAAGGAAGTAAAACCCACATGTCTCATTTGGATTCTCCTGGTGTGGAGCCAACTCATACTAGCAGTAACCCTATTCGTTAACAACATATCTACCACAGTGACTTATATTCTCTTCCTTATGTAGCCATTTACTTTGGAACAGGGACTGGTTTACTTTGCACATCATAGCTGAGATGTTGTCATCTACCTACAGTTGCATATACCCTTGCATTCACTTACTTTTTTCCTAGATTCTGCAATGATTTGACATCAAAGTGGCTAGCAGGTAATAGAATGAATGACAGACCCCAATAAAGATTGTCAAACTTTCTATGTCACCTTGTTGTTATATTGAAAAGGGCCCATTCAGCAGTCCCTCCTGAACCCCTATCTACCTTGGACTCTGTCCACTAAACTTCTGATGCTACAAGGTTAAAACCACACAGGAAAGTTTAAACCATAACCAACTTTTTTATTAAAATATAAACTTTTTAAAACTTGGAAAACTTTTTTTTAAAATAACTATTTACATACACATAACACAGGGAAAGAGGGTGGGTGCCCCCCAAGAGCAGCTTGAGCTACCTCAGGCGAGGGGGGCGGAAGAGGTGCAGTCATTGAGAGGGTGTATGGCTGCTGGCACCATGCCCTCTTTCGGCTATCAGCCGCAAGAGGGCATGTTCCATCCTCTCCACACACCCTCTCAATACCTGCACCTCCTCCAAGATGGCAGAGTAGGCCGCCATCTCCCTGGCCACCCCCTCCTGAGGCTGGTCGGGCTGCTCCTGGGGGGGAACAGCAAGGAAAGGGGGTGGGATGGGAACAGGAAGGGCAGGAGAGTGAGGGGAAGGGCTATGGGTGGGGGAAGGGGAAGGTCCAACAGGGGATGGTGGTGGTGGTCCTGGAGGTAGTGGTGGGGCAGGCGGTGGGGGTCCAGGGGGCAGTGGTGGGGCAGGCAGTCCAGGGGGCAGTGGTGGGGGCAGTGGTGGAGGTCCAGGGGGCAGTGGTGGTGTGGGCGGTCCTGAGGGCTGCCAGGCCTCCTCCTCCTCCTCTATCTCCTCCTCTATCTCCTCCTCTTCCTCCTCCATCTCCTCTTCCTCCTCTGCCGAGGACCAGGGTGGGGCTCCCTCCATCACCTGCGGGGCCTCCTGAGGGGGTGCCTGCGCTGCTGCTTGACAAGAGAGAAATAGGATACAGTCAGATATGTCCACAACACTTTTGAACATGACATTATTTACTACGTTATTTTCTTCAAATGCTAATAACAGGATGCAAAGCACCTACTCCACTGTAAACATCAAAATGTAGCGTAAGTAAGTGAGGCAAGTAGAACACCATAAAGCCATTGTGACATGATATCACAATAGCAGCTTTACTGCAGATTTTATGATTAAGAATGGTTTACAGCTACTCAAGCATTTTCATCTATTTATTCTGGTAAGCTGATCACAAAGAAACACACACTGGACTCATTACTCACCGGCTTGTGCACGCAATTCCTCCCTCACCCCCTCAAGGAAGGCCCGCTCCTGGCGCCTCAGCAGTCGCCCCCTTTTCCTGAGATCCTCAACCTGGATAATAGAGAGAAAGAAAGAACAGAGAGGGAGGGATATGATGAGTGCCATCTAGCACTATGGCATAACATGTTTACTTAAGTATTGACCTCTATAAGCACAAAAAATGGAGTACACTGCCCTCCAAGAGCCCCTATCCGCTTTGGTGTCTGCCTCCACCCCCTTCTGCCACATGTTTTACATGAATTTATTCACGTACACCAGCATTTCCCCTTTCTGTGCTGGAGGCATCGCTATCTCTCTACTGTACCTGGGACAGTGGGGGGGGGGGGGGGGGGGGGGGTGTGAGGTGACATGGACAGCATCACAAGGAGGAGGTGGGATTGAACTCACAACCCCAGGGTGCTGAGGCTGTAGCCTATCAGCACTGCCCCACATTACAGCATGTCCTGGTGAGCTTACAATCATGCAGCAGGGGCAATAAAATAGTTTGGTCAGAAGGAGCAGCGTGGCTTGAAACCCCTGACGTCAGGGTACTGACGCTGTCACTTTAAACGTCATGCCACTATCTCCCTAGACCAGCAGATTGATACAGGAGTGTTTAAGGTATTTGAAATGACATAGCAGCACTTTGGGAAAGTTGATGTCAAGATGTTTCGATTACAAATGTGAAGCTTGTGACCCAAAAATTAGTTGTGTGCATGTTGTGAATGGAATAGATGCCTTCTAGGAGCTGAATTTGTCATTTGAAATCCTACTACTGCTCCTTTGGGATGTGCTTTAATTTCAGTATTCAATGTAAAAGATTTATTATGCACAATTGTAGTTTTTAAAAGGAATCAAAATTTACCCACAAAAACATGAACAATTTGATTGAGACAGGTTTCCATCATTACATTTTACATGATTATTTGTGAGGGCCTGACTTGGAATACTTACTTCCCTGGGACAGGAGGCTCTACGATTGTAGCGCCGGGTCAGGCGGGTCCAGGAGTCCCTGAACTGCAGGTATGACCTGCGATGGCCTGCCACTCTGAAATAGTGGTGCTCATGCACTAAAAAGAGCCTGGCCAGCAGCCTGGAGTCTTCAGTGGTGAAGTTTGGCTGTCTCCTGGCAGCCATTTTAGGAGAAATAACTGCGTATGAAGAACGGGCGATTCTATGACGTCACAACGCATAAAAACGCGATGACGTGTTTGTGCCGCTTGGGCGTGCTTGCAGCAGCCGCTCCGCGCTACATCAACACTATAGATTACATCCTAAACCACGCCGATATAGCTGTTATACAAAAAAGTACAGCAGAACGCTTAGAAGCTTACCATGTAAACCTAATGAAACACAATGACAATTTGTAAATTAAATAAATGAAGATTGGGAAGTGAGGTTCACATATTTTAGCTTAGGTGGAAAAACAAAATCATATTCTGTCTTTGGTAACCTTAGTCAGAACTTGAACCCCTGACCTTTGGGGAAGATACAAGCAGTGCTTTTAAGCACTGAGCTATGTTGGGGACTTGGGAATGGGAGTCTCCAGAAATGGCTATAGGTACAAGCTTTGACAAGGGGTAATCATTGCAAGTATTTACAGGTGTATTTGATCTATGCACACCCAATGACTGTGCAAACAGATTTCAAAATTGTAACGGTTATGACGTCAGACGCTACATCGGCGTCGAGAGTATATAAGGATCTTTAAAAAATCATTATTTTGTCTCCTTTAGACTCCCGTGCGTTCGTGCTTCTGGTGGTTGATTTGTGATAGTGTGACTTTGTACTGTGATTGTATTGTTTCTCCTTTCCCCCATCTTCTCCCTTTTGTTGTGTACTTGTCAGTTGTGTCTTTGGTCTGGTATTGGTTTGAGAGATGATTGATGAGTTTGAGTTTGTCTTACATGTGGTGGCCCATGATAGATTGCTGCGCAGAGGAAGGGGTCTGGTGGCGGCCCCGGCCCCAGCCCTGGCCCTGGCCCTGGCCCCGGCCCCGGGGCGTGGGCAGGTTAGAGGTAGAGGAAGAGGTCCGGCTGTGGCCCTGGGGCGTGGCCAGGTTGGAGGCAGAGGCCCAGGCCGACGCCGACGCCAGGCCCCCAGGGTATATAGGCCCAGGGCAAACTTCCTTGATATGACAGATGAGCGGTGTATTGGTCTCTTTAGATTTAATCGGGAGACCATAGTTCATCTCTGTGACCAACTGCAGGTGGATTTGGAGCGCACCACTCTTAGGGGACATTCCCTTCCAGTTTATGTACAAGTAACTACAGCCCTGGGGTTTTTGGCTACAGGAACCTTCCAAAGGCCCCTGGGAGCTGGGGCTGGCATCAGTCAACCGTCTGTATCCAGGATAATCAATAAGTTTTTGGAAGTCTTTTTAAGGCGTATTGCTATGTATATCCAGTTTCCGATGAGTGAGGCAGAGCGGCGACGCACAATGAGGGGTTTTGCTCAACTGGCACGTTTCCCCTCTGTCCTGGGAGCTATAGACTGCACACACGTAGCACTCAGACCACCTGCTGAAACTGAAAGGCAATTTAGGAACCGGAGGGCATATCATTCCATGAACATGCAGGTGGTCTGTAGTGCTACCATGGAGGTGACAGATGTGTGTGCCAGCTTTCCAGGGTCCTGCCACGACGCTTATATCCTGGCCCACTCCGGCCTAGGTGGCAGGTTCCAGAGGGGTGAAATCCAAGGTGGATGGCTGGTTGGTGAGTTAACGTACTACTGCAGATAAAGCTTTGCTACATTAACCGCCTTTCTCTCATTTTACCACAGGGTCATGGCTAACTTTGGAGGTGATGCAGAACAATGGACAACAGATATGTGCCCCTTTTCTAATATTGTTTCTCCTTGCAGGTGATCGTGCCTATCCCCTGAGGACATGGTTGATGACCCCAATTGTGCGTCCCCAACAGCCAGAGGAGGAGCGATATAACCGGGCCCTGAACACCACAAGGACCATCGTGGAACGTGCGTTTGGGTTGCTCAAGTCCCGCTTTAGATGTCTACACCGCTCAGGAGGGCAACTGCTGTACAGGCCCGACAAGGTGTCCAGGATGTTTGTTGCCTGCTGCATGCTACATAACCTAGCGCTGAGAAGACGGATGCCAGACCCTCCTGAGCCGGTCCAAGACAGTGACGATGATGAGGACATCCAAGCTAGACGCAGGCCTCTACCTGAGCAAGAAGAGCGTAGGAGAGGGCAGGTGGTCAGGGACAACCTAATAAGAGCCCATTTCTTGGGATAATGGTGAGTATATTTATGTGAACCCCAAACAGCTTCTCTCTCTCTGTCTGTCTCTGTCTCATGTGAGTGAATGTGATGATGCCTCTTTCTCTAGGCTGAAGTTAAAGTTCAGATGTCCCTGACCAGCAAAGCAAGAAGTTATTGGTAGCAGCTCAAGTATTAAAGGTAGAATAATAGGTAAGCTATCTTTGTTTTTGGCCTCATTCACTATGTTGCTCCTGTATATCATTCCATTAGCAGGCTTTATGATGAATTGCCCACATGTCAAATAGCTAACAGCTTTCATACTCTTGTTGCAGGTTGGATGTCCAAGACTTTCATCGTCACCATACAAGGGCATCGTAATGTGCTTCTCGATGGCCTGGTATGAGCTAGCAGTTTAGGACCTCTTGGTTTTTTGTTGTTTTACCAACAACAAATTGTATATCGACACATGCTGGTGTTAGGTTAGCATGTGTGTTGATTGAACACCCCCTTAGTTTTAGGTATAAATGACATCTATATTGGAAGCTCAGAGAAAGCAGATTGGATGAGTTATACTGCTAAAATGTTAAAACTATGGCTATCAGAAGCCTATATGCTGCTCAGCTTTCCACACCTTGTAGGAGTTAATGATGGTATGGGTCTACAAGTTTCTGTGTAGAATAAGACTAGCACCCCCCCCCCTCCCTTCTCCATGCTGGTACTTCAAGTTCAACTGAAGCTATAGGATAACTGTAGGTATTGTAACAGTTTGAGGTGGGGGACTTTTCCAATGTATTAACATGCTTCCCCTCTTTGCAGGTGTTCGGGCCCAGCTGATCTCCTCCTCCTCCTCATGTGGCTAGCATCTCATCGTGAAGCTGTTCCTGTGATACGGGCGGATCCTGTGACGTATTCCTGATACTTGTGCATAGGTAGGTATGAGACATTTGTGCTCACTTCTACTAACCTTCAACATTCCAACCAGTGTGTGTAAGTTATTAGCTCACATATGGACTCTGTAACAAGGAGGATGGCTTTTATTTCCCTTGCTTCTCTGGCATAAACCTCTGGCCTTTATTCTCTGACCTCCTTACTTTCCTGTCTTTTTCCTACATCCTGCCTTACCCTACCATGAGGAAATCTTAATATTTCACAGGCACTGACATTGTACCCTTTCCTCCTGTAGGCTGGGAGTTGATTTGGACCTAGGAGTGGCTTACTCTGTATACCGGTGTAGCTGTGATCCATCTCAGCAAACTGCAGTTGCATGTGTTACAATTTCACACCGCTTTTCTGGACTTTTGAGTGTCAATGAAATGACATAATATTCTACAATAAAAATCTTAAACCACTTAAGGATGTTGTGATTACTTACCAAAGGAATGCCATTATTGTAGCATATAGGACGGCGAATGTTAAGCGCCTAAACGGAATAGATTCATTCAGTAGTACAGTTCGGTTTTAACACCCTCAACTCCTTCAGCTGACACAATACTCATTTGAATAAAATTACAAGATACAGACCAATCACATCTCATTTTCATCTGAAACAGCACATTAGCAATACCAGATACAAAACATTTGAAAAGTTGAATTTGTGTGTGATCAAGACAGCACTTTTGAACTATGTATTCAACCATACTTGAGAATATGGATTTCGAGTCAGTGAAAGCAGTGCTTTAAACCATTGACCTACCACTTTTTTGTGTCAGCTAATTGTGATATGATAGCTAAGCTGATTATACCTTGGCACATCACTAAGGTATGCTATGACAGGGGAACCAGAGACACAGGTGTAGGTCAGTGAGTAAAAGCACTATATCGATCATCTGTAGGTTGTGAGTTCAAGTCCCGGCTTGTCTTTTACTTGTGGCATATCTACCTTCCAGGTGCACCTTGATGATGTCACAATGAGATCAGCATTGTGCTGCTTGCTACTTCCTCTTCCTGTGAACTGGAAGCCACATTCAGGTTGAATCAGTGTTTTGATTCTGTTTCTTGTTGTGAAGAATGAGCTGATTGTTGCAATGTTTTAAGACCAGGAGAGTCTTCTTTCAAGCAACCTCTCTGAAATAATGTCTCTGGCAAATCGAAAGAAAGCTTATTGCATGACTTAGGTGCCTTTTCTACCAGTCTTTGTGGAACTTAAACGAAGTTTATATGAGGTCTATATAGTGTTCAAAGTCCTATCCTTTCCACTTCCCTGGGACATGAGGCTCTTCTGTTATACCACCAGGTCAGGCAAATCCAGGAGTTTCTCAATTGCAGATATGACCTGTGATGGCCAGGCACTACAAAGTAGTGATGCTCGTTTGGTAGGAAGAGCCTGGTTTGGCTGTGTCCTGGCTACCATTTTATAGGAAATAACTGCATATGAAGAACAAGTATAGAAAAAAACATCGATGACGTATATATGCCTCATGGGCGTACTTGAAGCAGCTACTATACTCTACATCAATACAGTTCATTACATGCGCAACGACGCCGATATCGCTGTTATACAAAAATGTACAGCAGAACGCTTAGAAGCTTACCATGTAAACCTATTGAAACTTCTCCTGCCCCAAACACAATGACGTTATAAATTAAATAATGCATGTTTGGGTGGGTGGAAAAAAAAAAATATTCTGTCTTTGGTAACCTTAGTCAGGACTTGAACCCCTGACCTTTGGAACATACATGCAGTGCTTTTAAGCACTGAGCTATGTTGGGGACTTGGGAATGGGAGTCTCCAGAAATGGCTTTAGGTACAAGCTTAGAAGCTTACCATGTAAACCTAATGAAACTTCACCTCCCCCCCAAACACAGTGACGTTATAAATTAAATAAATGAAGAGGTTCACATGCTTAGCTATGCATGTTTGGGTGGGTGGGTGGAAAAAAAAATATTCTGTCTTTGGTAACCTTAGTCAGGACTTGAACCCCTGACCTTTGGAACATACATGCAGTGCTTTTAAGCACTGAGCTATGTTGGGGACTTGGGAATGGGAGTCTCCAGAAATGGCTTTAGGTACAAGCTTTGACAAGGGGTAATCATTGCAAGTATCTACAGGTATATTTGATCTAAGAACACCCAATGAACGTCCAAAACGATTTCAAAATTCTAACGGCTTCTATAATGTCAGATGCTACTTTATGGTTAGGGTTAGGGCTACAGTTAAGTAGCTCGGTAGCTCAGTTAGTAAACAAGCTGTACCAGTTATCCATAGGTTATGAGTTCAACTCGCAGCTTGTCTTTTACTTGATTATAACATGAGGGGTTTATGCTGCAGGAGTGTGTTGTTGGGGTGTTGCAGGGGTGTCTAGGATGACACAGAATAGTCACTTGCATTTTGTACAATGCATTTGAATTTCTTAAGATGAAACCTTAGTGAGCCGGGGAGCAAGGTCACCGCAGCCTCACACCTCAGATGAAAAGGTTAATTTATGAGCGATCTGGGACAGTCTTCAGCAACTCGGAGCCCTCCTCCCGGCTGGCCAGAAGGAGGAAGCTTTGGCGGTGGTGATTTTGGTGGTGAGGGAGGGAGGGAGGGGGGGAGTCACCTGGCTGCTGCATCTGCACTCCTGCTGGCCACAGACCTACTGATCACAGAGCAGAGATCACAGAAGCACGCAGGTATGTGCGCATGCGTGGCTAGGGTTTATATATATACACGTATCACATCTAATTTTCATCACAAACACATTAGCGAGACTATACACAATACATGAAAAAGTTGAGCTTGGGTTTGATAAAATAAACAGCATAATTTTGACTCTGTATTACATTTATTGAACCATACTTAAGAATATGGGTGTTGCATCCGTGACAACAGTGCTTATGAGCCTCAACTGACTGTGATATGATAGCTAAGTAGAGTATACTTTAGCACATTACTAAGGTATGCTATGACAGAGGAATTAGAGACAGAGGTGTAGGTCAGTGAGTAAAAGCACTATCTCGATCATCTGTAGGTTGTGAGTTCAAGTCCCAGCTTGTCTTTTACTTGTGGCATATCTACCTTCCAGGTGCACCTTGATGATGTCACAATGAGATCAGCATTGTGCTGCTTGCTATTTCCTCTTCCTGTGAACTGGAAGCCACATTCAGGTTGAATCTGTGTTTTGATTGTGTTTCTTGTTGTGAAGAATGAGCTGATAGTAGGAATGTTTTAAGACCAGGAGAGTGTTCTTTGGAGCAAGATATCACTTCTAAACTATCCTCTCTGAAATAATGTCTCTGGCAAATCGAGAGAAAGCTTATTGGATGACTTAGGGTGCCTTTCCTGCCAGTCTTTGTGGAAGTTAAACGAAGTTTATAAAAAGTCTATATGGTGTTCAAAGTCCTATCCTTTCCACTTCTAATAGGAGGTGAGTATGACATTCCTGTATAGCTTTCTGTGTAGCACACATCTACTGGTTCCCACCTTCCATTACTGATAATGTAAGTTCAACACCCACTCGGTACGTTTTATTTTCTAGTTTTCCTTTGAAACATAACATATTTCTTTTCCTTGTATTAATGGTAAATTGTACAATTCTGATACAGTGTTTTAGTTATGTTTTTCATCATCCTATACTTATCAATGCTGAATGTGTGATAATAAAGAGTATATATAAAGTATAATTTTTAAAAAAAACAAATAACAAAAAACAAACCCGTACTCACGTCTATCACGGGTCCATTAGAGACGGTTCAGAAACCTGCGTCTATTTTGCGCACGTCTATTTTGAGGGACGTCTATTTTGCGCGACGAGGGACGTCTATTTTGCGCACGTCTATTTTGCGGGACGTCTATCTCACGCCTAAATATAGTTAATTGGTATTTACGTTTACCGGACGTCCAAAGCACGCCTAAGTTAAACGTACTAATAGAGAATTTAGGCCTACATGCTCAAACCCCCTGCTATGTACATATCCTGCTCACGCACCCCCTCCCCTCTCTTGTCCATCCCCCTTTTCCTGTGATGATTACCACTGACCCAATATAACTGAATGTATTCTGAAAATAAAGTCAGGCTATCCTTTTGGAAATATCTGAGTATTCTTTCTTTCTAAGGGGAACTGCATCCAGACGTCTGTAATAGATGATAGAATGTTTGCAGGACGATTTCGGGACCAAGAAACGGATCATGTACGTTTCAAGGTGTATGCCCTAAATTAAATATTGATTCAAAGGCTTTGGTATCTTCGTGACTGGTTTTTGTTTTTAAACTCACGACCCATGCATATTTTGACAGGATATCTATTACCGTTAAGATATAACCGGGCAAAGGCTGACATGTCGACTAAGTCACTTTGCCACTAGCTGTCAACTTCTGACACCATTGTTTTATTTCTTTTAAAATGGATTCTAGCTGGTCTATGTAAATTGTATGCGTTTTGACCTGTGACCCAGTCCACTACGTCTTTTCTCCAGACTATAATATCACTCTTTTTAGCCGCTTGAAGTAGAGGGGTAATGCCTCCATAGCTTCCTGCCGCGTATGGATCATAATAAATTTGTTTCAATAAAGATTCTTTCATGTTCCATTCAGCTCTGACAATTTAGCTCTAAATAAAAAAAATAGGTCTTAAAACTCTGCCTTTTATCAGAACTGTTAGGTGACAGTTGTTTTTTTTTTTTCAGATTGTTAAAGACAACATCAGGGGGGCCGGGGACATGTTCCCAGACATGTTTAAACACACCTCCCCCTCTCCCCTTCCTTGGCATTATCAGGGGGCTGCAAGGGGCTTATCAGCTGTTAACATGACAACCGGAGTGCTGCCCATTATCCATTAACTCAGAAATCCTGCTGAAAGTGTATTAAAAACCAGGAAAGAAAAAAATGCAGCCTTTTCTAAGTTGTTTCTGCACTGGTCTGTTTTAAAAAAAACAGGAAAGAATTTGTAAATGTCTTTTGGTTTGTGATCTGCCTGTGCATCTGTCTTTTAACTAAAAAAAACTGTTAAAATAAAGACACTTCTTTTTCTGGCCACATCATTTCCAGGGTTTTGACTAAATCTGTTTCCGGTAACATCATTGATAATGCATTTCCGTCTCGTCAGAAATGTGCATTTCCGTCTCTTCGTTTACCCTATTTCTGCCTACGTGATCAGAAAAGTGCATTTTCGGTGCTTCATGTACTCTATTTCCGCCTACATGTTCAGAAAAGCGCATTTTCGGTGCTTCATTTACCCTATTCCGCCTACGTCATCAGAATGTGCACTTCCAGTAGGGCAGGCACTCCCATTTCCGGTGATGTCATCAGAAAGTGTATTTCCGGGGTCAAACATGCCCCCCATTTCTGGTGATGTCATCAGAAAGTGCATTTCTGGTGATGTGGGGGCGGGGCCATGGGTGGGGCCACCACCATTCATTCCTACGGGGGCAGGGCATAGACGAGGCTACCACCATTAATTCCTATGTGAGGGGGATGGGCATGGGCATAGAGTGGGTGATGAATGGATGGGAGGGGGCATGGTATGGGCAGGGCATGGGCAGTGCTATGGGAAAAGTAGGAATTGTGTGGGAGGGGCATAGGCGGGACTTGGGTGGAGAGTGGGCATGGTGTGGATGGGGCTTAACCCAGAAGTGAGCGCTGATTGGAGGATCCTTATCTCTGACAGCTGTCATTCATTTTGACATGAGGTGTACCCATTATACTACTCCCATTGACATCTTTTAGTACTTCTCTGTAGTAATTCTTATCTTTAATTTCTGTGCTATTCCTTACATATCCAGGATGGAAGGGAAGGAAGGGGCGCAATTATATTATTGTATTATTTATATAACTGTAGGTTATATATATATATATTTGTGTTATTGATTAATCAATGGGTGGGGGGGGGGAAATAAATGAATGATGTTAGAATATCTGTAAGTTGAATGTGCTTTTGTTGACTTAATTTATGTTCTTATACCTGTGTACGGCACTGGAACTGGGAGCATTTCTGAAAATGCTACCTTGGAGAATCTGGATTTCAGCTTTCTACCTAAGAGCCTAAATGTGGCTTCCAGAACACCCTCCCACATTTTCCTATGTCATTGGTACCTACATGTACCAAGACAGCTGACTCCTTCCCAGCAGTATCTAAAATCCTAGCTATGTGACGCGTGAGGTCTGCCATCGTTGCACCAAGCAGGCAAATGACCAGGCGATCCTCACACCCACCAGCCACCCAGCTATCTACATGCCTATTGATTGAATCACCAACTACAACAGCTGTCTAACCCTGCGCTCCTGGGGCAGAGACCCCTGGAGACACATCCTCGGTGCGAGAAGGATATTACATCCCCTGGTGGGCAGGTCCTAGCTACAGGATTATTTCCTACTTTACTA
Organism: Geotrypetes seraphini; assembly: GCF_902459505.1. Lineage (NCBI taxonomy): Eukaryota > Metazoa > Chordata > Amphibia > Gymnophiona > Dermophiidae > Geotrypetes > Geotrypetes seraphini. The sequence continues at coordinate 62,891,776 of NC_047094.1, forward strand.
GAGTGATGCCCTCCTTCTAGGAGACCTATCTCTTTATGCCCCTTCACATTTATTAAGATCTAATGAGTAACATCTGTTATCTATCCCTTCTCTAAGAATCATCAACACAAGACGTTCAAGTATCTTTTCTGTCGCTGTCCTACAACTCAGGGAATTTCCTGCCAATCCATTTGAGGGAAGAAAAATCTCTAGATCAATTTAAAGGCAACTTGAAATGTTTCCTGTTTAAAGATGCTTGTGACTAAAAATGTCTACCACTAAACAGATCCTCTTAGCAGGCCCAACCCTATATAGAATTTTCATCTGTTTTACAGTAACTTTATCTTTTAATTCTTCACATCTGGACTCCCCCATCTATGTTGTCTATACCAGTGTCCTTCAACCTTTTGACACCTATGGACCAGCGGAAATAAAATAATTATTTTGTGGACCAGCACTGGTCCACGAACCAGCAGTTGAAGAACACTGGGCTGTCATGGCCATCTCCACCCAGTCTCCGCCCCAGACCCCACCCCCATAATAGTACTAATTGTAACACCATTTTTTTCATCCATTTTTCATATATACACACATACAATATAATCGAATTAACAACACATAATGGTTAACCACAAAATTATAATACACAAAGCACACTGTATGCTTTTCAACATTCATTCATACAAGTAAACAAAAAACCCCATGCAAATGCAGGACCAAAAATTAAAAGTACTAATAGTCACAAACAAACCCATGCAAATGCAGGATCAAAAACTAAAAGTACTAATATTCACAAGCAAACCATAAGATGCAAGACTATGCAAGCAGTACAATCCCAGAGAAAAACAAACAAATGCATTTGTTCTTGAACAGTTAGGACAGATTATTAAGGCTTGCCCCTTGGTGTTAGCTTCAGGCTGGTCCACGGTGCGATCAATGCAGGGTCTTCGGACCGGCTCCCTGAGTGCTGCATTGCACAAAGCTGTGGGAAGCGGCTCCACATGCGCATCCCATGCCTCATCTGGAACCCTTCCCTCTGATGTTGCAATGTCAGAGAGAAGGCTTCCGGGTCAGTCGCAGGCCGTGGGTAGGAGCCACTTCTCACGGCTTTGTGCACTACAGCACTCAGGGAGTTGGCCCGAAGATGTCGCATTGATCGTACCAAGGACCAGCGGCTACAGAACAATTTCTTGGGCCCTATGGAGGTGCCAGCCCTATGGACCGGCAGAAAATTTCTGCGGATCGGCGGTTGAAGAACACTGGCCTATACCATCTATGTTTACTGTCCTATACTGTCGTGGCTCGTGGCTCGTGGCTAGCGCTGTTTATGGGACGATATTGGAATGGATGTCAGGAGCATGATAGTGCAGTATTTTTGTGAAGTTTTTTTACAAAAGGCCAGTTTTTCGTATGATTCTGGGTAATTCTAGTTAGACAAACATCTGTGTTAGTTAAGGACCACGCCCAAATAGAAGCGTACGGAAAAACAGGTGAATAAAAATTTAAATATAATGTAGCTAAGGCCAGAGAAAAACACACTAAGGATTAATATAAGGGAAAGCATAATAATATCTTTATGTACTTTGCTATTAAGCCAGATCATAGAGGAAATTAGGTAAAGCGTAACATACATGCATAGAGATATTAAGAACTCCATCTTGGTTCCCTGCTGTTCTTTGTCCTCTCTGGTTCTTTGTTCAGCTTCCCGCCTTTAGCCTCGTGGTTCTAATTGATTACAGATGTGCTTAGGCCAGTTAGGAAGAGCATATTAGACTCCAAATTCCAAACTGAGATATAACGTGTCTCAAACTGAATTGGATGTAGTTTTGAATGAAAATTATGATTTATTGAATGAATGAAAGCTTGGCCAAGCAAAACGTGAATGATTGGATTGAAGTGTATGACTGTGCTGCTTTGAAAAACATATTTTATATATTTTAAATCTGAAGAAACACTAAGGAAAAATCCTGAGCACAACATCTGGAAGTAATTAGAGTCAGTCTCAAGAATAGGAAGAAGGGGGGCATTGGAAGCCCACCTTCAGGAAGAGGAGAGGGGGATTTACCCCCCCTTCCTCCAGAGTAAGGTTTCTGTGTAAGGCCATGCAATTTGAATCTGTCAGCTTAGGAAGAGTTTTTTCCTTTACGGCTCTTGAATGTTATAATGTTAATTCAGAAATCAAAAGTAATTTTCTGAAAACTTTGTATAACTTTTAAACATGGAGGAATGTTTCTTTGTCTAAACTTTAAGACCATCCATAGAAATGCTATTGGTCGTCAAACTTGATGATGTCACTAAACCAAAAGTTATATAATAGAATGTAATGAGATAGAAAAACGAGACCATTGTGAGAAGGCCAGCCTTTGGCCACGATGATTATCTCCCATGAGCGCAACATAAGCAATTATGCTGTTCTTTTGATCTAATAATAGAAAAATAGAACCAATAATTCAATAAATCCTGGTTATAATTTTAAAACCTTGCGCTGGTGTCATTTTGCATGTAGAATTATTTTCAAACCTGAAGCTTTCACAAATGGCGTCAATGTCCCTTGCTCAATACCAATGTAGTTCTTACCCCTCTGCCCATTTGTCATTGTTTTGGGGATATATTTTATGTCTGTAATTTACAATTATATGTATGTACCCCACTTTTATTCTTTGTATATCGCTTAGAATTTTGATAAGCAATTGAAGAAAATTTCAAATAAACTTGAAACTTGATATTCCAATGGAGCTTTTCTTCCCTTAGTAGATCCTCTCTCAGCTCCTACTCCATGATGCTGGTAAAATTGTTCTGTTAATCTCTCTTGATCTTTCAGCTGCATTTGATTTGGTTAATCATTACTTATTTATCGGTTAACATCTATAGGTATTTCTGGTACAGTATTTTTGTTTAAGTTCAAAAGCTTTTTATTGATTTTAGCATATAAAAGTATAACAAATGTTAACAAGGCAAGATACATACAAGCTGCATCAATGCAAGGAGTCACAAAATATTATTAATCTTAATAATAAAATGCTAAGCGCGCATGCGCACTCGCGCTGCGTGTTCCCTGATCCCTTTTCTGTCGGGATGTGGCAGCACAAGTGCGCATGCACACCAGACAAGCTTCCCTGCTCTCCACCTCACAATACGGCCCTACCTGCCAAAGTTTCTGGACCAGCGGCTACAGAACAATTTCTTGGGCCCTATGGAGGTGCCAGCCCTATGGACCGGCAGAAAATTTATGCGGATCGGCGGTTGAAGAACACTGGCCTATACCATCTATGTTTACTGTCCTATACCAATGTAGTTCTTACCCCTCTGCCCATTTGTCATTGTTTTGGGGATATATTTTATGTCTGTAATTTACAATTATATGTATGTACCCCACTTTTATTCTTTGTATATTGCTTAGAATTTTGATAAGCAATTGAAGAAAATTTCAAATAAACTTGAAACTTGATATTCCAATGGAGCTTTTCTTCCCTTAGCAGATCCTCTCTCAGCTCCTACTCCATGATGCTGGTAAAATTGTTCTGTTAATCTCTCTTGATCTTTCAGCTGCATTTGATTTGGTTAATCATTACTTATTTATCGGTTAACATCTATAGGTATTTCTGGTACAGTATTTTTGTTTAAGTTCAAAAGCTTTTTATTGATTTTAGCATATAAAAGTATAACAAATGTTAACAAGGCAAGATACATACAAGCTGCATCAATGCAAGGAGTCACAAAATATTATTAATCTTAATAATAAAATGCTAAGCGCGCATGCGCACTCGCGCTGCGTGTTCCCTGATCCCTTTTCTGTCGGGATGTGGCAGCACAAGTGCGCATGCACACCAGACAAGCTTCCCTGCTCTCCACCTCACAATACGGCCCTATCTGCCAAAGTTTCTTTAGACGCTACCGCGGCAAGGCAGTGCAAAGGCAGTGCGGAGCGGCGGCTGCCGGGAGGAGGCCGCGGCGGCTTGAGGCGAAAGGCGGTGCGGAGTGGTTGCTGCCGGCCGCTAACACCCCCTGCCCTCTCCATCGCGACCCTGGAGAGACGTGGCAGTGCGAGGCCTGGAAGTCACCGTCGCGCGATGTGACTCCTGCGCGCTGCACACAGAAGAAAGCGCTGCGGCTCGCCTGGGCGGACATGTTGCTGGTTATGGCTGTGGAAGAGGGAATAGGAGCAGACACCAGCTCCCCATGAACCGGCAGAGGCCCCACACCAGAGTGAACTCACGCTGCCACCCAGAACTCCCACACCTCTGCTGACCCTTGCCCCTGCCTGTCCCACAGGGCACCTCTGGCAATCCTGGCCCAAAATAGTCAGCCCAGACCCAAGGCAGAGGAGACACTGGAACACCAACAATGCAACAGGTACTCTAATGATGCTGGATGGGGTAAAAAAGGTGGAAATAGAAAGGTAAAAGGGGAAATGGGAATATTGGAAGGTAAAAAAAATGGAGAAGGGCTACTGATGGACAGGGGGAGCAGGGAAGGGGTACTGCTGGACAGAGAGAAAAGAGCTACTGCTGGACAGGGGGAGCAGGAAAGGGGTTCTGCTGGATAGAGGGGAGGTAAAAGGAAGGGAGAAGGGCTACTGCTGGACAGGGGGGAGAGACAGAAAGAAAATACAGAAAGAAAGGGGGGCAGGGAGAAAGAAAGAAAGACACACATATAGAAAGAGAGAAAGAAACGCCTAAGTCTACACATCTATTCTAGCACCCGTTAATGTAATGGGCTAAAAAACTAGTATAATATAATACAGCAAGCAGACCCATGGCTATTTAGAAGGAGGAGAGTATCAGCACAACGCGTAGCCAGAAGTACATGTAGTATCTAAAGCAAAGAGAGAGACACCGGAGCCATGCAACTAAAGGAATGTGTGAAGAGAGCCAGGAGACAACAGCTATTGTTCATATGTAGACATCCATGTTCCAGGACTTGAACTGAATGTCATTAGCCTGTTCTGCAATAGAAGTTAACCGGACTACAAATTTTGGTATAAGAGCTCATGGACTTGTGTTTCTCTGCTATAACACTTTCATACTTTACTGTAAGGCATAGTGTATTCTACCAGGTGATGTAGTTTACACTAGAGAGGTCTTTCCAGCAATTTAATATGTTATTAGTGGGACTCGTTCTTTACTCAGCAGCCAAAAATCTATTCTAGAGAAAGTATCATGGGGTTCTGAATAAAATGTATATTCTTGGTCTAATGGATGTTGAAAACGCCAAATATCAATTAAGTCCCAGTTCTCAAGAAGCTTTTTCATGCTTCCTATCATTTTTACCATACATCGCAACACGAGAAGAGTTATTTTTTCTGGGTAAAGGGTCAAATTAAAGTCACCCCCAATTATGAGATTCCCCTCTAAATGAAGTTTCAATAAATCATTTAATTTATTGAAAAAACTTTGTTGGTTGGATTTAGGAGCATATAAATTTAGAAGAGTATATAATCTCCCTCCCATTTTCATCTTTAATAATATAAATCTCATGGATAGAGCAGAACACAAAACAAAAGACATTCACAAAATCTTTCCTGTTTTTAAAACAGGCCAGGGGCAGAAACAATTGAGAAAAGGTTGCATTTGTTTATTTTCTAGTTTTAACACACTTTCAGTAGGAATTCTGAGCTAATGGTTAATGGGCCAGCTCCCCTATTATCATGGTAACAGCTTATAAGCCCCTTGCATCCCCCCTCCCCTGATAAAGCCAAGGGGGAGAGGTGCAGGTGTGTTTAAACATGTCTGAACTTATCCTGGCCCCCTACTGTTGTCTTAACAATTTGAAAAAATAAAACAAAAGCAGCTGTCACCTAACAGAGCTCTGTTAAAAAGACAGAGTTTTAAGACCTATCTTTTTATTTTTTATTTAGAGTTATGAAAGAATCTTTATTGAAGCAAATTTATTATGCTCCATACGCGGCAGGAAGCTATGGAGGCATTAACCCTCTACTTCAAGCGGCTAAAAAGAGCGATATCACAGTCCGGAGAAAAGATATAGTGGTTTGGGTCACCAGTCAAAACACATACAATTTACACAGACCGGCTAGAATCCATTTTAAAAGAAATAAAACAATTGTGTCGGAAGTTGACAGACAGTAGCAAAGTGACTTAGTCGACACGTCAGCCTTTGCCCGTTATAACAACGGTTACAAATACATCTTAACGGTAATAGATATCCTGTCAAAATATGCATGGGTCATGAGTTTAAAAACAAAAACCGGTCACGAAGTTAACAAAGCCTTTGAAACAATATTTAATTTAGGGCATACACCTGAAAAACTTCAAACAGACAAGGGTAAAGAATTTTTAAATAAGTCTCTGAAGATTTTATTAAAACAAAAAGGTGTTAGCCATTTTGTGACCCATAATGATGTTAAAGCAGCTGTAGTGGAAAGAATTAACAGGACTTTAAAATCCAAAATGTGGAGATATTTTACAGCCCATAATACTTTTACTTATCAAGACGTCCTACAGGCTATAGTGCACAGCTATAATTATAGTTTTCACAGAACGATACAGGCGAGGCCTGTAGATGTGACACCCTCAAACTCTTTGCAGATTTGGAAAACAGTCTACGGCAGTAACATCAAACGCGACCCCCACCAAGGATCTCTTAATGAAAGGAGACCATGTGAGGCTATCAAAAGTTAAAGGAAAATTTCAGAAAGGTTACGAGCAGACATGGACGGATGAGATATTTATAATAAAAGATGTTTTAAACAGGGGTCAGAGAACAATATACAGTCAAACCTCGGTTTACGAGTAACCCGGTTTGCGAGTGTTTTGAAAGACGAGCAAAACACTCAGCAAACTTTTGACTCGTAAACCGAGCATTGACTCGATTTGCGAGCCCCCACCCGACCTGACCCAACCGCGGGAACCAACAGTATTGCTCCCCCCGAGGCCACCGACGCTTCTATCACCTCTTCCCCCCCTCCCCGACTGGTCCTGTCCTTACCCCTGCACCGCCGATGATAAAAGTGCCTGCCACCGGTCTGCTGCCGAGTCTTGAGCATCTGCGCATGCTCAGGCCTTCTGATCTCACCCTCTCTGAGATTCTCATGAGAATCTCGGAGAGGGTGAGATCAGAAGGCCTGAGCATGCGCAGATGCTCAAGGCTCAGCAGCAGACCGGCGGCAGGCACTTTTATCGTCGGCGGTGCAGGGGTAAGGACAGGACCAGTCGGGGAGGGGGGGAAGAGGTGATAACAGTGCTGGTGGCCTCGGGTGGAGTATGGGAGTCAGGGTGCGTCTGGCAGGAGTGAGCCAGCACTTGAGAGTCCAAGCAGAGGGGGTAGTGGCATCCGGGGGGCGTCCGGGAGCGGCAGAGCCAACAGTGTCCAGTCGGGCTCTGTGGCGGCGGTGGCGGCGTTTGCTTAGCGAGCACCACTCGCAGTGAGAGGCAGCGAACAGCAGCAGAGGAGGAAAATTGGAGGAGCCGTTTGGATGGCAGAGGCAGCGGTGGAGGCGTCCCTAATGGTAATTAAGTTTTTGGGGATGTGGAACGAATTGTTCAAGTTTACACTAACTTTTATGGGAAAAGTTGCTTTGATATACGAGTGTTTTGGTTTAAGAGCATGCTTCTGGAACGAATTATGCTCGTAAACCAAGGTACCACTGTACAAGATACAGGATTACGATAGCGAAGCTATACAAGGTTCTTTATATCCTGAAGAATTACTAAAAGTCAAGCCTCTAGAGGACAGAATATACCATATCGAAAAGGTTCTAAAGGTAAAAGGAGGGGAGTAAGAACAAAATTTGTCTCGTGAAATGGAAGGGGTGGCCTGATAAATTTAACAGTTGGGTGAAAGCCTCAGAGATTCAAGACATCTGATTTTGTCTTTTAAAGCAGCACAGAGAGAGAAAAAAACAAAATGAATGACGGTGGCTTTTATATCACATTGCCTAGCAATGCTTCGGTAGCTATGTTTCCCCATAATACCAGCTCTAATTTCACCATACAAATAGCTAGGCCTTTGGACTTACAGGGTCCGTGGGAAGCGGGGCTGGTGGAAATACAATATCCACATACTTGGGAAAATATTAAGGAAGACATAAAGACCCAGATTCTCTAAAAGTGCGTCCCGATTTTAGGCAGCTGTAGGCGTCCTACAGCTGTCTAATCAGCCAATCGGGATGCACGTTTTTTTTAAAAAAAATGCTCCCCAGGCAGGCCGCCTATATTGAAGGCGAGGCCCGCAAGACACCTAGGCCCTGATTCTGTATAGGACGCCCGGGAGAGGCGTCCTATTCAGAATCGGCCTAAACTAAACCCCGATTCTGTAACCGGCGTCCATGTTACAGACGCGGGTTAGAGAATCGGGTTAGATTAGACACGGCCCGCTACACTTATCGCGGCAAGGGATCTCTCTGCCGCTATAAGTATAGCGGACCGTGGCCCCCTGACCGATCACTGGCAGGAGGGTGCCCAAACCCTCCTGCCCGAAGACGCACCCCCCTCCCCGACACTACCGACCGCCCCCCCGACAATATCGGTCGCTGGCAGGAGGGTGCCCAATCCCTCCTGCCCGAAGATGCACCCCCCTCCCCGACACTACCGACCGCCCCCCCCCGACAATATCGGTCGCTGGCAGGAGGGTGCCCAATCCCTCCTGCCCGAAGACGCACCCCCCCCGGCGCTAACAACCCCCACTCCACCAAACCTGTTCTTACAGATGGGTCTTGCACGTCGAGCAAGCAGGCACGCCTCGTCGAAATGAGGCGGGCCCGCCCCTTCCCGGCCCATCCCGCCGAAGCCTAAGGTCTGATTGGCCCTGGCTCTAGAAGCCTGGACCAATCAGGCCTTAGGAATAGCGGGTCCGCCCATCCCTACTAAGTCTAAGGTCTGAATGGCAAATCAGGCCTTAGATTAAGTGGGGATGGGCGGACCCGCTATGCCTATGGCCTGATTGGTCCAGGCTTCTAGAGCCTGGGCCAATCAGGCCTTAGGCTTCGGCGGGATGGGCCGGGAAGGGGCGGGCCCGCCTCATTTCGACGAGGCGTGCCTGCTTGCTAGATGTGCAAGACCCATCTGTATGAACAGGTTTGGTGGAGTGGGGGTTGTTAGCGCTGGGGGGGGGTACGTCTTCGGGCAGGAGGGATTGGGCACCCTCCTGCCAGCGACCGATATTGTCGGGGGGGATCGGTAATGTCGGGGGGGGGCGGTCGGTAGTGTCGGGGGGGGGGGTGCGTCTTCGGGCAGGAGGGTTTGGGCACCCTCCTGCCAGTGATCGGTCAGAGGCCACGGCCCACTATACTTATAGCGGCAGAGAGATCCCTTGCCGCGATAAGTATAGCGGCCGCGTTTACTTACAATGTAGACCAGCATTTTGCTGGCCTACATTTTTAAGCTTCTCATCTACTAGGGAGATGCGTAGGGCCGCCTAGGTTCAGCCTAAGGCCCGCCTAAGGCCCTTAGACGAGCTTAGGCATCTTGCGGGTCTCCCTAGGCTCCCGGAGGCGCCTTCAGGCCTGCCTGGGGAGCATTTTTTTTAAAAAAACGTGCATCCCGATTGGCTGATTAGACAGCTGTAGGACGCCTACAGCTGCCTAAAATCGGGACGCACTTTTAGAGAATCTGGGCCAAAGTACGTTGTCACCTCTGGAGAAGGAAATGTACACCAATTTACAATCCAGAGAGGATATTATGCGACCATGGGGACGTTATTGGAAACCATGAATCATGACATTAGAAGCGCCTATGAGTCTGAGAGACCGCTGAGAATCATATATGACCCCAATACGCGAAAAATTCATGTAAAATCAGAGGATAAGTCTGTTATTTCTGCAGGGGGTGATTTGGCAACCATCTTGGGGGTAAAGGCTAACGTTAATACAAGGCATTCTCATTTCCCAGCAAATATCAAGGCTGGCTTTAATACCCTCTATGTGTACACCAATATTGTAGAACACCAGTTAGTAGGTGACCATTTTGTGCTACTGTTGCGCTGTGTTCCAGCTCTAGGGCCAGCGGATAAGTTTATCACCCTCACGTAAGATAAACTTCACTATGTACCTGTGAACAAGCAGCACATCGATACCATCACATTTGAAATAAAGACAGATCAGAACAGGAACGTCTCATTTCGTTACGAGAAGGTGATCCTTAAGCTTCACTTCGGCCCAGGAAGACTGTTGTGTTTTAAAATGTTGGTGTCTAAAGATTACGGAGACCCCAAAGCATACAAAAATTATTATACAGCACAAGCCAGTTATGGACTTTCAGGATATCATGGATCCCCTGTCATGTACGGTGCCGGTGTAGGTGGTGTATTTCGTAGTCTCTTTAGAAAAGCAATACCGCTTTTGAGAAGGGGTTTTGAAATTATTAAACCACATGTGAAAGGAGCCGCAAAAAACATAGCTAAAGATGTCATGGGTCATGTCGCAACAACTGTTCTAAATAAAATAAACCATTCCACAGAGCAGGCGGGGTCGGGACTGGCTGTGGTTAGACGGGCTTTTAAAAGAAAGAGGACCCGTCCTCAAGAGATTCTGCAAGGACCTCCAAAATCTTTTAAAAGAAAGAAACCCCAAGGTAACAAATCACAGAAGCTATCCAGCGGACCCAAGAAGAGAAGGACCCGTTCTACGAAAAGTGATATATTCTAAAAAACCATGGCTTTTGTACACAACAGCTCTAAAAAATGCGTTAAATCAGAACTAGATCTGTTTGAGCTATCCCCAGAATCAAAAAAACATTTATGTGGAAATGCCACCATTAGCAGCTTTATCGGAAACAGCACCTTTGGACTTCTACATAGCGGGGCACGGTGAAGACTACATTGATTTAAACAACACTCTCCTGCACCTGACCTGTAAAATTGTGAAAGAAGATGGTTCAAACATTGACGCAGCCACCAAAGTAGCCCTGGTAAACTACCCAATTTGCATCTATTTTTAGTCAATTGGATGTTACCCTGGGAGACCAGCTGATTAGTCAGAGTAATAACTGTTACCCCTACAGAGCCCTCATAGAGCTGATCCTCAATTATGGTGAAGGAGCCCTCAAATCATAAGAACATAAGAAGTTGCCTCCGCTGAGGCAGACCAGAGGTCCATCTTGCCCAGCGATCCGCTCCCGCGGTGGCCCATCAGGCCTATTGCCTGAAACAGTGGTCCCTAACTAATTTTGTAATTTACCTCTAATCCTATCTCTATAACCTACCTCTATTCCTATCTGTACCCCTCTATCCCTTTGACCTCCAGGTACCTATCCAAACCTTCTTTGAATCACTGTAGCGTGCTCCTGCTTATCACATCCTCCGGTAGCGCGTTCCATGTATCCACCACCCTCTGAGTGAAAAAGAACTTCCTGGTGTTTGTTCTAAACCTTTCCCCTTTCAATTTCTCCTAGTGCCCCCTTGTACTTGTGGTTCCGCATAATTTGAAAAATCTGTCCCTGTCTACTTTTTCTATGCCCTTCATGATCTTGAAGGTTTCTATCATGTCTCCTCTAAGTCTCCGCTTTTCCAGGGAGAAAAGCCACAGCTTTTTCAGTCTGTCAGTATATGAGAGGTCCCCCATACCCTTTATTAGCTTAGTTGCTCTTCTCTGGACTCTCTCAAGTACCGCCATGTCCTTCTTGAGGTACGGCGACCAGTACTGGACACAGTACTTCAGGTGCGGGCGCACCATTGCACGATACAGTGGCAGGATGACTTCCTTCGTCCTGGTCGTAATACCCTTCTTAATGATACCCAACATTTTGTTTGCTTTCCTTGAGGCTGTGGTACACTGTGCCGACGCCTTCAATGTTGTGTCTACCATCACTCCCAGGTCTCTTTCAAGGTTGCTCACCCCCAGCGGTGATCCCCCCATTTTGTAAGTGAACATTGGGTTCTTCTTCCCTACATGCATGACCTTGCATTTCCCTATGTTGAAGCTCATTTGCCACTTTTTGGCCCACTCTTCCAGCTTTGACAGATCTTTTTGGAGATCTTCGCAGTCCTCCATGTTTTTGACTCTGCTGTATAGTTTGGTGTCATCCGCAAATTTAATAACCTCACATTTTGTTTCTGCCTCCAGGTCGTTAATAAATATATTAAACAGGAGCAGTCCCAGCACCGACCCCTGTGGAACTCCGCTCGTGACCCATTGCCAGTTTGAGTAATGGCCCTTTACTCCAACCCTTTGTTTCCTGTCCGCCAGCCAGTTTTTGATCCATCGCTGGACCTCCCCTTGCATCCCGTGGTTCCATAGCTTCCTTAGCAGTCTTTCGTGTGGTACCTTGTCGAAGGCTTTTTGGAAGTCAAGGTAAATGATGTCTATGGATTCCCCTTTATCCACCTGGCTGTTTACCCCCTCAAAGAAGTATAATAAGTTCGTGAGGCATGACCTGCCCTTGCAAAAGCCATGCTGGCTCGACTTTAGCTGCCCATTGTTTTCGATGTGTTCCCAGATGCTGTCTTTAATCAGCGTTTCCATCATCTTTCCCGGGACCGAGGTCAAGCTCACCAGCCTGTAGTTTCCTGGGTATCCCCTTGAGCCTTTCTTGAAGATGGGCGTGACATTTGCTATTTTCCAGTCCTCCGGAATATCTCCAGTTTTCAAGGATAGGTTGCATATTTGTTGAAATGGCTCAGCTATTTCGTTCCTTAGTTCCTTGAGTACCCTTGGGTGAATGCCGTCCGGACCTGGCGATTTGTCGCTCTTTAGCCTGTCTATCTGCCTGAGGACATCCTCCTTGCTCACCTCTAGTTGGACCAGATTTTTACCCTGATCTCCTTTTACGATCTCCTCGGGTTCCAGAATGTTGGTTGTGTCCTCCCTCGTGAAAACTGACGTGAAGAACTCGTTTAACTTGTCAGCTATCTCCTTTTCCTCATTTACCACTCCCTTTCTGTCTCCATTATCCAAGAGTCCCACTTCCTCCCTTGCTGGTTGCTTCCCCTTGACGTACCTGAAGAATGATTTGAAGTTTGTTGCTTCCCTCGCCAGTCTCTCTTCATATTCTCTTTTTGCTTTCCTAACCACTCGGTGATACTCCTTTTGGTGTTTTTTATGCTCCTTTTGGTTGTCCTTTGTTTGGTCCTTTTTCCATTTTTTGAATGATGCCTTCTTGTCACTTATCGCCTTTTTCACTGAATTTGTTATCCACACTGGGTTTTTTGTTCTATTCTTTTTTGCACCCTTTCCTGAACTTTGGGACGCACAGGTTTTGTGCTTCGTGCACCGTGCCCTTGAGTAGGGACCAGACTTTTTCTACGGACTCCATCTTCCTTGCGGTGTCGTTGAGTTTCTTTCCCACCATTTTCCTCATGGCATAATTCCCTTTTTTGAAGTTCAGTGCTGTCGTTGTAGTTCTTTTCACCTTTGATGATCCAATTTCTAGGCTGTACTGGATCGTGTTGTGATCGCTGTTCCTAGTGGGGCTAGTACCGCCACCTCCTTGGCAGGTCCCCCTAGTCCATTTAAGATTAGGGCAAGAGTGGCATCTCCCCGTGTTGGTTCCATGACCAGCTGTTCCATGAAACAGTCCCTTGTGACCTCCAGGAATTTGGTCTTCCTCATGCAGCTTGAGTGCCCGATACTCGTCTATTCCCGGGTAGTTGAAGTCCCCCATCACCACCACACTTCTGCTTTTGCATATCTGCCTCAGTTCAGCCTCCAGATCCTAGTCGATTTCCTCCGTTTGTCCAGGTGGGCGGTAGTACAGACCCAATTTTATGTCTGTTCCAGTTCCTCCTGGTGGCTTAACCCATAGTGATTCCAAGTCATCCGTCCTTACTGATGTTTCCATCCTGGTCGAAGATATGGAATCTTTTATATATAATGCTATTCCTCCACCCTTTTTGTGTGACCTATCTCTCCTGTAGAGTTTGAACCCTGGTAAAGCCACATCCCATTTATTGTCATCAGTCCACCACGTTTCTGTGACTCCAATTATGTCTAGGCCCTTTTTGCCTGCTAAGATTTCCAGCTCTCCCATTTTAGCCTTTAGGCTCCTAGCATTAGTGTATAGGCAATGTAAGTCCCGGTTGTTCGCTTTTCTTGCTGGTTTTCCTCGTGGTTTGGAACTCCTGGTGACCCCCTCGTCTCGGTCATCCTCCTCCTGTGGTGTGTCTGTTTCGTCCTCAGCCTGTTTCCCCATTTTTGGTTGTCCCTCTGTATTCCGTTGTTCTCTGTTAGTCCTGCTTGCCAATTTCAATTGTGCCCTAGACCTCTGCAATTTGTCCTTGGGTCCTTCTTTAAAAAATTCCAGCTCAGTCCTGTGCCCTCTTTTACAGTAGCCTTGTTCAATATCCTTGGCACTGGTCCTCTGCATTGTGTCCTTAGGTCCTTTTCCCAAAAATTCCCACTCAGTCCCGATCCCTTTTTTACTATGTCCTTGCTCAATGTCCTTGGCCCTGGGCCCCTGTATTGCATCCTTACGTCCTTTTTCCAAAAATTCCCACTCAGTCCCGAGCCCTCTTTTACAATGTCCTTGCTCAGTATCCTTATTTGATACTTTTGTCCAATGTGTCAGATCGACTATCGGCTTTCCCCTCTTCCTCAGTTTAAAGCCAAATCTATGACGCTCTGGACATTGCGTGCCAGCATCCTCATCCCAGTCGTGCTCAGGTGCAGTCAGTCTCTCCTGTAGAGCTTATTCTTTCCCAAGAAAGTTGTCCAGTTCCAAACAAAAAGGAAACCCTCCTCTTCGCACCATCTCCTGAGCCAACCGTTTATTGCTTGTAGTTCGCTCTGCCTCCTTGCGTCCGCTCTCGGTACTGGCAGGATCTCTGAGAAGGCTATCTTCCTTGCCCTCAGTTTCAGTTTCCTCCCCAGGATCCTGAACTGATCAGTTAGTGCAGTCCTGTTGTAGTTCTTCCTGCTGACGTCGTTGGTTCCAACATGGATTACTACAGCTGTCTCCTCCATCTCGGCCCCTTCCAGGATCCTCTCAATTTTGTCGATGACGTCCTTCGTTCTTGCCCCCGGGAGACATGTCACTAGTCGGTCCTCTCTCCCTCCAGCTATGTGACTGTCCACTCCTCTCAGGATTGAGTCTCCCACTACGATAGCAGATCTCCCCTTCCTCAACTGTCCCTCTGGTCTCAGGTCCGTGTCAGTGGCGCAGTCCGCTAGTCCTTCCTCCGGGTTCTGTTGGGTCTCCTCCTCATCTGCCTGTCCAAATTCTCCGCAACGTCCTACTCCCATGGTGTCTGGTGGATTCTGTCGTCTGACTGTTAGTTCTCTCCTGATGAGCTGATGAGCTGTGCCTCCACCATCCTGCAGGCCTCCTCGATGAACTTCTTGAGCTCTCTAACTTTTTCCATGATGTGGTTCCTCTCTGGCGGTATCTTCAGTTGCCCAGCACTGTTCCTCTATGGTGCATAGTCCCTCCAGTTCCTGTACTTGAACTTGCAGTCTCCCGACCTCCTTCTTCAGGCTATCCAGTTCTTGGCATCGACTGCATATGTACGCCTGCCTCCCGGAGGGGAGGTAGTCATACATATGACATTCGATGAAGTATACTGGGTAGCTCCGCTGGCTTCCTCTAGCCTCCATTTCTTTATCCTTGCTCCTATGGTCCCTCGGTGATTGGGAGTGGTGCCCGGCATGCAGCTAGCTGAAAGAGTAGAGAGAGAGGGAAGAATGAGAAGAGAAGAAAAGTATCTTGGTTTTATTTTTCAGAAGTTAGTTTAGATTTTGCTGCTAGGCTCTTTCTCAAGGCTCCTTTGCAAAGGCGCTCTTGCTAAGGCGAGCGCCTTTGCCGCTCGCCTTCGCCGCGCGCCGAACGGCTGGGCGCCATTGGCCCCCTTCTTCTTAAAGGGGAGCCCGGGCGCCGATGCGACCTGTGATGCGGTGGGGGGTGGGTGGAGCTACCTCTCGCCGCGACCCCGGTTCCTCCTGCCTGCTCTGGCTTCCTCCCCTGGCTTCCTCCTCCTGCCTCTCCAGCCCTCTGCGCTGCCGAAAAGAAAAAAAGAAAGATAAAACCGCTGAGGTCTGCCTCGTGCCCTGGCTTCCCTTCTTTTTAAAGGGGAGACGGGCGCCGATGCGACCTGTGATGCGGTGGGGGTGGGCGGCCTGTTTTATAAGGATACAGCCGAACATCACGACGTTAGAGATATAGGTGCACATAATGTGGGTTTTACTGAAAGAGCTCACTTTACAGCATCTAGCCACAAGGTGGAACTGTTGTGACATTTCCACAGCGATCTATTTTTTCAAGAAAAGCTACTCATCAACGGCGTAGATCTTAAAATAAAACTGTCTCGTAACAAAAACTCTTTCTGTTTAATGAGCGGTGGAGTTTAATGGAGGAGTTGGAGACACTAGCAAGACGCGAAGAAATAGATATCATTGGCATAACAGAAACGTGGTGGAATGAGGAAAACGAATGGGATACAGTACTGCAGGGATACAAGCTTTACAGAAGAGACAGAACAGGACAGAAAGGGGGAGGCATTGCCCTATATGTCCAGGAAGGAGTAGAATCTACTGGAATAGGGAAGGCGGAGGAGAAAAAGAAACTGGAGTCCCTCTGGGTAAAAATCCCCAGACAGAACGGAGCAGACACAAAAATAGGTCTCTACTATTGACCTCCAGGTCAGACGGAGGAAACAGACTCTGAGATGATAGAAGAAATAAGACAAGAATGTAGGACGGGAAATGTAACGATCATGGGAGACTTCAATTTCCCAGGAATAGACTGGAACCTAGTAACCTCAAGCTGCGGCAGGGAGATAAAGTTCCTGGAAATGGTGGGTGACTGCTTCCTGGAACAAATGGTAGGGGAACCGACAAGAGGAAACGCCACCTTGGACTTGGTCCTAAATGGCATAACTGGGCAAACAAAAGAAGTAGAAGTCACGGTCCCGCTGGGGACGAGCGATTCCAGTATGATCTATTTTAAACTCGACATCGGAAAGGGGAAGCGAACCAAGACCCTAACCACAACATTTAACTTTAAAAAAGGAAGATATGACAACATGAGAGCCATGGTAAGAAAACGGATCAAAAAAAGGATAGCTGAAATCGAAACGGTAGAGCAAGCACGGTCCCTACTAAAAAATACTATCACCGAAGCACAGAATCTATACATTCCACAGATAACCAAAGGAAGGAAAACTAAAAGAGAACCAGCTTGGCTAACCAAAGAGGTGAAGGATGCAGTTAGGGAAAAGAAGGACTCTTTTAAAAAATGGAAACGCGAGAATACAACCGAGGCTTGGAACAGTCACAAAGACGACCAGAAGAAGTGCCACAAGGCGGTGAGAGAAGCCAAAAGGGCCTATGAGGAAAAGATAGCCCAAGAGGCCAAAAACTTCAAACCCTTTTTTAGATATGTTAAGGGGAAAAAACCTGCAAAGGAGACAGTAGGCCCTCTCGACGACCAAGGAAGAAAAGGATACATCAAAGAAGACAAACAGATTGCAGACAGATTAAATTCCTTCTTTGCTTCTGTCTTTACCAAGGAAGATGCCACTTCAATACCCGAAACAGTGAAAATTTTCAAGGGAGAAATAGAGGAGAGCCTCACCACAGTGAAGGTGGATCTGGACCAGATATACTATCAGATTGACAAACTAAAAAGTGACAAATCCCCTGGCCCAGATGGAATTCACCCGAGAGTATTAAAGGAACTAAAGGTGGAAATCGGAGAACTACTGCAATCCCTCGCTAACATGTCAATTAGAACCAGACGGATACCAGAAGACTGGAAGATAGCGAACGTAATACCAATCTTCAAAAAAGGATCAAGGGGAGAACCGGGAAACTATAGACCTGTGAGTCTCACATCGGTCCCTGGGAAAATGGTTGAAGCTTTGATTAAAGACAGCATAGTACAGCATCTAGATAACCATGACCTGCTGAAAGGTAGTCAGCATGGCTTCAGGAAAGGAAAGTCGTGCTTGACCAACTTACTTCAATTTTTTGAGGGAGTGAACAAACAAGTCGATAGCGGAGAACCGGTAGACGTAATATACTTGGACTTCCAGAAAGCGTTCAACAAAGTACCTCATGCGAGACTTCTCAAAAAACTACAAAGTCATGGAATAGAAGGGGATATACTAAGATGGATAGGAAAATGGCTGGAAAACAGAAGACAGAGAGTGGGCATAAATGGGAAGTACTCAGACTGGAAAAAAGTAACTAGCGGTGTGCCTCAGGGCTCGGTTCTTGGGCCTATCTTATTCAATATCTTCGTAAATGACCTGGAAGAAGAAACGACCAGTGTTATTGTCAAGTTTGCAGATGACACAAAGCTATGCCGGACAATAAGGTCACAAAAAGACATCGAGGAACTTCAGAGAGATTTGAAGCAACTTGAGAGATGGGCAGAAAATTGGCAGATGAGTTTTAATGTGGAAAAATGCAAAGTGATGCACCTGGGCAGAAAAAACAAGGAGCATGAGTATAAACTGTTAGGTATAACATTGGGGAAGAGCGAACAAGAAAAAGACTTGGGGGTACTGATAGACAGGACCCTAAAGCCGTCGGCTCAATGCGCAGCAGCGGCAAAGAAAGCTAACAGGATGTTAGGCATGATAAAGAAGGGAATCACGAGTAGATCAAGGGAGGTCATAATGCCGCTTTATAGAGCGATGGTCAGACCACACTTGGAATACTGTGTCCAACACTGGTCTCCATACCTGAAAAAGGATATAACACTGCTGGAGAAGGTGCAGAGGCGAGCGACAAAGCTAGTAGAAGGTATGGAGAACTTGAGCTACAAGGATCGCCTCAGAAAACTGGGATTATTCACCCTTGAGAAAAGAAGACTGAGAGGGGATCTGATAGAGACTTAAATTGCTAAAAGGAATCGACAAAATGGAGCAAGCTCACTCACCAGCAGGGAGAAAGGATGGAGAGCAAGAAATAGCTTTATTCACATTGGCGAATGTGACCCAGACTCGGACCAGAGGTCATGGCCTGAAGCTGAGAGGGGACACGGCCAGGACAAATGTCAGAAAGTTCTGCTTCACACAGCAAGTGGTGAACGCCTGGAACTCTCTCCCGAAAGAGATGGTGGAAGAAACTACCATTCTAGGATTTAAGGGAAAATTGGACGCACATCTTCTTGCAGGACACATTGAGGGATACGAGTGACTAATGTATGCACTAGGGTACGCCTGGCTGAGCCTCCGTGTGTGCGGATCACCGGACTGGATGGACCCCAGGTCTGATCCGGTGCAGGCATTTCTTATGCTGACCAAAATTATAAACTCCTTATCCTAAATGCTGCCCTCTTTGTAAAGAGAATTAAAGTGGCCCCTGGAGTATGTTTGGGACATGCTGAAGCTCTACTGAAAGCTAACACCAAGTATGCGATAGACCGTGTAGGGTTGAAGGTGTTTAGCATACCGGCCGGCGCCCGTGTGACTAATCAGGAAAATCTCTTTTTGGGGCAGTTACCAAAGCTCATCGTGTTGGGCTTTGTGGATAACGACGCTTTCAGTGGTAATTATGCTAAAAACCCTTTCAATTTTAAACATTACGATATTAATTTTGCAGCTCTGTATGTAGATGGTGAACAAGTACCCAGAAAACCTCTACAACCCGACTTTGAAAATGGAAATTGTGTGAGAGAATATATGCAGCTGATTCAAGCGACCGGTAAACACCTGAAAGACAACGCCCTCCTGGTTGATCGTCAGGAGTTTTACAAAGGTTATATGCTGCTAGCCTTTGACCTATCGCCGGACCAGGAGTGCGCTGACCACTAGTCGCTGATCAAAACCGGTAACCTGCGGGCTGAAATACGTTTTGCCAGAGCTTTACCTCACACTGTGAACATGATTGTGTATGGGGTTTTCGACAACGTGATAGAAGTTAATCATAGAAGAAATGTTCTTTTTGACCATTCTTGAACATGAACACCATACAGATCTTCCGTGTTTTAAAGAAGGACTCCTGTGTTGCAGAATCTTTTTTAGATGTACTGCCCAGTGACTGGTTAACAGGATTATAAATACCAAGGAAACACATGGGAATTGTCGTGAACACCCATCCACACAACCTACCAGGTGAACACTGATTGGCCCTCTATGTGACCGGGGACGGGACAGGAGAATTTTTTGATTCCTACGGACAACCACCGGATAGTTTATTCTTTCCTAACAGCATTATGAACTTTTTCAATAAACACTGTAAGGCTGTATTATATCATAACAGACAGTTAAACACCTGCTGTCTGAGGCCTGTGGCTATCACTGTGTGTTTTTTTTACATCATCACTGTAAAGGGCAACCTTTTGAAAATATTTTAGAAATGTATTCTGAAGATTTAATGCAAAATGATGAAATGGTACTGAAATTGGTAAAAAATAAACAACAAGTCTTGTGTAGACCTTTTCAAAACCCGTTTCATACACCCCAGGGCTGTGTTTCCTACCATGAATGTCATGCTGTTTCTAAATAAATAAAAAAAAGTAAACCTTAAAATCAAAATGTCTGCAGTCTTATTTTCATTTTTATAAAGCATTATTTTATTGAAGATATGTTTTTATACACTCAACCAACGGTAACTGGGTAATAATTTACGTCTTTTATGAGGAAGGAGTTCTTTGGTCTTTGCAGGTTTTGTATATAGTTCAGGAACCTTCATAGTTGGGTTCTCCTTGAGGCGTAACAGTACATCTCTGTTGGCTGCGTTACCCACAACCAAAGAAGGCATATTTAATTCAGCTAAGGTTTGCATGAACTCCCCCCATCCTAGGGGCCTTCTTTGCTCTGAAAGAGCATGGGTCTGCGTAACACTGCGAATGAGGTCGAGCAGGTTAGAACCACTGATAGGTTTTCCTTGGTGTACAAATGTACCATCTCCCTCCCAGGATGCAACAGTTTTGTTTTTTGACAGTTTGTTAAGCAGGACTTCGGCATTTTTCCTATAGCGCATATTGAGGCTGTTTAACATTTCTTGAACCACAGAGTTGGGAGGTATACTATTTTCTGGAGCGGGGGTTGTTGAAGCATCAACCTGTCCCTGTAGATACACATTTAGCTTTGTCTGTTCAACACAAGATAACGTTGTAACACTTCTGAGTAACATTTAACTTTTTCATGGTCAGACATACCAGGGCTCTGCAGTATGTTTTTCATTTCCTTGTCTAACCTAAGTATGGTTGAGGTTCTAATATTTTCTTCCCGATTTATGGGGGTTTCTCAAGCGCTCGAGTTGTTGACTAGGGACCAGGTACCTTTTTTTAGCGTGATGCATCAGCGGTTTGTCAGAAGACCCGTTATCAACGGTATAGCAATACTTAACAAGGGCCCTATAAATCCGCCCAATTGTTTCTCCAACTGCTTCTTTTTTTCTTAAGGGTTAATCTTTTATCAAACAGTCTTTTTATAGCATGATGCTTCCCTTTTAAAACCTTTATCTGGTTTTGTGAAAGCGGGATGTTACCTTTTAGGGTGTTGAGAGCGATTTCAGCTATAGCAGCCACCAAATCATCAGAAGCTGTATTCAGGATTGCTTTTCTGTGCTGCGGCGAGACTTGGACTAAAAGTTTTAAAAGGGGCAGGTTTTTCTTTGCACGGCTAGACATGTTACCTGAGACACGCCCCAGCGTATATGAAGGGATCTGGTTATGTATTCACAGCCTTTTACGGGTTGATTGTGGTTTTACACAATATACTGTTGTCCAGTCTGACGGGAAAATATCCGTTCTCAATCTGTAAGCCTCAGGCGTTGTGGTATTTAAGACCACACAGAGATAGCCGTACGGCTTTCTGGTGGCATCCTCGAAGGCCTCTAAAAAGAATTGTGATTTTCCAGTATACATCAGTCTAGCCAGAATGGCTATCTGTAACTTATCTCTAGGATTCTTAAAGAGAACCATGTATTTGGTGTTTAAAGTTATAGTCCGGCTTGTTTTACCCTGGCAGAAAACATTCTGAACTATATATATGATGCTCAGGTTTCTGTGATGTACGTACGTAGTAAAGGCATTCTCTATTTCGCCGCTTTTACAGGCAGAATCCATTAGATCATCTATAATAACCAAATTTACTTTATGGGTTGGAAACATTCGGTCATCGTTAAAAGTATCAGGCAAAATGTCCGTAAAAGTAATAAAAGGATATTTATTTAACATTTCTTTATACAAAGGTTGCCAACAACGATAACACCAAACAATATTGTCAGGTATGACAGACAATACACGGCCAGCGTGTTCTAACAGTTTTTTAACAAAGAAGCTCTTGCCTGAATTGGATGGTCCTGCTAATATACAAGAGAAAGGGTGCGATCAGCGGACATCCACAGTGCTAGTATCCGTAGGGTAGTGTGCTGAACCCATCCTCCTCCTTCACTCTTTTGTCATACACAACTTGCTGTGTTTTTTTAATCATACCAGTCTCTATAGCCCACCTCTTTTTGTTTCTTATAATACCGGTTTGTTGCACCCCTATCTTTTTTTGGGGTAAACCCTCTGCACCCGATTTGTAGTCAAAAACTAGCTCTTTTAAACTAGTAAAATTGATTTTCTGGCTGTTTTCTATATTTAACGTTATCCCTTTCACTTTCATACAGGTCTTTCCACTTGTCAGTTTGTAACCGTATGTTTTAGGACCTGCTGATACATACTCAGTTATATGTTCATCGGCAGGTATCTCACTGGTGAGCTCCCCTAAATAATCGCCCAGAGGGAGGTTCCAGTTACCCTCATGGCTCACAAATATCACAGAATCTGTATCGTGGTACAGACAACGTTCTTGTAGACTGTCTAGAAGTTTGTACAACTCTAAACGGGCATAGGCTGTTGTAAAACAGGCTATGAAAACATTAGTGTTACTGGGCAAAGTAGTGCGGTCTTTTGAGTGCTTCCAAGACATGCAGGCCATTTCATCATCGATAAAGTCACACGATGAAACCTCAAATTCAGTGGAAAACAGGTATTTAAAGAGATCATCGGGCTCTCTTACAATGCTAATGGTAGGCAGGTTTGTCTTTTGACCAAATTTCCCCCACAGATAATTTAAGAAAAGTTTTGCTATTTGGCGTTTAGCAGGGTTTAGCTGAATATGGTCTGCATACAAAAGTACTCCTTCTTTTCTATAGAAATCAGAGATGTACATGTTTTGTTTTTTTGTATCATTGCACCACCGGGGGTAGTCAGAAGCCTCTTGTTTTTGACGGAGGTGTATTTTGATGTATTCAGAAAAGAGACTGTCAGATTTTTGCTTGAAATGCCAGATTTCATAGATTTCAACAATCACATAACCTTTTGCAATGGCAACATCCATCTCCACCGTGCACCAAGTCCCCACGAAAGCTCTCTCCTCATCCGTATGGGCGTCGGCGCACGTACGGCACAAAGGAAAGATAAGCTTACCGCCCACCCTGACGGGTAACACCAGGAAAAAGACTTTTCTTGGAGGATATACTTTTGCTTTTATAAAACCAAAGTAATTTGTGGGTGTGCCAAAGTTGTCATAAATGATTTGCGGATGGCCTGTTAGATATTTCTTTGTTTTATTGACAAATGGATATAGGCTGGTAAAATCGTAGTAGTGAATTTTTTCCCCAGGTTTTGTTTTGTAGTATAGAGAAACAGCATTTGTTCTACCCCCAAAAAGGGCATCTCGTGGGACCAAGGATTGCGGTAATGCAGCGCTAGCCAGGAAGTCTGCACAGCCCCTATCATTTTCTTTGACCATCCGTTTCCACTCATGCTCCCACAGGCTTACGACCTTGAAGCCCAGGCTTTCCAGGTAGGCTGTCTTTAGCTGCTTTTTGTAATAAAGAAAGCCATAGGTCGTGGCTGCTACTGGATTCTGGTCTTTATCATTATAACAGACCGGACAGCCGTGATAAAAGCAACCATCAAATTCAAAAGCTGTTTCTACCCCATCAATGACAGCGTAACCGTCTAGAAAATAAGACCCCACCTTTCTTTCACCCCGTTCAGAGCATGCATGATCTGTATATTTTGTGCAGCCTCTTGATACAGCAATCATTGAATAAAGGGAGATGAATATCTCTTTTTGCGTCTGTGATAGTTATCCGGGGGATGAGCGTCACGGTCTTGGGTTCTAAAAACATAAATCTGAACATGGCCATACATACAGAGGCTAGGGTTATATATTGGAAAGGGTCTAAACAATTCATTAGAATTTCTGAAGTACCCTCACGTTCTACAACCACATCTTTCTGTGTCATTTTCATGATTTCTGCTCTGTAGAGAACACATGCCTGTCACAAAATAGCCACATCCTGTTGACAGTAATAAGCCAGCTCTTTTTGCAAATCAAACGTCTTGTGCTGGTTGTCCTTGTACCATTTTAAAAATTCCTCTTTTTCTTTAGGCATCATGTTTCCCACACCATAATGCTCCATATCCGGCATACGACCCACATAGTTTTGATTTACCTGAGTATTAAAAAAATGTGGGAAATATCCCTTATAGCCTGGAAAACCTAAGGCCTTTGGAAGTTTGCTAAGTTTCATAGGTAGGAAATTTAAAGAGTCTATGAAACGAATAGCTAAAGGTTCTACTGTGATTTGTAAAAGCTTACCACCTTGAACCAACAGATCTGTGTCCATCTTTTCCTTTAACAGTTGGCTAAGAACAAAATACCCGTCATAGCCTTAGGCATTATGGGCTATGAAGGTATAGTCTTTAATTTTTTTGTCACAAAAAATCTGTATAAAGGCAAAAATACACTCAAGACCCTTGAATTCCCATTTTCTTGTTTTGTACAAGTCCTCGGCATATATGTAATTAAGAATGTGCCAGCCTGCTTCCTGCATACATTCGCAATCGTAAATAATATACTTTTCAGATGTTTTGAGTTTATCGATGGGTGTCATAAACCATAAGTGTACGTCATCACCGTTACATATCCTACCCTTACATTTATGTTTTTCGTTCACATAGGACTCACATTTCAGACACAGTGTTTTAGTTAAACATTCCACTTCTTTTTTCTGCGCCAGCTGCATATGTCTTTCTAAACAGTCTTTAGAGCGACAGCATATCTTGCAATTAGGACACCTCTGCTGTATACCGTCATTGTTCAAACACGTCTGTATCGAACAAAGATGACACCATAACATACAGGAGTGGTCGTGACTAAAGGGCTTCTGGCAAAATGTACAGAAATTACGCTCCCCGTAGAATTTTTTGACATCGGTTATGCCGTAGAAATGATCGTCATGTAGCAATAAGAAAACCGTTTTTGGATAAATGGGCTGGTCTGATGTTTTAAAGCAACACCACGAGTTTGTATAAAACACAACTCTTATATTTATCTTTAAATGTTGTTTTATGGTTGCTACATCATCAAGTATGACTTTTTTATGTACTGACCACCCCAAATCATTATGTAGCTTTTCAGCACCTATTAACAGTTCAGCATCTGTGAGTTTTACGGGGAACATAAGTGCTGTAAGGCTACCGGCAAAACACAGGTTATTGCCTGTGTTATTCAAATCTATTAAATACATCCTTTTTTCTGCAAAATCTGGCTAAACAGTATAGATTTTAACACCCTACGACCCCCTCCACCCTTGTTTCTTATTACAAGTACAACAACACGGAATAAATCACAGACCTGTATTTCTCTGTGACTTTGAAGGAGTTTAGCAACCTGGTCTAAGAAATCATCAGCATCTAGCGATTCGGGATTTAATTTACCAGAAAACAAGGAGTTGTGAAAAAGTGACGAATGTAGATGCACTTGTACGTAGTCACCGGGCGATACTCTGTTGCTAACATCGTCCAGGATATGTTGAATGCCTTGGCGTATAGCATTTTGAGCATCACGTAATGATGTTATCCTGTCTAAATTAATGAAACAAAATTCTTCTGAATAAAGTACACCATGAAACTTGTCCAGTTTACGATCCCATCTTTTCACAAACTGGACATAGCTGATTGGTTCTGAATCTTCAGAAGGACCTAATGTACCCTTATTTGAACCATCCTCTGACATTTTGCTGCTATCAGAATAATTATCAACTTCATAACATTCTTCTTCTGTGCTGTCCGGCTGTGCTTCTGTGCTGTTAAACTTTTCTGTCGGCTTCACGGTATCTGCTTGTGACTTTCTAACATTTTCTTGATCTACAATTTATAACATAGCATGACCGTTAATACTTTTTCCCCTTTGAGGATCTGTCTGTGCTTAACATTTTCTTCAACCATTATAAAAGTAATGACATTTTCTTTTACACTAGTCTCCTTACAAAATCAGAATACTTACTATTTTGTTTATCTTTTGGTTTCCTGTAAGCACCTTTGGGCTCTGGTTCCCCCGTCTAAGAAGCTTATACTATGCGATCTTTTCCTGTTATACTTTTCCGTCAGGTTCATGGTATCTGCTTGCGACTTTCTAACATTTTCCCGATCTACAATTTATAACATAGCATAACCGTTAATACTTTTCCCCCACCCTTGAGGATCTGACTGCCTAATATTTTCTTGATCAACCATTATAAAAGTAATGACATTTTCTTTTAACCCTAGTCTCCTTACAAAACCAGGATACCTACTATTTCGTTTATCTTTTAGCTTCCGGTAAGAAGCCGGTTGTTGGTTAGAACTTGTCGATGTAGAAGGTGTCGGCTCTCCAGCCGTTTCTTGGTCTAATCATAACGTAAAAAAAAGAATGTTTTGTAGATGCTGTTTTTAAAAACCAACATATGTGCCAGATAATGCATTTGTCACTTACTGTTTAATATCTGTTGTCTTTTTCTGGTAAGAGATAGTTTATTTCTACCATCAGATCCCCGTTCCTGTTTTTAAATGCAATGATAGATTCAGAGAAAGAAAAAAAAATGATATCCCTAAAACCAAAAATAAAAGCCCCTTTTCTACTCACCATGTTAGCGGTTGATGTATCCGGGGTCCGGTGTAACACCCACAAAAACCAGAACGCTTGCTGGTCTTCTCACAGCTTATTTTATACACTTACAACCCTCTATAGAGGTTATCCATTCACAAAAGCTTTATTGTATGTCTAAGGCCTCTGCTAGAGCTTGTATGTCTTGGTTAGTCATTTTAGATATCAAAATGACCACTACTGGTTTAAGAGATATTTGGAGTATTGAGATCAAGCATGAAATTAATGCATCTCAATGGCCACGAATTTGGTCTTGGAGGATGAGATGTACGGTGTCGGCATCTATGAGACAAACTTGTTTTTTTCTGTTGCATAGAGCGTTATGGAACCCTGTTAGGTTACAAAAATTAGATAGTTCTTTGTCTAATAGATGTTGGCACTGTCATATAGAAGCAGGAACTTTAGATCATTTACTGTTTCATTGCCCATTTATTATGAATTTTTGGAAATCAATTTGGGATCAAATTAATAATTTATTAGATAACCCAATGGCATTATCTTATGATACTGTGATATTTGGTATGGAAATGAGAGCAAAGAGTCAGATTTCTGCGAACAACAATAAGTTATTACTTATAATGACTGGTGTTGCCATTCAGCAAATTACATATAATTGGAAGGATTGGAGGAGATTAAATTATAACTTTTGGTGGAATTCTTTATGCCATATCTATAAAATGGAAAAGTTTATTGCATTACAACGTGGATATTTTAAGAAATTTCAGGATGTTTGGAAACCATTAACAAAGTATTGTAAGGATTAATTGAAATTGTTTCCCTTATATTTATCAATTTAAGGTGTAGGGAGGGGGGAATATTATTATTATATGTTTTATATGATAATGGAATATATGGGTGGGAGGGATGGGAAAGGGGAAGGAAAAAAAAATCTATGTAATGTATCAATGATGGTTTCTAAGTGATGAATTTATTGTTAATGTGAATGAATATTTTTAACACTTAATGTAATCTTGAAAATGAATAAAGAATATTACAAATGACCCCTACGTGTCTAGAGCCTAGTTCCTTATAACCTGTCACACCTTCTATTGTTTTAGTTTGGGCTGATAATACATGTGGCTAGCCATTTCTAAAACACACCACACATTTTGTAATTTTTAAAAAATCTTTATTTTACAACAATAAAATGTTTAAACTTTTATACAAACAAACATGCCTTTACACACTGTATTTCCCACAATCCCGAAAATAAAAAACATGTTTTAAAAAGCATTTCTTTTGAAGAATGATTTATAATCGGTGTCACTGATTAAATCATTTACAATCTCTACATATTCACCATCTATCATGAAATTGATCAATCTATTGAGTAGTCGTGGCCTGTTTATAGAGGTCTTAATATCTCTGATTAAATCAATGATTATATTAATGCTTTCATTACAAAGCATCAACATTTTCATTTTATAGCCTACAAAAGTGACTACATTTACCACACGTCCTAGGCACAGCATGTCACAAGTTTTTTTGAGTTTCTGCCGTATTTCCTTATGTCCCCATATCAAGCAATCGTGGTGTTTTTGCCCCCCAGCACGTATTAAGCAGGCTCAACAATCTTCATCCTTCACGCCTTGCAGACATTTATTTAGAATGCAGTATACAGCTACCTTTATAACTGATTTAAGTTCTGTTGGAGTTTTGGAAAGGCCTATGCCGGTCCACAGACCATAATCACAAGAATCTTCAGGTTTACGCTCATTCACCGCTGGTTCTATTTGAAACGAGCAGAAAAAACACAAACATGATAGATTTATCATCAGTATGTACACCTTGTCCACAGGTTTCTGTGATCGTGAAGATCCGCCACTTCCCTATAAAAAAAAACATACAGAAATAAATTTTCCTTTTTAAAACACACGAACACATTCAGCTTCATAAACCCTTCAACGACCCCTGGTAATAAAAAGTGTGTGTGTGTGTCTCTCTCTCTTACCATGGAAGATCCTGGCTTTTCCAACATGTCTGTTGCTTCGGCATCAGCGGCAGCTTCATAAAATTCAATATCTGAAGTATTATCCTCTGGTAGTTCATAGCCTACATCTTCATTTTCTGTGTACGAATCATATAGCTTTTGAGCATCTGGAAACTCTTGTATTTCAGAATCTGTTAATTCGTGCGTATGCTCCCTGGTATCTGCCGTCGCGTCAATCGGTTTTTCAGCCATTGGGTAACCCTCTTTCTCCGCATTACAGTCTTTAAGAAAGTTACGAGGCCTAATGGTAGGTCTTTTTTCAGTTACCTGTGTGTTAAAGGGATCCATGTTTTTTTTGTCTGATTCGTACAGTTTTTCTGTCTTCAGGTAACCCTCTTTTTCTACATCACGATCTTTAAGAAAGTAACTCAATCTACGAGCCTTTGTGACAGTCATTTTGTTTGACGGCTTGAGAACCTTTATTTCTGTTGCTAACTGCTGTGAGAATTTTTTATTTCTGATGTTAACAGCTGTTAAAGATCTAAGACATACGTCATTATGACAACACCAGGGGGGCTGGGACAGATTTAAACACACCTCCTCCCTCTCCCCTTGACTTAATCAGGGGGGGCCGTAAGAAGGATGAACCATTGAGCTGTAAAGTTCTGTTAAATCTTTCCACTACAGCTGCTTTAACATCATTATGGGCTGTAAAATATCTCCACATTTTGGATTTTAAAGTCCTGTTAAATCTTTCCACTACAGCTGCTTTAACATCATTATGGGTCACAAAATGGCTAACACCTTTTTGTTTTAATAAATTCTTCAGAGACTTATTTAAAAATTCTTTACCCTTGTCTGTTTGAAGTTTTTCAGGTGTACGCCCTAAATTAAATATTGTTTCAAAGGCTTTGGTAACTTTGTGATCAGTTTTTGTTTTTAAACTCACGACCCATGCATATTTTGACAGGATATCTATTACCGTTAAGATGTATTTGTAACCGTTGTTATAACGGGCAAAGGCTGACATGTCGACTAAGTCACTTTGCCACTGTCTGTCAACTTTCGACACAATTGTTTTATTTCTTTTAAAATGGATTCTAGCCAGTCTGTGTAAATTGTATGCGGTTTGACCGGTGACCCAATCCACTACATCTTTTCTCCGGACTGTGATATCGCTCTTTTTAGCCGCTTGAAGTAGAGGGTTAATGTCTCCATAGCTTCCTGCCGCGTATGGATCATAATAAATTTGCTTCAATAAAGATTCTTTCATAGCTCTAAATAAAAAAAAAAAAAAATAGGTCTTAAAACTCTGCCTTTTTAACAGACCCCCTGTTAGGTGACAGCTGTTTTTGGGGTTTTTTTCAGATTGTTAAGACAACAGTAGGGGGCTGGGATAAGTTCAGACATGTTTGAACACACCTCCACCTCTCCCCCTTGGCTTTATCAGGGGAGGGGGGCTGTAAGGGGCTTATCAGCTGTTACCATGACAATAGGGGAGCTGGCCCATTAACCATTAGCTCAGAATTCCTACTGAAAGTGTGTTAAAACCAGAAAATAAATAAATAAATAAATGCAACCTTTTCTCAATTGTTTCTGCCCCTGATCTGTTTTAAAAACAGGAAAGATTTTGAGAATGTCTTTTGTTTTGTAATCTGCTCTATCCATGAGCTCTTAAACTCTATCTTTTAACTAAAAACTGTTAAAATAAAGACACTTATTTTTCTGGCCACATCCTTTCCGGGAGGGTTTTGACTAAGTCTGTTTCTCCTATTTCCGCCTAAGTGGTCAGAAAAGCGCATTTCCATCGCTTCATTAACTCTATTTCCGCCTACGTCATTAGAATGTGCACTTCCGGTAGGGCAGGCACTCCCATTTCCGGTGATGTCATCAGAAAGCGTATTTCCGGGGTCAAACACGCCCCCATTTCCGGTGATGTCATCAGAAAGAGCATTTCCGGGGCGAGACATGAGGTGCGGGTCCATGAGCAGGGTTGGGGCATGAGGGACAGGGCCATGGGTGGGGGGTGGGTCATGGGTGGGGCTACCACCATTCATTCCTATGAAAGGGGCGGTGCATGAGGGGCGGGGCCATGGGTGGGGGTGGGGCATGGGCAGGGCTACCACCATTCATTCCTATGGGAGAGGTGGGGCATGGACAGAGAGTGGGGCGGGGCAATGGGCAGGTGTGGGCGTGGTGTGGGCAGGGCTGATTGGTCGATCCTTATCTCTGACAGCTGTCAATCATTTTGACATGAGGTGTACCCATTATACTACTTGTGTGTTCAAAAGACATGGTTTTTGATAGGATTGACTGCAGGATTGATCTGTACTAGTCTGGCTTGTTTAGTTTTACAATGGGTGTATTGATGTTGTACTGCTCGTTGCAGTATGTAAGATGCTGCCTTTTCCTAGGTACTCATGTGTGACGTGTGGATTGTTACTAAAAATCATGTTTTCATACAGATGGGGGGTGTCAAAAAATGATGGGCCCCGGGTGTCACATATGCTAGGTACGCCACTGTGTGAAAGCCCAATACTTACTGTGTTTCAGAAGAGAAATGTTTTTCTTTGAATTTGTACTTTGCATTGCAGTTCCCTTTCCCACGTTGGTGCTGATTAATGTGCTGTGTGCAGCTGTGATTAACTCAGTAAGGTTGCTACGGTGTCTGAGAGCAGAGCCAGAGCTAGAGCTGCAAATTGCATGAACTGTTCTCTGCTACATGCTGTTATATTATACCTGACTCTTTGTGTCTCAAACAAGACTGTTTAAAAAGTGTAGTTACTTACCTGTAACGTAGGTTCTCCGTGGACAGCAGGATAGTCAGCCACATATGGGTGTTGTCCCAACAGCTCCCAATTTGCGGATAAGCTCTCCAATAGCTCAGAGAGATTTTTTTTTTTTCCCTCTGAGCACGTGCAGTGCCTGGGCCCCACTGGGCATGCCCGAGCCCTACTCATTTCCCCCTGCTTCCCCCTAATCCCCAGGATGTTCCTAGTTGTGGCCGGGTCGGCTGTATGGGGAAGAGGGTGGGTTGTGTGGCTGACTATCCTGCTGTCCACGGAAAACCTATGTTACAGGTAAGTAACTATACTTTCTCCTAGGACAAGCAAGATGAGTCAGCCACATATGGGTGACTCCCTAGCCGAGGGATGTACCGATTGGACCTGCGCCTTAGCATTCTGTGCATCCCTTGCCTGGCTGTGGAGGCCGAGCCGGGCAGTGTAACCAGGCAAAGCAGGTGGGGTTGTGGAAACAAGGTTTTTGATAAAGTGCTGTGTTAACTGAGCAATAATACTCACAGAACAGTGAAACTGGTCAATAGCAATCAATGAACAGTGAGAAACCAACTGGTCAACAGTGACAATTCGTACTTGCATGTGAGAATTCATATTTGCATATTCCACATTCAGTCTAGACAGGAATGCTGGAAGACCTACTTAATCAATATCTATAACACCCTACTTGATCAGTGTTTGTCGATATTTATAACCCCTTACTTGATCAGTGTTTGTCAAGGCTGTACTAGTGGTTGATGTCCCTCCCGGGAGGGAAGAGCCACTTCCAAGACTGCTCGGTCGAATGCATTTGGAGCGTGGAATGCTATGTCGAGGCAGTAGTGCTTGGTGAAGGTGTGCATGGAGGACCAAGTGGCTGCATCGCAGATATCCCCTATTGGTGTGTGGTGCAGATGAGCCATTGTGGTGGCTATGGCTCTGCGCTGGTGGGCGTGGGCTCCCACCTGCAGTTGACGCTGCGCTCTTCTATAGGTGAAGGGGAGAGCCTGCGTTTGTTGGCCAGCAGTCCTGGTCTGTTTTGGTTGTAGAAGACGAACAATTGAGGCTTGTCTGGTCTGTTGCATAGTCAGGGCCCACACACAGTCCAGGAGGTGTCGCTGAGGTGGCTGTGTGCCTCCCTGTAGGGGGATACAGAGTGCCGGGAGGCACGCTGAAGCCATCTTCGGCAAGAATCGGAGGTGGGTTCTGGGTACCACCCTGTTCTCATGGAGGAGTGTGTCGGGGGGTGATGGACCAGGGCCTGGATCTCGCCGATACATCTGGCCGACGCGATGGAGGTCAGGGTTTTCCCGGCCAGGAATATGGGATCTGCCTTCCCCAAAGGTTTGAAGGGGTCGAGGTGAGCTGATGCGGCACCAAGTTGAGGTCCCATCCGGGCGGTGGTGGTCTGACCGGTGGGTGCAGATTGGACAGTCCTTCATTAAATTTTGTGATTACTGGATGCCTCGACATTGGTTTGTTGTCTAGGCCAGTGTGGTATGCCACGATTGCACTTAGGTGGACCTTGATGGAAGTGGGTTTTAGGTCCCACTGAGATAAGCTCAGTATGTACTGCAGGATGTCCGGTATGGGGCAGTTGTAGGGGTCTCGCTGCGTGTCTGTGTACCAGTAGCGGAACCTTCTCCATTTCAACCCATAGCATTTTCTGGTTGAAGGTCTTCTGGCTGCCATAAGAATGTGCTCCACGTTCATCCTCTCATCATCCATGCGGTCAGGGCTAAGGAATGCAGGTCGTGGTAGAGGGTAAGGTTCCCGTGTTGTGTTATGAGAACTGCACTGATCAAGAGGGGGAGAGGTGGGTGAACCGCTATCCCTTGCTGGAACGGGAAACATGGTTGCTGGGGCCCGAACAGGGCAATCATGATCACCGTTGCTCTGTCCTGAAGGATCTTCTGCAGGGCTTAGGGTGTGGCGGGTAGGTGTATAAGAGTCCGTGGTTCCAACTCACAGACAGACCATCGGGGCTGAGATGGCGATGGGTTGATCTCTTTGAGCAGAGGGTCGAGTATTTTGAGTTCAGTTCAGTTGCAAACGGATCGATGCTCGGTGTGCCCCAGGTGCTGAAGATCTTCTTTGTCGCCGCTGGATTGAGACACCACTCATAGGGATCCAGCTGGCGGCTGAGGCTTTCTGCCAGGTCGTTCTGCTCCCCTGGAAGGTAAGTTGCCTGGATGGGGCATTGAATGGAGTTGGTGAACTCCCACATGCGGCAAGCTTCCTTGCACAGTGAAGCTGACCCTGTCCCTCCCTGCTTGTTGATGTATTACATGGCCACCTGGTTTTATTTTATGTGAGGACTGCCCTGCCTGTCACCCATTGTTTGAAGGTTTCGAGGGCATTCCCTATGGCCCTGAGCTCCAGTAGGTAGATATGGAGTGAGGACGCCTGGGCCGACCATATGTTCCCTGTGCGAAGATGGAGAAGATGTGTCCTCCCTCCATGTTTGGAGGCATTCATGGTGGCCACCAGCTGGTGAGGTGGTGGTCTGATTCCCCTTTCGCTAAGTTATCTCGGGCCGTTCACCAGTGAAGCGTCTTATGTATGGGCTGGTGAATGGGTATCTGGGTGGTCAGAGGTTGGGTATACTGGTCCCAGTGACGTCTGAGGTGCCCTTTCAGGGATCTCATGTGTAGTCTGGTGTGCTGGACAACAACGATCACAGCCGAGACACAGGAGGGAGTGTGCTAACGATGAGCTGCTGGCAGGGATGCACTGGGCCAGGGATGTCATGGTAGACCAGTAGGACAGCCTTGGTCTGTGTGGTGTCGATTACTGCCCCGATGAACGGTATCCCCTGGGTGGGTATCAGGTGGAATTTCTTGTAGTTGATGAGGAACCCCAGTTCTTGGAGGAGGTTTATGGTGGTTGTCGGGGCTGCCAGCTGTCGAGATAAGATAGGACGCACACCTCTTGAAGGCGAGGATGTGCCACTGCCACGCACTTTGTGAACACTCTTGGAGCCATTGAGAGTCCAAGGGGTAGGACCTTGTACTGGAGGTGTCTGTCTTAGCTTTAGAAGCAAAGATGCCTCCTGTGGGCTGGGTGCATGGGCACGTGAGTGTATGCATCATGTAAGTTCAAGGATACTAGCCAATACTCGGGCTGTAACAGGGCCAAGACTGTACCCAGAGAGTGCATCTGGAATCATTCCTTGTGTATGCACCTGTTGAGCTTGCAGAGATCCAGGATCGAGCGTTGTCCTTGTCCTTGGGGATGCGGGGGTTCCTGGAGTAAAAACCCCTTGGTGACCTCCTCTGATCGGCACCGCCTCTATTAATTCTGCCGAAGCAGGTCCTCTCCTTGCTGCAGGAAAATTGGGTCGTCAGATGAAGGGTGCCCCGCCCACTCCGGGGGCGGGAGTGGAGACAAATTCGGAATCCCTGCTTGATGATGCTGAGGGCCCACTGGTCGATGGTGATCCTGGGCCAAACCTTCGCAGACAATCTGATCCTGCTGTCCGGAGGGTGGTCAAGGTTCTGTTTTTGTTTTGGGGAGAGGGCTGCCCTTGGATGCCTCTGCCCCTCGGGCAGTGCTTGTTTGTGTAGCAGTTATGTTACTGTTGCGAGCACTGGGGCACAGACTGCTGCCAGTGTGGACTGGCTCGGTGGTGCGCTGGAGTCCCTGTTTTATTTTATTTATTTATTTTCTCTCAATGGCCTCCTGATAAAGCCGCATCTGGAACTGGAGCGCAGCAATTCGTGCGCTCAGCATTGCGCCCTCGAAGGTCTTTTTCCTCGTGGAACCAGGGTTTTTCAGGTCCTTCCCTGATGGGGCGTTGGAGGGGGGGTCATGCTGCCCTAGTTCTCTTAAGTGCCAAGGCTACCGCAATGTCCATGTATGGCTGCTGCGGGTTGTCGAATCCCCGGGCCGGAAAGATCTGGTACTTCAGTCCCAGTCTCCTTGATGTTGGTTGCCCTGAAGAGGGAGTCTGCCAAATCTTGTCTCTGCAGTCTAGGAGGTTCTTGTGGACTGGGATAGCCACTGCCTGCCTGACGTAGTTCAGGCATTGTAGTAATCTGTGTTGGGTACTTGTGGTCCACCCATGTGGATCTTGATAAAGGCTGTAAGTTTCTGGAGGAACTTGGGGTAAATCCTCATTTGTGGATTTTTTGGTTTTTGGGTTTTTTAAAGTTATTTATTTATTTTTGTGGGTGGTGACTCAGGGCGTGGCTGGAGGCTGCTATGTTGCTTGTTCCTCCATTGCTTGGGTGCATGGCATGCCGCTGGAACGTGCCATGTTGGTGTGCGTGGCTCCCTCTAAAGGGGGGCATTGGGAGGAGTGTTGCCCACTGAGAGAGGAGTTGGGTCAGCAGGATTAACTGTTGCTGCTGGTCCCGCCCCTGGTGGTTCGCAGGTTCATGTGCTGCTCCACTTGACTGGTTGGGTGGCTCCATGTACCCCGCCAACATTCCCTGTCCTTCTTGAGAGGGGGGGTGAGCCTGCAGAGAGGGGGCAGAATGCACCCCTTCATCTGTGCCGGTGCTCCTGGCTACGTTTCCCACTGTGCCTAGAGGCAGAGAAAGAGGAGTGATGATGCCTCCTGTGTGGGCTTCTCCTGCTGTACTGCCTATTGTATATTAAACTGCACAGCGCTGCATATGCCTTTCAGTGCTATAGAAATCATAAATAGTAGCAGAGACCCTCATGCTGGCTGGAAAAGCACTCTCTGCCTAGGTATCTGAAGTGCAGTTTCAAACCCCCATCTTTGGGGAGGTGTGGTCTGACATGCTGCATCACTGATGACATCAGCACCATCCTTTGTGAAGAATTCCCCGGGACTGCCCCTGTTTCCAGGGAGGAAGGAAAAACCTGTGTTGCAATTGGTTGCCAGTGGTTTCCATCATGGCTGGTTGCTGAGACCCTGCCCAGTCTGAGCTCGGAAAGGCTAATGTGAAAGGCAGACTCCTCGTTCCCGACATGAGAGGGAGAAGGGGGGGGGATAGGTCTGCACTGCATTGAGTTTATTATTTTTTTTTTCCAGAATGTGGGGAGATTGCTGTACAAGCTGAACTCTGGAGCAGCATGTCTCCTGCCAGTGGGAGAGGTCTGCAGGTCCCCCCGAGGGAAAGAAGCATGGGAGTTACTTTCTCATTAAGTTCAGATTGGGAGGAGGGTGAGGCAGAGCCCTCGGGGCTGCAAAAGATTATCAGAGGTTTTCCCAAAAACAAGCAGATAGAACTTACCTTTGGGGCTGGAGGGGAAAACCCCGATTGGCTGCCTGCAGAGGCTGACTATACGCGGCAGCATGTAGGGACTCTGGGGGAGATCTCTCAGTCTGGAGGGCGAAAACCCCGATCTGCTGACTGCAGAGGCTGGCTGTACGCAGCAGCATGCAGGGACTCCGGGGGAGATCTCTGGGTCTGGCGAGACCCCTATCGGCTGCCTGCAGAGGCTGGCTGTACGCAGCAGCATGCAGGGACTCCGGGAGAGATTTCTCTGCCGGGCCGAGTGCAGGCGGGGTGATTAGCTGAGCCAGGGCATCCTGGAGACTCCTTGCCGCTGTAGCTTGTGGATCCCCCCGCTGCTGCATTCCGATGAGGATGGCTGCTGGAGGAAGATTCTCGGGCCTCACTTCTCTTCATGAAGTCTCTCAGTGCCCTCTTCCTTAGCTTGTGTGCACTTGGAGATATGTGCGCACAATGCAAGCAACACGGAAACCTCGTGCACCAGATCCAATCAGTGGGCGCACAATTCATGAGGATCCAGTGCATTCATCCTTCTCCTGCATCCCAGTCATTTCTTTAGATGATTCAAGGTCTTCAAGGTGATGAGTAGAAAAGTTGTAATGGAGAGCTGTAGAAAATCCGACTGATGGGAACGGCGGAAACTAAAGACTGGGGATTAGGGGGAAGCAGGGGGAAATGGGTAGGGCTCGGGCATGCCCAGTGGGGCCCGGGCACTGCACGTGCTCAGAGAAAAAAAAAAAAACAACTCTTTGAGCTATTGGAGAGCTTATCCACAAATTGGGAGCTGTTGGGACAACACCCATATGTGGCTGACTCATCCTGCTTGTCCTAGGAGAACTATATATCACCATAATACTGCTGCTGAAAGTGTTCCAGGAACCAAGCTGGTATAAACTGCTTCTTTTCAAAGCCAGGGATAAATCAGCACAGCTATTAACAGATGCTGGGAGGTATAGCCAAAAATACCTAGGGTTTGTAGAGCATTTATCCTGGACTTTGCTATCCTTTTGGTTTTCATTTTTGAATTGCTCCAGTGCAATGAACTGGAGACTATTTGCTGGATGCTTTTTCATGAACATTATTTGCTCTGTGTGAAACATAACCCAAGCTCTGAAGCTTATCTGGCCGGTGGCCTGATAAACCTTAATTTTGATTTTGGAAGCCATTCTGATGTGGTGTCTGTTTATTGAATCACCTGACTTACCTGTATCCCTAGGCAGTTGCCTAGGGTGGTTGAAAGACCTGAAGGGAACCTTCAAGTTAGAGAGGGCATGCTGGAGAGAATACAGTCATGTCCCGAACCCGCTAACCAAGCCGGTTGGGCGCTTAGGGGTGACAAACTTTATCAAAAGCTTTCTGGAAATCTAAATGCATAACATCAACTGGCTCACCTTTATCCACATGTTTATTCACACCTTCAAAGTAGTCAAGCAAATTGGTGAGGTAAGGCCTCTCTTAGCCTAACCCATGCTGATTTTGTCTTATTAAATTATGAGTGCCCCTTGATCATCCAACGGTCCCACGGATTCCCTCACTGGTTTTCTGCTTCTGATGTACCTACAGAAATTGTTATGAGTTTTTGCCTCTTTGGCAAGTTTTTCTTCATATTCTCTTTTAGTTTTCTTTATCACTGCTTTGCATTTAACTTGCCAGTGCTTGTGTCTCTTCTTATCTTCTTCATTTGGATCCTTTTTCCATTCTTTAAAGGATGTGTTTTTTTCTCTAATAGCTTCTTTCACATCACTTTTTAACCATACCAGCTCTCGTTTCCTCTTCTTTCTACCTTTGCTAATATGTGAAATACATCAGGTCTGGGCCTCCATGATGGTATTTTTAAATAACATCCAAGCCTGATTTACAGTCCTAACCTTTGCAATTGATCCTTTTAGCTTCTTTTTAACCATTTTCCTTATTTTATCATAATCACCCTTTTTAAAATTAAATGCCTCTACAGCAGATTTCTTTTGCAGTGTCACTCCAGATATCAGCTCAAATTTGATCATGTTATGATCACCATTTCCAAGCAGACCCAACACATTTAACTCCTGTGCTATGCCTTGCATTCCACTAAGGACCAAATCTAAAATAACTGCTTCTCTTGTCGGCTCCCAGATCAGTTGCTCCAAGAAGCAGCTTTTATGGCGTCTAGGAATTTTACCTCCCTAGCACTCCCTGATGTAATATTAAACCAGTCAATATTGAAGTAATTGAAATCAGTAGAAGATAGAAATCATCTTCTATCTTATAGTAATTATCGTGCTCTTTTCCAATCATTACAGTGGTAATTGAAATCACCCATTATAGTACTGTTGCCCAATTCTCCAGCTTTCCTAATCTCTGAAAACATTTCTTTATCTGCCTGCTCATTTTGCCCTGGGGGATGGTAGTATAACCCTACCTTTATATTCTTTACCTTCACGCATGGAATTTCTATCCATATGGATTCCACACTGCTATGTCATGCAGAAAGTTTATTTGATTTGATTCAATTCCCTCTTTAACATATAGTGCAATCCCCCCTCCAATTTGATCTACTCTATCCTTGCGATATAATTTGTCCTCCTTCCACCAGGTCTCTGAGATGCCTATTATATATATCTACCTCATAATTCAGTGCTATATACTCTAACTCTCCTTTTTTACTTATTAGGCTTCTAGCATTTGTATACAGACACTTCAAACTGTGTTTTTTCTTGTAACTACAGACTGCTGAGAAGACAGGGAAAATTTGGGTCTCTCACTATGCTTTCTTCTTAAATCCTCCTGGCTTTATTTCACCATTATTGAAACCTCTCTATATGGATTCCCTAAATATCCTGTTTCAATAGTATCCTTCAAGGATATTTCACATCGAACCATCAGCTCCAGGGTGTCTGTTGGCTTTACCATTCATCTCAGTTTAAAAGCTGCTCTATCTCCTTTTTAAACTTTAGTGCCAGCGGCCTAGTTCCATCCCGGTTAAGGTGGAGTACATCCTTTCATAGTAACATAGTAGATGATGGCAGATAAAGACCCGAATGGTCCATCCAGTCTGCCCAACCTGATTCAATTTAAATTTTTAATTTTTTCTTCTTAGCTATTTCTGGGCAAGAATCCAAAGCTTTACCCGGTACTGTGCTTGGGTTCCAACTGCCGAAATCTCTGTTAAGACTTATTCCAGCCGATCTACACCCTCCCAGCCATTGAAGCCCTCCCCAGCCCATCCTCCACCAAACGGCCATATACAGACACAGACTGTGCAAGTCTGCCCAGTACTGGCCTTAGTTCAATATTTAATATTATTTTCTGATTTTAATATTATTTTCGGTGTTCCAACAATTGCAGAATGCTGGAGCTAAATTGGCCCTTGCCAAAGGTCAGTGGTGCCGAACATCTCTGAACTACCTAGGGTATGAAATTTCTTCTGAAGGTCTTCGACCACAGAAGAAAAGCATACAGGCCCTATAACAGTTAAGGAGACCTACCAATTTGATGGAACTTCATTTCTTTTTGAGGATATGCAACTATTCTCGACAGTTCATAGATCAGTATGTGGAGGTCTCTAGACCTTTGGTGGCCTTACTGAAGAAGGATGTACCTTGGACTTGGGGTCCTGAGCAGGAAGATGCTATGCAAGAGATGAAAGATCAGCTTAGTCACTTTCCTTGTCTGGCCTACCCCGAGAGTGGTCGTGAATTCTTCATCGACCTGGGATTCTCCAAGCACTCTAAGAGTGCTGTCATGTACCAGAAATGCAACTCTGACAAGCGTGTGGTGTCCTATGCAAGCAAAGGCTTCACGGATGTAGAGAAGAAGTATTCTGACTGTGAGAAAGCTCTGCTTTCAACTGTTTGGGCTCTGCAACATTTTCGGAATTACATCCAAGGAGAGAAACTGATTGTGGAGACTTGTCATCAATCCATTAGTTTCTTGGGTAGTGACAGGATCAAGACTGGTCGTGTCTTCAATAGCCGGATAGTCTCATGGACTTTGGCTCTCCAAGGATGGCCTTTACAGGTAAAGTATGCTCAGAAACATCATAACACAGTAGCTCAAGGAATAGCAGAATTGTATGATTGTACAGAACAAGATTCTTTTACAGGTATACCAGAACCTGATGTTCC
The DNA here is from genome assembly GCF_902459505.1 of Geotrypetes seraphini. Taxonomy (NCBI): domain Eukaryota; kingdom Metazoa; phylum Chordata; class Amphibia; order Gymnophiona; family Dermophiidae; genus Geotrypetes; species Geotrypetes seraphini. Next base: position 62,932,538 of record NC_047094.1, read on the forward strand.
ACCAGAAGAGGAGGAACCACATCATCATCTTTATGATGAACAGCTCTGTGCCAATATACCTCAGGTTTACATGGACGGCTGTGCTTCCACCAGGCCTCAGACTATGATTTGGTTGCAGGAGTGGGTGTGATATAGAATGCAGACACACCTATATAAACCTTGAAGTATCGATTGGGTGCCAAAAACAACCAATATGCAGAGATTGTAGCAGCCTTTGTTGCTGTACAGTCTGCGGTACAGAAGGGGATCCCAGAACTGATTATCTGTACAGATTCTGATTATGTGCATCAGAACTTTGTGTCTCACTTACCCGTGTGGAAAAAGAAGGACATGTTAAATTCCAAAGGAAAGCCTGTCCATCATGGAGACTTGATTCTAGCTTTAGATCAATTGGTGCGAGACAATGGCATGACCATCTATTGGAAGAAAGTGAAAAGTCACGCCAAGGTTAATAGTCCTGACAAGATCGGAAATGAACTTGCGGATCAACTGGCCAAAGAAGGTGCTTTGTCAGGTGAACTATGGCAATGCCCTGAAGAGTTGTTCTCGATGGTGCATGCTATTACTCGACGCCAAGCGAAACGGGTAGCTGAAACACCTGTATTGAGTGGTGCAGTGATGTCCCTTCCTTTGATCTTGTAACTGCTCAGAAAGAAGATCCTATCCTGGGAAAGCTTTATAACTTCATACAGAATCCACAGGAACAACCATTGTCCGAAGACGAACAGAAGGATGAAGAACTGAGGATACTCCACATCAGCAGAGATAAATTCTCGATTCACCAGGACCTGCTCACTCGGAGGAGTAAGCATGGTATTGTGCAGTGGGTTGTACTCCGTGCCTAGTGAGGAATCATGTTACAACATGACCATGATGAACCTTGTGCTGGACATAGAGGTAAAGAAGTTAAGAACATAAGAACATAAGAAGTTGCCTCCGCTGAGGCAGACCAGAGGTCCATCTCGCCCAGCGGTCCGCTCCTGCAGCGGCCCATCAGGCCCATTACCTATGAGACACTGAAGCAAGTGGCCTACTGGCCTCATATGCGTCAAGATGTGCAGTTATATACGAGAGGTTGTTTGACTTGTCAATTTCAATCCTCCTCACCAACTCACTGAGCACCCTTGAGAAAGAAGGGTTTGGTTATGCCCTGGTCCTACTACTCCATTACATCCTAATTTGGTGACATTTCGGGACTTGGTCATAGCCGATATTGAAAGTATGGAAAAAACTTATGGCGACTATAAATCTAAGTTCAACCTTACTAAAGATGAATTGAGAGCTCTACAAGATCTTAAGAAGTATGCCCTGGTCTGACATCCAGATTGATTGGATCGACCCAGTGGTCTGTTCCTCCCGTGGCAATAAGTATATGCTGACTGTCACTTGTTTGTTTACCAAGTGGATTGAGTGCCTGCCTGCACCTAATTGTACTGCAGAGACTACTGCTACCTTGCTACTGAATCACGTGTTCAGTAGATGGGGGTTGCCCATGCAAGTGGACTCAGACCAAGGATCCCATTTCACTGCTGATGTGATGCAACACATGTGGAAGATGCTCAGAGTGAAAAGTAAATTGCACATAGCTTACTACCCTCAATCATCGGGACAAGTGGAAAGAGCGAAACGTACCATCATCACCATCCTGCTGAGGCATAATCTAAAGGGTGAGAAAAGGAATTATCTCTTCTTTCAGCTGGGCGAGATAGAATTGTATTGGTTATGGATAGGAATGTTAAGTTCCCTTGGTGATAAGCTTTAATAGATTGCTGCTATTATCAGGATTTAGTATTATAAGGAATTATACCTAGTGTGTAAGAATTGGTTATATTTACTAACTTACTTAGTGATTACTGTGTAATAATTATGTGCTGAAATATATGTATGTATTCA